>NW_027140445.1:0-329645 GCF_036365525.1 Heterodontus francisci | reverse complement strand
CTCTCTATCACTCTCTGACACTCTCTGACACTCTCAGACACTCTCTGACACTCTCAGACACTCTCAGACACTCTCTGACACTCTCAGACACTCACTATCACTCTCTGACACTCTCTGACACTCTCAGACATTCTCTGACACTCTCTATCACTCTCTGACACTCTCAGACACTCTCTGACACTCTCTGACACTCTCAGACACTCTCTGACACTCTCAGACACTCACTATCACTCTCTGACACTCTCTGACACTCTCAGACATTCTCTGACACTCTCTATCACTCTCTGACACTCTCAGACACTCTCTGACACTCTCTGACACTCTCAGACACTCACTATCACTCTCTGACACTCTCTGACACTCTCAGACACTCTCTGACACTCTCAGACACTCTCAGACACTCTCTGACATTCTCTGACACTTTCTATCACTCTCTGACACTCTCTGACACTCTCAGACACTCACTATCACTCTCTGACACTCTCTGACACTCTCAGTCATTCTCTGACACTCTCTATCACTCTCTGACACTCTCAGACACTCTCAGACACTCTCTGACAGTCTCTGACACTCTCAGACACTCTCTGACACTCTCTGACACTCTCTATCACTCTCTGACACTCTCTGACACTCTCAGACACTCTCAGACACTCTCTGACACTCTCAGACACTCTCTGACATTCTCTGACACTCACTATCACTCTCTGACACTCTCTGACACTCTCAGACACTCTCAGACACTCTCTGACACTCTCTGACACTCTCTGACACTCTCTATTACTCTCTGACATTCTCAGACACTCTCAGACACTCTCAGACACTCTCTGACAGTCTCTGACACTCTCAGACACTCTCTGACACTCTCTGACACTCTCTATCACTCTCTGACACTCTCTGACACTCTCAGACACTCTCTGACACTCTCTGACACTCTCTATCACTCTCTGACACTCTCTGACACTCTCAGACACTCTCAGACACTCTCTGACACTCTCAGACACTCTCTGACATTCTCTGACACTCACTATCACTCTCTGACACTCTCTGACACTCTCAGACACTCTCAGACACTCTCTGACACTCTCAGACACTCTCTGACATTCTCTGACACTCACTATCACTCTCTGACACTCTCTGACACTCTCAGACACTCTCTGACATTCTCTGACACTCTCAGACACTCTCTGACATTCTCTGACACTCACTATCACTCTCTGACACTCTCTGACACTCTCAGACACTCTCTGACACTCTCAGACACTCACTATCACTCTCTGACACTCTCTGACACTCTCAGACACTCTCTGACACTCTCAGACACTCACTATCACTCTCTGACACTCTCTGACACTCTCAGACACTCTCTGACACTCTCTGACACTCTCAGACACTCTCAGACACTCTCTGACATTCTCTGACACTCACTATTACTCTCTGACACTCTCTGACACTCTCAGACACTCTCTGACATTCTCTGACACTCACTATCACTCTCTGACACTCTCTGACACTCACAGACACTCTCTGACACTCTCAGACACTCACTATCACTCTCTGACACTCTCTGACACTCTCAGACACTCTCTGACACTCTCAGACACTCACTATCACTCTCTGACACTCTCTGACACTCTCTGACACTCTCAGACACTCTCTGACATTCTCTGACACTCTCTATCACTCTCTGACACTCTCTGACACTCTCTGACACTCTCTGACACTCCCTGACACTCTCTGACACTCTCAGACACTCTCTGACACTCTCTGACACTCTCAGACACTCTCTGACACTCTCTGACACTCTCAGACACTCTCAGACACTCTCTGACACTCTCTATCAATCTCTGACACTCTCAGACACTCTGTGACACTCTCTGACACTCTCTGACTCTCTCTCACTCTCAGTCACTCTCTGACACTCTCTGACACTCTCTATCACTCTCTGACACTCTCTATCACTCTCTGACACTCTCTGACACTCTCTGACACTCTCTGACACTCACTATCACTCTCTGACACTCTCTGACACTCTCAGACACTCTCAGACACTCTCTATCACTCTCAGACACTCTCAGACACTCTCTGACACTCTCTGACACTCTCTATCACTCTCTGACACTCTCAGACACTCTCTGACACTCTCTGACACTCTCAGACACTCTCTGACACTCTCTGACACTCTCAGACACTCTCAGACACTCTCTGACACTCTCTATCACTCTCTGACACTCTCAGACACTCTGTGACACTCTCAGACACTCTCTGACTCTCTCTCACTCTCAGTCACTCTCTGACACTCTCTGACACTCTCTATCACTCTCTGACACTCTCTATCACTCTCTGACACTCTCTGACACTCTCTGACTCTCTCTGACACTCTCTGACACTCTCTGACACTCTCTGACACTCTCTGACACTCTCAGACACTCTCAGACCCTCTCTATCACTCTCAGACACTCTCAGACACTCTCTGACACTCTCTGACACTCTCTATCACTCTCTGACACTCTCAGACACTCTGTGACACTCTCCATCACTCTCTGACACTCTCTGACACTCTCTGACTCTCTCTGACACACTCTGACACTCTCTGACACTCACTATCACTCTCTGACACTCTCTGACACTCACTATCACTCTCTGACACACTCTGACACTCTCTGACACTCTCTGACACTCTCTGACACTCACTATCACTCTCTGACACTCTCTGACACTCACTATCACTCTCTGACACACTCTGACACTCTCAGACACTCTCTGACACTCTCTGACACTCTCAGACACTCTCTGACACTGTCTGACACTCTCAGACACTCACTATCACTCTCTGACACTCTCTGACATTCTCTGACAATCTCAGACACTCTCTGACACTCTCTGACACTCTCTGACACTCTCTGACATTCTCTGACAATCTCTGACACTCTCTGACACTCTCTGACACTCTCAGACACTCTCTGACACTCTCTCTCACTCTCAGACACTCTCTGACATTTTCTGACACTCTCTATCACTCTCTGACACTCTCTGACACTCTCAGACACTCACTATCACTCTCTGACACTCTCTGACACTCTCAGACACTCTCTGACACTCTCAGACACTCTCTGACACTCTCTGACATTCTCTGACACTCTCTATCACTCTCTGACACTCTCAGACACTCTCTGACACTCTCTGACACTCTCAGACACTCACTATCACTCTCTGACACTCTCTGACAATCTCAGACACTCTCAGACACTCTCTGACACTCTCTGACACTCTCTATCACTCTCTGACACTCTCTGACACTCTCAGACACTCTCTGACACTCTCAGACACTCACTATCACTCACTGACACTCTCTGACACTCTCTGACACTCTCAGACACTCTCTGACACTCTGACTCTATCACTCTCTGACACTCTCTGACACTCTCTGACACTCTCAGACACTCTCTGACACTCTCAGACACTCACTATCACTCTCTGACACTCTCTGACACTCTCAGACACTCTCTGACACTCTCAGACACTCTCTGACACTCTCTGACACTCCCTGACACTCTCTGACACTCTCAGACACTCTCTGACACTCTCTGACACTCCCTGACACTCTCTGACACTCTCAGACACTCTCTGACACTCTCTGACACTCTCTGACACTCCCTGACACTCTCTGACACTCTCAGACACTCTCTGACACTCTCTGACACTCTCAGACACTCTCTGACTCTCTCTGACACTCTCTGACACTCTCTATTGCTCTCTGACACTCTCTGACACTCTCAGACACTCTCAGACACTCTCTGACAGTCTCTGACACTCTCAGACACTCTCTGACACTCTCTGACACTCTCTATCACTCTCTGACACTCTCTGACACTCTCAGACACTCTCTGACACTCTCTGACACTCTCTATCACTCTCTGACACTCTCTGACACTCTCAGACACTCTCAGACACTCTCTGACACTCTCAGACACTCTCTGACATTCTCTGACACTCACTATCACTCTCTGACACTCTCTGACACTCTCAGACACTCTCAGACACTCTCTGACACTCTCTGACACTCTCTGACACTCTCTATTACTCTCTGACACTCTCTGACACTCTCAGACACACTCAGACACTCTCTGACAGTCTCTGACACTCTCAGACACTCTCTGACACTCTCTGACACTCTCTATCACTCTCTGACACTCTCTGACACTCTCAGACACTCTCTGACACTCTCTGACACTCTCTATCACTCTCTGACACTCTCTGACACTCTCAGACACTCTCAGACACTCTCTGACACTCTCAGACACTCTCTGACATTCTCTGACACTCACTATCACTCTCTGACACTCTCTGACACTCTCAGACACTCTCTGACACTCTCAGACACTCACTATCACTCTCTGACACTCTCTGACACTCTCAGACACTCTCTGACACTCTCAGACACTCACTATCACTCTCTGACACTCTCTGACACTCTCAGACACTCTCTGACACTCTCTGACACTCTCAGACACTCTCTGACACTCTCTGACACTCTCAGACACTCTCAGACACTCTCTGACACTCTCAGACACTCACTATCACTCTCTGACACTCTCTGACACTCTCAGACACTCTCTGACACTCTCAGACACTCACTATCACTCTCTGACACTCTCTGACACTCTCAGACACTCTCTGACACTCTCTGACACTCTCAGACACTCTCTGACACTCTCTGACACTCCCTGACACTCTCTGACACTCTCAGACACTCTCTGACACTCTCTGACACTCCCTGACACTCTCTGACACTCTCAGACACTCTCTGACACTCTCTGACACTCTCAGACACTCTCTGACACTCTCTGACACTCTCAGACACTCTCAGACACTCTCTGACACTCTCTATCACTCTCTGACACTCTCAGACACTCTGTGACACTCTCTGACACTCTCTGACTCTCTCTCACTCTCAGTCACTCTCTGACACTCTCTGACACTCTCTATCACTCTCTGACACTCTCTATCACTCTCTGACACTCTCTGACACTCTCTGACTCTCTCTGACACTCTCTGACACTCTCTGACACTCACTATCACTCTCTGACACTCTCTGACACTCTCAGACACTCTCAGACACTCTCTATCACTCTCAGACACTCTCAGACACTCTCTGACACTCTCTGACACTCTCTATCACTCTCTGACACTCTCTGACACTCTCTGACACTCTCTGACACTCCCTGACACTCTCTGACACTCTCAGACACTCTCTGACACTCTCTATCACTCTCTGACACTCTCTGACACGCTCAGACACTCTCTGACACTCTCAGACACTCTCTGACACTCTCTCTCACTCTCAGACACTCTCTGACATTTTCTGACACTCTCTGACACTCTCTGACACTCTCTGACACTCTCAGACACTCACTATCACTCTCTGACACTCTCTGACACTCTCAGACACTCTCTGACACTCTCAGACACTCTCTGACACTCTCTGACACTCTCAGACACTCTCAGACACTCTCTGACACTCTCAGACACTCACTATCACTCTCTGACACTCTCTGACACTCTCAGACACTCTCTGACACTCTCTGACACTCTCAGACACTCTCTGACACTCTGACACTCTCTATCACTCTCTGACACTCTCTGACACTCTCAGACACTCTCTGACACTCTCAGACACTCTCAGACACTCTCTGACACTCTCAGACACTCACTATCACTCTCTGACACTCTCTGACACTCTCAGACATTCTCTGACACTCTCTATCACTCTCTGACACTCTCTATCACTCTCTGACACTCTCTATCACTCTCTGACACTCTCAGACACTCTCTGACACTCTCAGACACTCACTATCACTCTCTGACACTCTCTGACACTCTCAGACACTCTCTGACACTCTCAGACACTCTCAGACACTCTCTGACATTCTCTGACACTTTCTATCACTCTCTGACACTCTCTGACACTCTCAGACACTCACTATCACTCTCTGACACTCTCTGACACTCTCAGTCATTCTCTGACACTCTCTATCACTCTCTGACACTCTCAGACACTCTCAGACACTCTCTGACAGTCTCTGACACTCTCAGACACTCTCTGACACTCTCTGACACTCTCTATCACTCTCTGACACTCTCTGACACTCTCAGACACTCTCTGACACTCTCTGACACTCTCTATCACTCTCTGACACTCTCTGACACTCTCAGACACTCTCAGACACTCTCTGACACTCTCTGACACTCTCTGACACTCTCAGACACTCTCTGACACTCTCTCTCACTCTCAGACACTCTCTGACATTTTCTGACACTCTCTATCACTCTCTGACACTCTCTGACACTCTCAGACACTCACTATCTCTCTCTGACACTCTCTGACACTCTCAGACACTCTCTGACACTCTCAGACACTCTCAGACACTCTCTGACATTCTCTGACACTTTCTAACACTCTCAGACACTCACTATCACTCTCTGACACTCTCTGACACTCTCAGTCATTCTCTGACACTCTCTATCACTCTCTGACACTCTCAGACACTCTCAGACACTCTCTGACAGTCTCTGACACTCTCAGACACTCTCTGACACTCTCTGACACTCTCTATCACTCTCTGACACTCTCTGACACTCTCAGACACTCTCTGACACTCTCTGACACTCTCTATCACTCTCTGACACTCTCTGACACTCTCAGACACTCTCAGACACTCTCTGACACTCTCTGACACTCTCTGACACTCTCAGACACTCTCTGACACTCTCTCTCACTCTCAGACACTCTCTGACATTTTCTGACACTCTCTATCACTCTCTGACACTCTCTGACACTCTCAGACACTCACTATCACTCTCTGACACTCTCTGACACTCTCAGTCATTCTCTGACACTCTCTATCACTCTCTGACACTCTCAGACACTCTCAGACACTCTCTGACAGTCTCTGACACTCTCAGACACTCTCTGACACTCTCTGACACTCTCTATCACTCTCGGACACTCTCTGACACTCTCAGACACTCTCTGACACTCTCTGACACTCTCTATCACTCTCTGACACTCTCTGACACTCTCAGACACTCTCAGACACTCTCTGACACTCTCTGACACTCTCTGACACTCTCAGACACTCTCTGACACTCTCTCTCACTCTCAGACACTCTCTGACATTTTCTGACACTCTCTATCACTCTCTGACACTCTCAGACACTCACTATCTCTCTCTGACACTCTCTGACACTCTCAGACACTCTCTGACACTCTCTATCACTCTCTGACACTCTCTGACACTCTCTGACACTCTCTGACACTCTCAGACACTCTCTGACACTCACTATCTCTCTCTGACACTCTCTGACACTCTCAGACACTCTCTGACACTCTCTATCACTCTCTGACACTCTCTGACACTCTCAGACACTCTCAGACACTCTCTGACACTCTCTGACACTCTCTGACACTCTCAGACACTCTCTGACACTCTCTCTCACTCTCAGACACTTTCTGACATTTTCTGACACTCTCTATCACTCTCTGACACTCTCTGACACTCTCAGACACTCACTATCACTCTCTGACACTCTCTGACACTCTCAGACACTCTCTGACACTCTCTATCACTCTCTGACACTCTCTGACACTCTCTGACACTCTCTGACACTCTCAGACACTCTCAGACACTCACTATCTCTCTCTGACACTCTCTGACACTCTCAGACACTCTCTGACACTCTCTATCACTCTCTGACACTCTCTGACACTCTCAGACACTCTCAGACACTCTCTGACACTCTCTGACACTCTCTGACACTCTCAGACACTCTCTGACACTCTCTCTCACTCTCAGACACTTTCTGACATTTTCTGACACTCTCTATCACTCTCTGACACTCTCTGACACTCTCAGACACTCACTATCACTCTCTGACACTCTCTGACACTCTCAGACACTCTCTGACACTCTCAGACACTCTCTGACACTCTCTGACATTCTCTGACACTCTCTATCACTCTCTGACACTCTCAGACACTCTCTGACACTCTCTGACACTCTCAGACACTCACTATCACTCTCTGACACTCTCTGACAATCTCAGACACTCTCAGACACTCTCTGACACTCTCTGACACTCTCTATCACTCTCTGACACTCTCTGACACTCTCAGACACTCTCTGACACTCTCAGACACTCACTATCACTCTCTGACACTCTCTGACAATCTCAGACACTCTCAGACACTCTCTGACACTCTCTGACACTCTCTATCACTCTCTGACACTCTCTGACACTCTCAGACACTCTCTGACACTCTCAGACACTCACTATCACTCTCTGACACTCTCTGACACTCTCTGACACTCTCAGACACTCTCTGACACTCTGACTCTATCACTCTCTGACACTCTCTGACACTCTCAGACACTCTCTGACACTCTCTGACACTCTCAGACACTCACTATCTCTCTCTGACACTCTCTGACACTCTCTGACACTCTCAGACACTCTCTGACACTCTCTGACACTCTCTGACACTCTCAGACACTCTCTGACACTCTGACACTCTCTATCACTCTCTGACACTCTCTGACACTCTCAGACACTCTCTGACACTCTCAGACACTCTCAGACACTCTCTGACACTCTCAGACACTCACTATCACTCTCTGACACTCTCTGACACTCTCAGACATTCTCTGACACTCTCTATCACTCTCTGACACTCTCAGACACTCTCTGACACTCTCTGACACTCTCAGACACTCACTATCACTCTCTGACACTCTCTGACACTCTCAGACACTCTCTGACACTCTCAGACACTCTCAGACACTCTCTGACATTCTCTGACACTTTCTATCACTCTCTGACACTCTCTGACACTCTCAGACACTCACTATCACTCTCTGACACTCTCTGACACTCTCAGTCATTCTCTGACACTCTCTATCACTCTCTGACACTCTCAGACACTCTCAGACACTCTCTGACAGTCTCTGACACTCTCAGACACTCTCTGACACTCTCTGACACTCTCTATCACTCTCTGACACTCTCTGACACTCTCAGACACTCTCAGACACTCTCTGACACTCTCAGACACTCTCTGACATTCTCTGACACTCACTATCACTCTCTGACACTCTCTGACACTCTCAGACACTCTCAGACACTCTCTGACACTCTCTGACACTCTCTGACACTCTCTATTACTCTCTGACATTCTCAGACACTCTCAGACACTCTCAGACACTCTCTGACAGTCTCTGACACTCTCAGACACTCTCTGACACTCTCTGACACTCTCTATCACTCTCTGACACTCTCTGACACTCTCAGACACTCTCTGACACTCTCTGACACTCTCAGACACTCTCAGACACTCTCAGACACTCTCTGACATTCTCTGACACTTTCTATCACTCTCTGACACTCTCTGACACTCTCAGACACTCACTATCACTCTCTGACACTCTCTGACACTCTCAGTCATTCTCTGACACTCTCTATCACTCTCTGACACTCTCAGACACTCTCAGACACTCTCTGACAGTCTCTGACACTCTCAGACACTCTCTGACACTCTCTGACACTCTCTATCACTCTCTGACACTCTCTGACACTCTCAGACACTCTCAGACACTCTCTGACACTCTCAGACACTCTCTGACATTCTCTGACACTCACTATCACTCTCTGACACTCTCTGACACTCTCAGACACTCTCAGACACTCTCTGACACTCTCTGACACTCTCTGACACTCTCTATTACTCTCTGACATTCTCAGACACTCTCAGACACTCTCAGACACTCTCTGACAGTCTCTGACACTCTCAGACACTCTCTGACACTCTCTGACACTCTCTATCACTCTCTGACACTCTCTGACACTCTCAGACACTCTCTGACACTCTCTGACACTCTCTATCACTCTCTGACACTCTCTGACACTCTCAGACACTCTCAGACACTCTCTGACACTCTCAGACACTCTCTGACATTCTCTGACACTCACTATCACTCTCTGACACTCTCTGACACTCTCAGACACTCTCTGACACTCTCAGACACTCACTATCACTCTCTGACACTCTCTGACACTCTCAGACACTCTCTGACACTCTCAGACACTCTCTGACACTCTCTGACACTCTCTATCACTCTCTGACACTCTCTATCACTCTCTGACACTCTCTGACACTCTCAGACACTCTCTGACACTCTCAGACACTCTCTGACACTCTCTGACACTCTCTATTGCTCTCTGACACTCTCTGACACTCTCAGACACTCTCAGACACTCTCTGACAGTCTCTGACACTCTCAGACACTCTCTGACACTCTCTGACACTCTCTATCACTCTCTGACACTCTCTGACACTCTCAGACACTCTCTGACACTCTCTGACACTCTCTATCACTCTCTGACACTCTCTGACACTCTCAGACACTCTCAGACACTCTCTGACACTCTCAGACACTCTCTGACACTCACTATCACTCTCTGACACTCTCTGACACTCTCAGACACTCTCAGACACTCTCTGACACTCTCTGACACTCTCTGACACTCTCTATTACTCTCTGACACTCTCTGACACTCTCAGACACTCTCAGACACTCTCTGACAGTCTCTGACACTCTCAGACACTCTCTGACACTCTCTGACACTCTCTATCACTCTCTGACACTCTCTGACACTCTCAGACACTCTCTGACACTCTCTGACACTCTCTATCACTCTCTGACACTCTCTGACACTCTCAGACACTCTCAGACACTCTCTGACACTCTCAGACACTCTCTGACATTCTCTGACACTCACTATCACTCTCTGACACTCTCATACACTCTCAGACACTCTCTGACACTCTCAGACACTCACTATCACTCTCTGACACTCTCTGACACTCTCAGACACTCTCTGACACTCTCAGACACTCACTATCACTCTCTGACACTCTCTGACACTCTCAGACACTCTCTGACACTCTCTGACACTCTCAGACACTCTCAGACACTCTCTGACATTCTCTGACACTCACTATCACTCTCTGACACTCTCTGACACTCTCAGACACTCTCTGACATTCTCTGACACTCTCAGACACTCACTATCACTCTCTGACACTCTCTGACACTCTCAGACACTCTCTGACACTCTCAGACACTCACTATCACTCTCTGACACTCTCTGACACTCTCAGACACTCTCTGACACTCTCTGACACTCTCAGACACTCTCTGACATTCTCTGACACTCTCTATCACTCTCTGACACTCTCTGACACTCTCTGACACTCTCTGACACTCCCTGACACTCTCTGACACTCTCAGACACTCTCTGACACTCTCTGACACTCTCAGACACTCTCTGACACTCTCTGACACTCTCAGACACTCTCAGACACTCTCTGACACTCTCTATCAATCTCTGACACTCTCAGACACTCTGTGACACTCTCTGACACTCTCTGACTCTCTCTCACTCTCAGTCACTCTCTGACACTCTCTGACACTCTCTATCACTCTCTGACACTCTCTATCACTCTCTGACACTCTCTGACACTCTCTGACACTCTCTGACACTCACTATCACTCTCTGACACTCTCTGACACTCTCAGACACTCTCAGACACTCTCTATCACTCTCAGACACTCTCAGACACTCTCTGACACTCTCTGACACTCTCTATCACTCTCTGACACTCTCTGACACTCTCTGACACTCTCTGACACTCCCTGACACTCTCTGACACTCTCAGACACTCTCTGACACTCTCTGACACTCTCAGACACTCTCTGACACTCTCTGACACTCTCAGACACTCTCAGACACTCTCTGACACTCTCTATCACTCTCTGACACTCTCAGACACTCTGTGACACTCTCTGACACTCTCTGACTCTCTCTCACTCTCAGTCACTCTCTGACACTCTCTGACACTCTCTATCACTCTCTGACACTCTCTATCACTCTCTGACACTCTCTGACACTCTCTGACTCTCTCTGACACTCTCTGACACTCTCTGACACTCACTATCACTCTCTGACACTCTCTGACACTCTCAGACACTCTCAGACCCTCTCTATCACTCTCAGACACTCTCAGACACTCTCTGACACTCTCTGACACTCTCTATCACTCTCTGACACTCTCAGACACTCTGTGACACTCTCCATCACTCTCTGACACTCTCTGACACTCTCTGACTCTCTCTGACACACTCTGACACTCTCTGACACTCACTATCACTCTCTGACACTCTCTGACACTCACTATCACTCTCTGACACACTCTGACACTCTCTGACACTCTCTGACACTCTCTGACACTCACTATCACTCTCTGACACTCTCTGACACTCACTATCACTCTCTGACACACTCTGACACTCTCAGACACTCTCTGACACTCTCTGACACTCTCAGACACTCTCTGACACTGTCTGACACTCTCAGACACTCACTATCACTCTCTGACACTCTCTGACACTCTCTGACATTCTCTGACAATCTCAGACACTCTCTGACACTCTCTGACACTCTCTGACACTCTCTGACACTCTCTGACATTCTCTGACAATCTCAGACACTCTCTGACACTCTCTGACACTCTCAGACACTCTCTGACACTCTCTCTCACTCTCAGACACTCTCTGACATTTTCTGACACTCTCTATCACTCTCTGACACTCTCTGACACTCTCAGACACTCACTATCACTCTCTGACACTCTCTGACACTCTCAGACACTCTCTGACACTCTCAGACACTCTCTGACACTCTCTGACATTCTCTGACACTCTCTATCACTCTCTGACACTCTCTGACACTCTCAGACACTCTCTGACACTCTCAGACACTCTCTGACACTCTCTGACATTCTCTGACACTCTCTATCACTCTCTGACACTCTCTGACACTCTCAGACACTCTCTGACACTCTCAGACACTCTCTGACACTCTCTGACATTCTCTGACACTCTCTATCACTCTCTGACACTCTCTGACACTCTCAGACACTCTCTGACACTCTCAGACACTCTCTGACACTCTCTGACATTCTCTGACACTCTCTATCACTCTCTGACACTCTCAGACACTCTCTGACACTCTCTGACACTCTCAGACACTCACTATCACTCTCTGACACTCTCTGACAATCTCAGACACTCTCAGACACTCTCTGACACTCTCTGACACTCTCTATCACTCTCTGACACTCTCTGACACTCTCAGACACACTCTGACACTCTCAGACACTCACTATCACTCTCTGACACTCTCTGACACTCTCTGACACTCTCAGACACTCTCTGACACTCTGACTCTATCACTCTCTGACACTCTCTGACACTCTCTGACACTCTCAGACACTCTCTGACACTCTCTGACACTCTCAGACACTCTCTGACACTCTGACACTCTCTATCACTCTCTGACACTCTCTGACACTCTCAGACACTCTCTGACACTCTCAGACACTCTCAGACACTCTCTGACACTCTCAGACACTCACTATCACTCTCTGACACTCTCTGACACTCTCAGACATTCTCTGACACTCTCTATCACTCTCTGACACTCTCAGACACTCTCAGACACTCACTATCACTCTCTGACACTCTCTGACACTCTCAGACACTCTCTGACACTCTCAGACACTCTCTGACATTCTCTGACACTTTCTATCACTCTCTGACACTCTCTGACACTCTCAGACACTCACTATCACTCTCTGACACTCTCTGACACTCTCAGTCATTCTCTGACACTCTCTATCACTCTCTGACACTCTCAGACACTCTCAGACACTCTCTGACAGTCTCTGACACTCTCAGACACTCTCTGACACTCTCTGACACTCTCTATCACTCTCTGACACTCTCTGACACTCTCAGACACTCTCTGACACTCTCTGACACTCTCTATCACTCTCTGACACTCTCTGACACTCTCAGACACTCTCAGACACTCTCTGACACTCTCAGACACTCTCTGACATTCTCTGACACTCACTATCACTCTCTGACACTCTCTGACACTCTCAGACACTCTCAGACACTCTCTGACACTCTCTGACACTCTCTGACACTCTCTATTACTCTCTGACACTCTCTGACACTCTCAGACACTCTCAGACACTCTCTGACACTCTCAGACACTCTCTGACACTCTCTGACACTCTCTATCACTCTCTGACACTCTCTGACACTCTCAGACACTCTCTGACACTCTCTGACACTCTCTATCACTCTCTGACACTCTCTGACACTCTCAGACACTCTCAGACACTCTCTGACACTCTCAGACACTCTCTGACATTCTCTGACACTCACTATCACTCTCTGACACTCTCTGACACTCTCAGACACTCTCTGACACTCTCAGACACTCACTATCACTCTCTGACACTCTCTGACACTCTCAGACACTCTCTGACACTCTCAGACACTCACTATCACTCTCTGACACTCTCTGACACTCTCAGACACTCTCTGACACTCTCAGACACTCACTATCACTCTCTGACACTCTCTGACACTCTCAGACACTCTCTGACACTCTCTGACACTCTCAGACACTCTCTGACATTCTCTGACACTCTCTATCACTCTCTGACACTCTCTGACACTCTCTGACACTCTCTGACACTCTCTGACACTCCCTGACACTCTCTGACACTCTCAGACACTCTCTGACACTCTCTGACACTCTCAGACACTCTCTGACTCTCTCTGACACTCTCTGACACTCTCTATTGCTCTCTGACACTCTCTGACACTCTCAGACACTCTCAGACACTCTCTGACAGTCTCTGACACTCTCAGACACTCTCTGACACTCTCTGACACTCTCTATCACTCTCTGACACTCTCTGACACTCTCAGACACTCTCTGACACTCTCTGACACTCTCTATCACTCTCTGACACTCTCTGACACTCTCAGACACTCTCAGACACTCTCTGACACTCTCAGACACTCTCTGACATTCTCTGACACTCACTATCACTCTCTGACACTCTCTGACACTCTCAGACACTCTCAGACACTCTCTGACACTCTCTGACACTCTCTGACACTCTCTATTACTCTCTGACACTCTCTGACACTCTCAGACACTCTCAGACACTCTCTGACAGTCTCTGACACTCTCAGACACTCTCTGACACTCTCTGACACTCTCTATCACTCTCTGACACTCTCTGACACTCTCAGACACTCTCTGACACTCTCTGACACTCTCTATCACTCTCTGACACTCTCTGACACTCTCAGACACTCTCAGACACTCTCTGACACTCTCAGACACTCTCTGACATTCTCTGACACTCACTATCACTCTCTGACACTCTCTGACACTCTCAGACACTCTCTGACACTCTCAGACACTCACTATCACTCTCTGACACTCTCTGACACTCTCAGACACTCTCTGACACTCTCAGACACTCACTATCACTCTCTGACACTCTCTATCACTCTCTGACACTCTCTGACACTCTCAGACACTCTCTGACACTCTCTGACACTCTCTATCACTCTCTGACACTCTCTGACACTCTCAGACACTCTCAGACACTCTCTGACACTCTCAGACACTCTCTGACATTCTCTGACACTCACTATCACTCTCTGACACTCTCTGACACTCTCAGACACTCTCTGACACTCTCAGACACTCACTATCACTCTCTGACACTCTCTGACACTCTCAGACACTCTCTGACACTCTCAGACACTCACTATCACTCTCTGACACTCTCTGACACTCTCAGACACTCTCTGACACTCTCAGACACTCACTATCACTCTCTGACACTCTCTGACACTCTCAGACACTCTCTGACACTCTCTGACACTCTCAGACACTCTCTGACACTCTCTGACACTCCCTGACACTCTCTGACACTCTCAGACACTCACTATCACTCTCTGACACTCTCTGACACTCTCAGACACTCTCTGACACTCTCAGACACTCACTATCACTCTCTGACACTCTCTGACACTCTCAGACACTCTCTGACACTCTCTGACACTCCCTGACACTCTCTGACACTCTCAGACACTCTCAGACACTCTGTGACACTCTCTGACACTCTCTGACTCTCTCTCACTCTCAGTCACTCTCTGACACTCTCTGACACTCTCTATCACTCTCTGACACTCTCTATCACTCTCTGACACTCTCTGACACTCTCTGACTCTCTCTGACACTCTCTGACACTCTCTGACACTCCCTGACACTCTCTGACACTCTCAGACACTCTCTGACACTCTCTGACACTCCCTGACACTCTCTGACACTCTCAGACACTCTCTGACACTCTCTGACACTCTCAGACACTCTCTGACACTCTCTGACACTCTCAGACACTCTCAGACACTCTCTGACACTCTCTATCACTCTCTGACACTCTCAGACACTCTGTGACACTCTCTGACACTCTCTGACTCTCTCTCACTCTCAGTCACTCTCTGACACTCTCTGACACTCTCTATCACTCTCTGACACTCTCTATCACTCTCTGACACTCTCTGACACTCTCTGACTCTCTCTGACACTCTCTGACACTCTCTGACACTCACTATCACTCTCTGACACTCTCTGACACTCTCAGACACTCTCAGACACTCTCTATCACTCTCAGACACTCTCAGACACTCTCTGACACTCTCTGACACTCTCTATCACTCTCTGACACTCTCTGACACTCTCTGACACTCTCTGACACTCCCTGACACTCTCTGACACTCTCAGACACTCTCTGACACTCTCTATCACTCTCTGACACTCTCTGACACGCTCAGACACTCTCTGACACTCTCAGACACTCTCAGACACTCTCTGACACTCTCAGACACTCACTATCACTCTCTGACACTCTCTGACACTCTCAGACATTCTCTGACACTCTCTATCACTCTCTGACACTCTCAGACACTCTCAGACACTCTCTGACACTCTCTGACACTCTCAGACACTCACTATCACTCTCTGACACTCTCTGACACTCTCAGACACTCTCTGACACTCTCAGACACTCTCAGACACTCTCTGACATTCTCTGACACTTTCTATCACTCTCTGACACTCTCTGACACTCTCAGACACTCACTATCACTCTCTGACACTCTCTGACACTCTCAGTCATTCTCTGACACTCTCTATCACTCTCTGACACTCTCAGACACTCTCAGACACTCTCTGACAGTCTCTGACACTCTCAGACACTCTCTGACACTCTCTGACACTCTCTATCACTCTCTGACACTCTCTGACACTCTCAGACACTCTCTGACACTCTCTGACACTCTCTATCACTCTCTGACACTCTCTGACACTCTCAGACACTCTCAGACACTCTCTGACACTCTCAGACACTCTCTGACATTCTCTGACACTCACTATCACTCTCTGACACTCTCTGACACTCTCAGACACTCTCAGACACTCTCTGACACTCTCTGACACTCTCTGACACTCTCTATTACTCTCTGACACTCTCTGACACTCTCAGACACTCTCAGACACTCTCTGACAGTCTCTGACACTCTCAGACACTCTCTGACACTCTCTGACACTCTCTATCACTCTCTGACACTCTCTGACACTCTCAGACACTCTCTGACACTCTCTGACACTCTCTATCACTCTCTGACACTCTCTGACACTCTCAGACACTCTCAGACACTCTCTGACACTCTCAGACACTCTCTGACATTCTCTGACACTCACTATCACTCTCTGACACTCTCTGACACTCTCAGACACTCTCAGACACTCTCTGACACTCTCTGACACTCTCTGACACTCTCTATTACTCTCTGACACTCTCTGACACTCTCAGACACTCTCAGACACTCTCTGACAGTCTCTGACACTCTCAGACACTCTCTGACACTCTCTGACACTCTCTATCACTCTCTGACACTCTCTGACACTCTCAGACACTCTCTGACACTCTCTGACACTCTCTATCACTCTCTGACACTCACTGACACTCTCAGACACTCTCTGACACTCTCAGACACTCTCTGACATTCTCTGACACTCACTATCACTCTCTGACACTCTCTGACACTCTCAGACACTCTCTGACACTCTCAGACACTCACTATCACTCTCTGACACTCTCTGACACTCTCTGACACTCTCTGACACTCTCAGACACTCACTATCACTCTCTGACACTCTCTGACACTCTCAGACACTCTCTGACACTCTCAGACACTCACTATCACTCTCTGACACTCTCTGACACTCTCAGACACTCTCTGACACTCTCTGACACTCTCAGACACTCTCTGACATTCTCTGACACTCTCTATCACTCTCTGACACTCTCTGACACTCTCTGACACTCCCTGACACTCTCTGACACTCTCAGACACTCTCTGACACTCTCTGACACTCTCAGACACTCTCTGACACTCTCTGACACTCTCAGACACTCTCAGACACTCTCTGACACTCTCTATCACTCTCTGACACTCTCAGACACTCTGTGACACTCTCTGACACTCTCTGACTCTCTCTCACTCTCAGTCACTCTCTGACACTCTCTGACACTCTCTATCACTCTCTGACACTCTCTATCACTCTCTGACACTCTCTGACACTCTCTGACTCTCTCTGACACTCTCTGACACTCTCTGACACTCACTATCACTCTCTGACACTCTCTGACACTCTCAGACACTCTCAGACACTCTCTATCACTCTCAGACACTCTCAGACACTCTCTGACACTCTCTGACACTCTCTATCACTCTCTGACACTCTCAGACACTCTCTGACACTCACTATCACTCTCTGACACTCTCTGACACTCACTATCACTCTCTGACACACTCTGACACTCTCTGACACTCTCTGACACTCTCTGACACTCTCTATCACTCTCTGACACTCTCTGACACTCTCTGACTCTCTCTGACACTCTCTGACACTCTCTGACACTCACTATCACTCTCTGACACTCTCTGACACTCTCAGACACTCTCAGACACTCTCTATCACTCTCAGACACTCTCAGACACTCTCTGACACTCTCTGACACTCTCTATCACTCTCTGACACTCTCAGACACTCTGTGACACTCTCCATCACTCTCTGACACTCTCTGACACTCTCTGACTCTCTCTGACACTCTCTGACACTCTCTGACACTCACTATCACTCTCTGACACTCTCTGACACTCACTATCACTCTCTGACACACTCTGACACTCTCTGACACTCTCTGACACTCACTATCACTCTCTGACACTCTCTGACACTCACTATCACTCTCTGACACACTCTGACACTCTCAGACACTCTCTGACACTCTCTGACACTCTCAGACACTCTCTGACACTGTCTGACACTCTCAGACACTCACTATCACTCTCTGACACTCTCTGACACTCTCTGACATTCTCTGACAATCTCAGACACTCTCTGACACTCTCTGACACTCTCTGACACTCTCTGACACTCTCTGACTCGCTCTGACAATCTCAGACACTCTCTGACACTCTCTGACACTCTCTGACACTCTCTCTCACTCTCAGACACTCTCTGACATTTTCTGCCACTCTCTATCACTCTCTGACACTCTCTGACACTCTCAGACACTCACTATCACTCTCTGACACTCTCTGACACTCTCAGACACTCTCTGACACTCTCAGACACTCTCTGACACTCTCTGACACTCTCTGACACTCTCAGACACTCACTATCACTCTCTGACACTCTCTGACACTCACTATCACTCTCTGACACACTCTGACACTCTCAGACACTCTCTGACACTCTCTGACACTCTCTGACACTCTCTGACACTCTCTGACTCTCTCTGACACTCTCTGACACTCACTATCACTCTCTGACACTCCCTGACACTCTCTGACACTCTCAGACACTCTCTGACACTCTCTGACACTCTCAGACACTCTCTGACACTCTCTGACACTCTCAGACACTCTCAGACACTCTCTGACACTCTCTATCACTCTCTGACACTCTCAGACACTCTGTGACACTCTCTGACACTCTCTGACTCTCTCTCACTCTCAGTCACTCTCTGACACTCTCTGACACTCTCTATCACTCTCTGACACTCTCTATCACTCTCAGACACTCTCAGACACTCTCTGACACTCTCTGACACTCTCTATCACTCTCTGACACTCTCAGACACTCTGTGACACTCTCCATCACTCTCTGACACTCTCTGACACTCTCTGACTCTCTCTGACACTCTCTGACACTCTCTGACACTCACTATCACTCTCTGACACTCTCTGACACTCACTATCACTCTCTGACACACTCTGACACTCTCTGACACTCTCTGACACTCTCTGACACTCACTATCACTCTCTGACACTCTCTGACACTCACTATCACTCTCTGACACACTCTGACACTCTCAGACACTCTCTGACACTCTCTGACACTCTCAGACACTCTCTGACACTGTCTGACACTCTCAGACACTCACTATCACTCTCTGACACTCTCTGACACTCTCTGACATTCTCTGACAATCTCAGACACTCTCTGACACTCTCTGACACTCTCTGACACTCTCTGACACTCTCTGACATTCTCTGACAATCTCAGACACTCTCTGACACTCTCTGACACTCTCAGACACTCTCTGACACTCTCTCTCACTCTCAGACACTCTCTGACATTTTCTGACACTCTCTATCACTCTCTGACACTCTCTGACACTCTCAGACACTCACTATCACTCTCTGACACTCTCTGACACTCTCAGACACTCTCTGACACTCTCAGACACTCTCTGACACTCTCTGACATTCTCTGACACTCTCTATCACTCTCTGACACTCTCAGACACTCTCTGACACTCTCTGACACTCTCAGACACTCACTATCACTCTCTGACACTCTCTGACACTCTCAGACACTCTCAGACACTCTCAGACACTCTCTGACACTCTCTGACACTCTCTATCACTCTCTGACACTCTCAGACACTCTGTGACACTCTCCATCACTCTCTGACACTCTCTGACTCTCTCTGACACTCTCAGACACTCTCTGACACTCTCAGACACTCTCTGACACTCTCTGACATTCTCTGACACTCTCTATCACTCTCTGACACTCTCAGACACTCTCTGACACTCTCTGACACTCTCAGACACTCACTATCACTCTCTGACACTCTCTGACACTCTCAGACACTCTCAGACACTCTCTGACACTCTCTGACACTCTCTATCACTCTCTGACACTCTCTGACACTCTCAGACACTCTCTGACACTCTCAGACACTCACTATCACTCTCTGACACTCTCTGACACTCTCAGACACTCTCAGACACTCACTATCACTCTCTGACACTCTCTGACACTCTCTGACACTCTCAGACACTCTCTGACACTCTGACTCTATCACTCTCTGACACTCTCTGACACTCTCAGACACTCTCTGACACTCTCTGACACTCTCAGACACTCACTATCTCTCTCTGACACTCTCTGACACTCTCAGACACTCTCTGACACTCTCTGACACTCTCAGACACTCTCTGACACTCTGACACTCTCTATCACTCTCTGACACTCTCTGACACTCTCAGACACTCTCTGACACTCTCAGACACTCTCAGACACTCTCTGACACTCTCAGACACTCACTATCACTCTCTGACACTCTCTGACACTCTCAGACATTCTCTGACACTCTCTATCACTCTCTGACACTCTCAGACACTCTCTGACACTCTCTGACACTCTCAGACACTCACTATCACTCTCTGACACTCTCTGACACTCTCAGACACTCTCTGACACTCTCAGACACTCTCAGACACTCTCTGACCATCTCTGACACTTTCTATCACTCTCTGACACTCTCTGACACTCTCAGACACTCACTATCACTCTCTGACACTCTCTGACACTCTCAGTCATTCTCTGACACTCTCTATCACTCTCTGACACTCTCAGACACTCTCTGACACTCTCAGACACTCACTATCACTCTCTGACACTCTCTGACACTCTCAGACACTCTCTGACACTCTGACTCTATCACTCTCTGACACTCTCTGACACTCTCAGACACTCTCTGACACTCTGACTCTATCACTCTCTGACACTCTCTGACACTCTCAGACACTCTCTGACATTCTCTGACACTCTCTATCACTCTCTGACACTCTCTGACACTCTCAGACACTCACTATCACTCTCTGACACTCTCTGACACTCTCAGACATTCTCTGACACTCTCTATCACTCTCTGACACTCTCAGACACTCTCTGACACTCTCTGACACTCTCAGACACTCACTATCACTCTCTGACACTCTCTGACACTCTCAGACACTCTCTGACACTCTCTGACACTCTCTGACACTCTCTGAGACTCTCAGACACTCTCTGACACTCTCTGACATTCTCTGACACTCTCTATCACTCTCTGACAGTCTCAGACACTCTCTGACACTCTCTGACACTCTCAGACACTCACTATCACTCTCTGACACTCTCAGACACTCTCAGACACTCTCTGACACTCTCTGAGACTCTCAGACACCCTCTGACACTCTCTGACATTCTCTGACACTCTCTATCACTCTCTGACACTCTCAGACACTCACTATCACTCTCTGACACTCTCTGACACTCTCAGACACTCTCAGACACTCTCTGACACTCTCTGACACTCTCTACCACTCTCTGACACTCTCTGACACTCTCAGACACTCTCTGACACTCTCAGACACTCACTATCACTCTCTGACACTCTCTGACACTCTCAGACACTCTCTGACACTCTCTGACACTCTCAGACACTCTCTGACACTCTGACTCTCTCTATCACTCTCTGACACTCTGACTCTCTCTATCACTCTCTGACACTCTCTGACACTCTCAGACACTCTCTGACACTCTCTGACACTCTCAGACACTCTCTGACACTCTCTGACACTCTCTATCACTCTCTGACACTCTCTGACACTCTCAGACACTCTCAGACACTCTCTGACACTCTCTGACACTCTCTATCACTCTCTGACACTCTCAGACACTCACTATCACTCTCTGACGCTCTCTGACACTCTCAGACACTCTCAGACACTCTCTGACACTCTCTGACACTCTCTATCACTCTCTGACACTCTCTGACACTCTCAGACACTCTCTGACACTCTCAGACACTGACTATCACTCTCTGACACTCTCTGACACTCTCAGACACTCTCTGACACTCTCTGACACTCTCAGACACTCTCTGACACTCTGACTCTCTCTATCACTCTCTGACACTCTCAGACACTCTCTGACACTCTGACTCTCTCTATCACTCTCTGACACTCTCTGACACTCTCAGACACTCTCTGACACTCTCAGACACTGACTATCACTCTCTGACACTCTCTGACACTCTCAGACACTCTCTGACACTCTCTGACACTCTCTATCACTCTCTGACACTCTCAGACACTCACTATCACTCTCTGACACTCTCTGACACTCTCAGACACTCTCAGACACTCTCTGACACTCTCTATCACTCTCTGACACTCTCTGACACTCTCAGACACTCTCTGACACTCTCAGACACTGACTATCACTCTCTGACACTCTCTGACAATCTCAGACACTCTCAGACACTCTCTGACACTCTCTGACACTCTCAGACACTCTCTGACACTCTCAGACACTGACTATCACTCTCTGACACTCTCTGACACTCTCAGACACTCTCTATCACTCTCTGACACTCTCTGACACTCTCTGACTCTCTCTGACACTCTCTGACACTCTCTGACACTCACTATCACTCTCTGACACTCTCTGACACTCTCAGACACTCTCAGACACTCTCTATCACTCTCTGACACTCTCTGACACTCTCTGACTCTCTCTGACACTCTCTGACACTCTCTGACACTCACTATCACTCTCTGACTCTCTCTGACACTCTCTGACACTCTCCATCACTCTCTGACACTCTCTGACTCTCTCTGACACTCTCTGACACTCTCTGACACTCACTATCACTCTCTGACACTCTCTGACACTCTCAGACACTCTCAGACACTCTCTATCACTCTCTGACACTCTCTGACACTCTCTGACTCTCTCTGACACTCTCTGACACTCTCTGACACTCACTATCACTCTCTGACTCTCTCTGACACTCTCTGACACTCTCCATCACTCTCTGACACTCTCTGACACTCTCTGACTCTCTCTGACACTCTCTGACACTCTCTGACACTCACGATCACTCTCTGACACTCTCTGACACTCTCAGACACTCTCTGACACTCTCTGACACTCTCTGACACTCTCTATCACTCTCTGACACTCTCTGACACTCTCAGACACTCTCTGACACTCTCTGACACTCTCTATCACTCTCTGACACTCTCAGACACTCTCTATCACTCTCTGACACTCTCTGACACTCTCTGACTCTCTCTGACACTCTCTGACACTCTCTGACACTCACTATCACTCTCTGACTCTCTCTGACACTCTCTGACACTCTCCATCACTCTCTGACACTCTCTGACTCTCTCTGACACTCTCTGACACTCTCTGACACTCACTATCACTCTCTGACACTCTCTGACACTCTCAGACACTCTCAGACACTCTCTATCACTCTCTGACACTCTCTGACACTCTCTGACTCTCTCTGACACTCTCTGACACTCTCTGACACTCACTATCACTCTCTGACTCTCTCTGACACTCTCTGACACTCTCCATCACTCTCTGACACTCTCTGACACTCTCTGACTCTCTCTGACACTCTCTGACACTCTCTGACACTCACGATCACTCTCTGACACTCTCTGACACTCTCAGACACTCTCTGACACTCTCTATCACTCTCTGACACTCTCTGACACTCTCAGACACTCTCTGACACTCTCTGACACTCTCTATCACTCTCTGACACTCTCTGACACTCTCAGACACTCTCAGACATTCTCTGACACTCTCAGACACTCTCAGACACTCTCTGACACTCTCTGACACTCTCTATCACTCTCTGACACTCTCAGACACTCTGTGACACTCTCTATCACTCTCTGACACTCTCTGACACTCTCTGACTCTCTCTGACATTCTCTGACACTCTCTGACACTCTCAGACACTCTCTGACACTCTCTGACACTCTCAGACACTCTCAGACACTCTCTGACACTCACTATCACTCTCTGACACTCTCTGACACTCTCAGACACTCTCAGACTCTCTCAGACACTCACTATCACTCTCTGACACTCTCTGACACTCTCAGACACTCTCTGACACTCTCTGACACTCTCAGACACTCTCTGACACTCTCTGACACTCTCTATCACTCTCTGACACTCTCTGACACTCTCAGACACTCTCTGACACTCTCTATCACTCTCTGACACTCTCAGACACTCTGTGACACTCTCTATCACTCTCTGACACTCTCTGACACTCTCTGACTCTCTCTGACACTCTCTGACACTCTCAGACACTCTCAGACACTCTCTGACACTCTCTGACACTCTCTGACACTCTCTATCACTCTCTGACACTCTCAGACACTCTGTGACACTCTCTGACACTCTCTGACTCTCTCTCACTCTCAGTCACTCTCTGACACTCTCTGACACTCTCTATCACTCTCTGACACTCTCTATCACTCTCTGACAATCTCTGACTCTCTCTGACACTCTCTGACACTCTCTGACACTCTCTGACACTCACTATCACTCTCTGACACTCTCTGACACTCTCAGACACTCTCAGACACTCTCTATCACTCTCAGACACTCTCAGACACTCTCTGACACTCTCTGACACTCTCTATAACTCTCTGACACTCTCAGAAACTCTGTGACACTCTCCATCACTCTCTGACACTCTCTGACACTCTCTGACTCTCTCTGACACTCTCTGACACTCTCTGACACTCACTATCACTCTCTGACACTCTCTGACACTCAGTATCACTCTCTCTCACTCTCTGACACTCTCTCTCACTCTCTGACACTCTCTGACACTCTCAGACACTCTCTGACACTCTCTGACACTCTCAGACACTCACTATCACTCTCTGACACTCTCTGGCACTCTCTATCACTCTCTGACACTCTCAGACACTCTCTGACACTCTCTGACACTCTCAGACACTCTCTGACACTCTCTGACACTCTCTATCACTCTCTGACACTCTGTGACACTCTCAGACACTCTCAGACACTCACTATCACTCTCTGACACTCTCTGACACTCTAAGACACTCTCTGACACTCTCAGACACTCTCTGACACTCTCTGACACTCTCTATCACTCTCTGACACTCTCTGACACTCTCAGACACTCTCTGACACTCTCAGACACTCTCTGACACTCTCAGACACTCTCAGACACTCTCTGACACTCTCTGACACTCTCAGACACTCTCTGACTCTCTCTGACACTCTCTGACACTCTCTATCAATCTCTGACACTCTCTGACACTCTCAGACACTATCGGACACTCTCTGACACTCTCTATCACTCTCTGACACTCTCAGACACTCTGTGACACTCTCTATCACTCTCTGACACTCTCTGACACTCTCAGACACTCTCAGACACTCTCTGACACTCTCTGACGCTCGCTGACACTCTCTGACACTCTCAGACACTCTCAGACACTCGCTATCACTCTCTGACACTCTCTGACACTCTCTATCACTCTCTGACACTCTCTGACACTCTCAGACACTCTCTGACACTCTCTGACACTCTCAGACACTCTCTGACACTCTCTGACACTCTCAGACACTCTCTGACACTCTCTGACACTCTCTGACACTCTCTATTGCTCTCTGACACTCTCTGACACTCTCAGACACTCTCAGACACTCTCTGACAGTCTCTGACACTCTCAGACACTCTCTGACACTCTCTGACACTCTCTATCACTCTCTGACACTCTCTGACACTCTCAGACACTCTCTGACACTCTCTGACACTCTCTATCACTCTCTGACACTCTCTGACACTCTCAGACACTCTCTGACACTCTCTGACACTCTCTGACACTCTCTGACATTCTCTGACACTCACTATCACTCTCTGACACTCTCTGACACTCTCAGACACTCTGTGACACTCTCAGACACTCACTATCACTCTCTGACACTCTCTGACACTCCCAGACACTCACTATCACTCTCTGACACTCTCTGACACTCACTATCACTCTCTGACACTCTCTGACACTCCCAGACACTCACTATCACTCTCTGACACTCTCTGACACTCTCAGACACTCTCTGACACTCTCAGACACTCTCTGACACTCTCTGACACTCTCTGACACTCTCAGACACTCTCTGACACTCTCTGACACTCTCAGACACTCTCTGACACTCTCTGACACTCTCTGACACTCTCTATTGCTCTCTGACACTCTCTGACACTCTCAGACACTCTCTGACAGTCTCTGACACTCTCAGACACTCTCTGACACTCTCTGACACTCTCTATCACTCTCTGACACTCTCTGACACTCTCAGACACTCTCTGACACTCTCTGACACTCTCTATCACTCTCTGACACTCTCTGACACTCTCAGACACTCTCTGACACTCTCAGACACTCTCTGACATTCTCTGACACTCACTATCACTCTCTGACTCTCTCTGACACTCTCTGACACTCTCAGACACTCTCTGACACTCTCTGACACTCTCTATTACTCTCTGACACTCTCTGACACTCTCAGACACTCTCAGACACTCTCTGACAGTCTCTGACACTCTCAGACACTCTCTGACACTCTCTGACACTCTCTATCACTCTCTGACACTCTCTGACACTCTCAGACACTCTCTGACACTCTCTGACACTCTCTATCACTCTCTGACACTCTCTGACACTCTCAGACACTCTCAGACACTCTCTGACACTCTCAGACACTCTCTGACATTCTCTGACACTCACTATCACTCTCTGACACTCTCTGACACTCTCAGACACTCTCTGACACTCTCAGACACTCACTATCACTCTCTGACACTCTCTGACACTCTCAGACACTCTCTGACACTCTCAGACACTCACTATCACTCTCTGACACTCTCTGACACTCTCAGACACTCTCTGACACTCTCAGACACTCACTATCACTCTCTGACACTCTCTGACACTCTCAGACACTCTCTGACACTCTCTGACACTCTCAGACACTCTCTGACATTCTCTGACACTCTCTATCACTCTCTGACACTCTCTGACACTCTCTGACACTCCCTGACACTCTCTGACACTCTCAGACACTCTCTGACACTCTCTGACACTCTCAGGCACTCTCTGACACTCTCTGACACTCTCAGACACTCTCTGACACTCTCTATCACTCTCTGACACTCTCAGACACTCTGTGACACTCTCTGACACTCTCTGACTCTCTCTCACTCTCAGTCACTCTCTGACACTCTCAGACACTCTCTGACACTCTCTGACACTCTCAGACACTCTCAGACACTCTCTGACACTCTCTGACACTCTCTATCACTCACTGACACTCTCTGACACTCTCTATCAATCTCTGACACTCTCTGACACTCTCAGACACTCTCTGACACTCTCTGATACTCTCTATCACTCTCTGACACTCTCTGACATTCTCAGACAATCTCAGATACTCTCTGACACTCTCTGACACTCTCTATCACTCTCTGACACTCTCAGACACTCTGTGACACTCTCTATCACTCACTGACACTCTCTGACACTCTCAGACACTCTCAGACACTCTCTGACACTCTCTGACTCTCGCTGACACTCTCTGACACTCTCAGACACTCACTATCACTCTCTGACACTCTCTGACACTCTCAGACACTCTGTGACACTCTCAGACACTCACTATCACTCTCTGACACTCTCTGACACTCTCTGACACTCTCTGACACTCTCAGACACTCTCTGACACTCTCTGACACTCTCTGACACTCTCTATTGCTCTCTGACACTCTCTGACACTCTCAGACACTCTCAGACACTCTCTGACAGTCTCTGACACTCTCAGACACTCTCTGACACTCTCTATCACTCTCTGACACTCTCTGACACTCTCAGACACTCTCTGACACTCTCTGACACTCTCTATCACTCTCTGACACTCTCTGACACTCTCAGACACTCTCAGACACTCTCTGACACTCTCTGACACTCTCTATCACTCTCTGACACTCTCTATCACTCTCTGACACTCTCTGACACTCTCAGACACTCTCTGACACTCTCAGACACTCTCTGACACTCTCAGACACTCTCTGACACTCTCTGACACTCTCTATCACTCTCTGACACTCTCTATCACTCTCTGACACTCTCTGACACTCTCAGACACTCTCTGACACTCTCTGACACTCTCAGACACTCTCTGACACTCTCTGACACTCTCTGACACTCTCTATTGCTCTCTGACACTCTCTGACACTCTCAGACACTCTCAGACACTCTCTGACAGTCTCTGACACTCTCAGACACTCTCTGACACTCTCTGACACTCTCTATCACTCTCTGACACTCTCTGACACTCTCAGACACTCTCTGACACTCTCTGACACTCTCTATCACTCTCTGACACTCTCTGACACTCTCAGACACTCTCTGACACTCTCTGACACTCTCTGACACTCTCTGACATTCTCTGACACTCACTATCACTCTCTGACACTCTCTGACACTCTCAGACACTCTGTGACACTCCCAGACACTCACTATCACTCTCTGACACTCTCTGACACTCCCAGACACTCACTATCACTCTCTGACACTCTCTGACACTCACTATCACTCTCTGACACTCTCTGACACTCCCAGACACTCACTATCACTCTCTGACACTCTCTGACACTCTCAGACACTCTCTGACACTCTCAGACACTCTCTGACACACTCTGACACTCTCTGACACTCTCAGACACTCTCTGACACTCTCTGACACTCTCAGACACTCTCTGACACTCTCTGACACTCTCTGACACTCTCTATTGCTCTCTGACACTCTCTGACACTCTCAGACACTCTCTGACAGTCTCTGACACTCTCAGACACTCTCTGACACTCTCTGACACTCTCTATCACTCTCTGACACTCTCTGACACTCTCAGACACTCTCTGACACTCTCTGACACTCTCTATCACTCTCTGACACTCTCTGACACTCTCAGACACTCTCTGACACTCTCAGACACTCTCTGACATTCTCTGACACTCACTATCACTCTCTGACTCTCTCTGACACTCTCTGACACTCTCAGACACTCTCTGACACTCTCTGACACTCTCTATTACTCTCTGACACTCTCTGACACTCTCAGACACTCTCAGACACTCTCTGACAGTCTCTGACACTCTCAGACACTCTCTGACACTCTCTGACACTCTCAGACACTCTCAGACACTCTCTGACACTCTCAGACACTCTCTGACATTCTCTGACACTCACTATCACTCTCTGACACTCTCTGACACTCTCAGACACTCTCTGACACTCTCAGACACTCACTATCACTCTCTGACACTCTCTGACACTCTCAGACACTCTCTGACACTCTCAGACACTCACTATCACTCTCTGACACTCTCTGACACTCTCAGACACTCTCTGACACTCTCAGACACTCACTATCACTCTCTGACACTCTCTGACACTCTCAGACACTCTCTGACACTCTCTGACACTCTCAGACACTCTCTGACATTCTCTGACACTCTCTATCACTCTCTGACACTCTCTGACACTCTCTGACACTCCCTGACACTCTCTGACACTCTCAGACACTCTCTGACACTCTCTGACACTCTCAGGCACTCTCTGACACTCTCTGACACTCTCAGACACTCTCTGACACTCTCTATCACTCTCTGACACTCTCAGACACTCTGTGACACTCTCTGACACTCTCTGACTCTCTCTCACTCTCAGTCACTCTCTGACACTCTCAGACACTCTCTGACACTCTCTGACACTCTCAGACACTCTCAGACACTCTCTGACACTCTCTGACACTCTCTATCACTCACTGACACTCTCTGACACTCTCTGACACTCTCTATCAATCTCTGACACTCTCTGACACTCTCAGACACTCTCTGACACTCTCTGATACTCTCTATCACTCTCTGACACTCTCTGACATTCTCAGACAATCTCAGATACTCTCTGACACTCTCTGACACTCTCTATCACTCTCTGACACTCTCAGACACTCTGTGACACTCTCTATCACTCACTGACACTCTCTGACACTCTCAGACACTCTCAGACACTCTCTGACACTCTCTGACTCTCGCTGACACTCTCTGACACTCTCAGACACTCACTATCACTCTCTGACACTCTCTGACACTCTCAGACACTCTGTGACACTCTCAGACACTCACTATCACTCTCTGACACTCTCTGACACTCACTATCACTCTCTGACACTCTCTGACACTCCCAGACACTCACTATCACTCTCTGACACTCTCTGACACTCTCAGACACTCTCTGACACTCTCAGACACTCTCTGACACTCTCTGACACTCTCTATCACTCTCTGACACTCTCAGACACTCTCTGACACTCTCTGACACTCTCTGACACTCTCTGACACTCTCTGACACTCTCAGACACTCTCTGACACTCTCTGACACTCTCTATTGCTCTCTGACACTCTCTGACACTCTCAGACACTCTCAGACACTCTCTGACAGTCTCTGACACTCTCAGACACTCTCTGACACTCTCTATCACTCTCTGACACTCTCTGACACTCTCAGACACTCTCTGACACTCTCTGACACTCTCTATCACTCTCTGACACTCTCTGACACTCTCAGACACTCTCAGACACTCTCTGACACTTTCAGACACTCTCTGACATTCTCTGACACTCACTATCACTCTCTGACACTCTCTGACACTCTCAGACACTCTCTGACACTCTCTGACACTCTCTATTACTCTCTGACACTCTCTGACACTCTCAGACACTCTCAGACACTCTCTGACTGTCTCTGACACTCTCAGACACTCTCTGACACTCTCTGACACTCTCTATCACTCTCTGACACTCTCTGACACTCTCAGACACTCTCTGACACTCTCTGACACTCTCTATCACTCTCTGACACTCTCTGACACTCTCAGACACTCTCAGACACTCTCTGACACTCTCAGACACTCTCTGACATTCTCTGACACTCACTATCACTCTCTGACACTCTCTGACACTCTCAGACACTCTCTGACACTCTCAGACACTCACTATCACTCTCTGACACTCTCTGACACTCTCAGACACTCTCTGACACTCTCAGACACTCACTATCACTCTCTGACACTCTCTGACACTCTCAGACACTCTCAGACACTCTCTGACACTCTCAGACACTCACTATCACTCTCTGACACTCTCTGACACTCTCAGACACTCTCTGACACTCTCTGACACTCTCAGACACTCTCTGACATTCTCTGACACTCTCTATCACTCTCTGACACTCTCTGACACTCTCAGACACTCACTATCACTCTCTGACACTCTCTGACACTCTCAGACACTCTCTGACACTCTCAGACACTCACTATCACTCTCTGACACTCTCTGACACTCTCAGACACTCTCTGACACTCTCTGACACTCTCAGACACTCTCTGACATTCTCTGACACTCTCTATCACTCTCTGACACTCTCTGACACTCTCTGACACTCTCTGACACTCCCTGACACTCTCAGACACTCTCTGACACTCTCTGACACTCTCAGACACTCTCTGACATTCTCTGACACTCTCTATCACTCTCTGACACTCTCTGACACTCTCAGACACTCACTATCACTCTCTGACACTCTCTGACACTCTCAAACACTCTCTGACACTCTCAGACACTCACTATCACTCTCTGACACTCTCTGACACTCTCAGACACTCTCTGACACTCTCTGACACTCTCAGACACTCTCTGACATTCTCTGACACTCTCTATCACTCTCTGACACTCTCTGACACTCTCTGACACTCTCTGACACTCCCTGACACTCTCTGACACTCTCAGACACTCTCTGACACTCTCTGACACTCTCTGACACTCTCAGACACTCTCTGACATTCTCTGACACTCTCTATCACTCTCTGACACTCTCTGACACTCTCTGACACTCTCTGACACTCCCTGACACTCTCTGACACTCTCAGACACTCTCTGACACTCTCTGACACTCTCAGACACTGTCTGACACTCTCTGACACTCTCAGACACTCTCAGACACTCTCTGACACTCTCTATCACTCTCTGACACTCTCAGACACTCTGTGACACTCTCTGACACTCTCTGACTCTCTCTCACTCTCAGTCACTCTCTGACACTCTCTGACACTCTCTATCACTCTCTGACACTCTCTATCACTCTCTGACACTCTCTGACACTCTCTGACTCTCTCTGACACTCTCTGACACTCTCTGACACTCACTATCACTCTCTGACACTCTCAGACACTCTCAGACACTCTCTGACACTCTCTGACACTCTCTATCACTCTCTGACACTCTCAGACACTCTGTGACACTCTCCATCACTCTCTGACACTCTCTGACTCTCTCTGACACTCTCTGACACTCTCTGACACTCACTATCACTCTCTGACACTCTCTGACACTCACTATCACTCTCTAACACACTCTGACACTCTCTGACACTCTCTGACACTCTCTGACACTCAGTATCACTCTCTGACACTCTCTGACACTCTCTCTCACTCTCTGACACTCTCTGACACTCTCAGACACTCTCTGACACTCTCTGACACTCTCAGACACTCACTATCACTCTCTGACACTCTCTGGCACTCTCCATCACTCTCTGACACTCTCTGACACTCTCAGACACTCTCTGACACTCTCTGACACTCTCAGACACTCTCTGACACTCTCTGACACTCTCTATCACTCTCTGACACTCTCTGACACTCTCAGACACTCTCAGACACTCACTATCACTCTCTGACACTCTCTGACACTCTAAGACACTCTCTGACACTCTCAGACACTCTCTGACACTCTCTGACACTCTCTATCACTCTCTGACACTCTCAGACCCTCTCTGACACTCTCTGACTCTCACTATCACTCTCTGACACTCTCTGACACTCTAAGACACTCTCTGACACTCTCAGACACTCTCTGACACTCTCTGACACTCTCTATCACTCTCTGACACTCTCTGACACTCTCAGACACTCTCTGACACTCTCTGACACTCTCAGACACTCTCTGACACTCTCTGACACTCTCAGACACTCTCAGACACTCTCTGACACTCTCAGACACTCTCTGACACTCTCTGACACTCTCTGACACTCTCTGACACTCTCTGACACTCTCTGACACTCTCAGACACTCTCTGACACTCTCAGACACTCTCTGACATTCTCTGACACTCACTATCACTCTCTGACACTCTCAGACACTCTCTGACACTCTCAGACACTCACTATCACTCTCTGACACTCTCTGACACTCTCAGACACTCTCTGACACTCTCAGACACTCACTATCACTCTCTGACACTCTCTGACACTCTCAGACACTCTCTGACACTCTCAGACACTCACTATCACTCTCTGACACTCTCTGACACTCTCAGACACTCTCTGACACTCTCAGACACTCACTATCACTCTCTGACACTCTCTGACACTCTCAGACACTCTCTGACACTCTCTGACACTCTCAGACACTCTCTGACATTCTCTGACACTCTCTATCACTCTCTGACACTCTCTGACACTCTCTGACACTCTCTGACACTCCCTGACACTCTCTGACACTCTCAGACACTCTCTGACACTCTCTGACACTCTCTGACACTCTCTGACACTCTCAGACACTCTCTGACATTCTCTGGCACTCTCTATCACTCTCTGACACTCTCTGACACTCTCTGACACTCTCTGACACTCCCTGACACTCTCTGACACTCTCAGACACTCTCTGACACTCTCTGACACTCTCAGACACTGTCTGACACTCTCTGACACTCTCAGACACTCTCAGACACTCTCTGACACTCTCTATCACTCTCTGACACTCTCAGACACTCTGTGACACTCTCTGACACTCTCTGACTCTCTCTCACTCTCAGTCACTCTCTGACACTCTCTGACACTCTCTATCACTCTCTGACACTCTCTATCACTCTCTGACACTCTCTGACACTCTCTGACTCTCTCTGACACTCTCTGACACTCTCTGACACTCACTATCACTCTCTGACACTCTCTGACACTCTCAGACACTCTCAGACACTCTCTGACACTCTCTGACACTCTATATCACTCTCTGACACTCTCAGACACTCTCTGACACTCTCCATCACTCTCTGACACTCTCTGACTCTCTCTGACACTCTCTGACACTCTCTGACACTCACTATCACTCTCTGACACTCTCTGACACTCACTATCACTCTCTGACACACTCTGACACTCTCTGACACTCTCTGACACTCTCTGACACTCAGTATCACTCTCTGACACTCTCTGACACTCTCTCTCACTCTCTGACACTCTCTGACACTCTCAGACACTCTCTGACACTCTCTGACACTCTCAGACACTCACTATCACTCTCTGACACTCTCTGGCACTCTCCATCACTCTCTGACACTCTCTGACACTCTCAGACACTCTCTGACACTCTCTGACACTCTCAGACACTCTCTGACACTCTCTGACACTCTCTATCACTCTCTGACACTCTCTGACACTCTCAGACACTCTCAGACACTCACTATCACTCTCTGACACTCTCTGACACTCTAAGACACTCTCTGACACTCTCTGACACTCTCAGACACTCACTATCACTCTCTGACACTCTCTGACACTCTCAGACACTCTCTGACACTCTCTGACACTCTCAGACACTCTCTGACATTCTCTGACACTCTCTATCACTCTCTGACACTCTCTGACACTCTCTGACACTCTCTGACACTCCCTGACACTCTCTGACACTCTCAGACACTCTCTGACACTCTCTGACACTCTCTGACACTCTCTGACACTCTCAGACACTCTCTGACATTCTCTGGCACTCTCTATCACTCTCTGACACTCTCTGACACTCTCTGACACTCTCTGACACTCCCTGACACTCTCTGACACTCTCAGACACTCTCTGACACTCTCTGACACTCTCAGACACTGTCTGACACTCTCTGACACTCTCAGACACTCTCAGACACTCTCTGACACTCTCTATCACTCTCTGACACTCTCAGACACTCTGTGACACTCTCTGACACTCTCTGACTCTCTCTCACTCTCAGTCACTCTCTGACACTCTCTGACACTCTCTATCACTCTCTGACACTCTCTATCACTCTCTGACACTCTCTGACACTCTCTGACTCTCTCTGACACTCTCTGACACTCTCTGACACTCACTATCACTCTCTGACACTCTCTGACACTCTCAGACACTCTCAGACACTCTCTGACACTCTCTGACACTCTATATCACTCTCTGACACTCTCAGACACTCTCTGACACTCTCCATCACTCTCTGACACTCTCTGACTCTCTCTGACACTCTCTGACACTCTCTGACACTCACTATCACTCTCTGACACTCTCTGACACTCACTATCACTCTCTGACACACTCTGACACTCTCTGACACTCTCTGACACTCTCTGACACTCAGTATCACTCTCTGACACTCTCTGACACTCTCTCTCACTCTCTGACACTCTCTGACACTCTCAGACACTCTCTGACACTCTCTGACACTCTCAGACACTCACTATCACTCTCTGAAACTCTCTGGCACTCTCCATCACTCTCTGACACTCTCTGACACTCTCAGACACTCTCTGACACTCTCTGACACTCTCAGACACTCTCTGACACTCTCTGACACTCTCTATCACTCTCTGACACTCTCTGACACTCTCAGACACTCTCAGACACTCACTATCACTCTCTGACACTCTCTGACACTCTAAGACACTCTCTGACACTCTCAGACACTCTCTGACACTCTCTATCACTCTCTGACACTCTCAGACACTCTCTGACACTCTCTGACACTCACTATCACTCTCTGACACTCTCTGACACTCTAAGACACTCTCTGACACTCTCAGACACTCTCTGACACTCTCTGACACTCTCTATCACTCTCTGACACTCTCTGACACTCTCAGACACTCTCTGACACTCTCAGACACTCTCTGACACTCTCTGACACTCTCAGACACTCTCTGACACTCTCTGACACTCTCAGACACTCTCAGACACTCTCTGACACTCTCAGACACTCTCTGACACTCTCTGACACTCTCTGACACTCTCTATCAATCTCTGACACTCTCTGACACTCTCAGACACTCTCTGACACTCTCTGACACCCTCTATCACTCTCTGACACTCTCTGACACTCTCAGACAATCTCAGACACTCTCTGACACTCTCAGACACTCTCAGACACTCTCTGACACTCTCTGACACTCTCTATCACTCTCTGACACTCTCAGACACTCTGTGACACTCTCTATCACTCTCTGACACTCTCTGACACTCTCAGACACTCTCAGACACTCTCTGACACTCTCTGACTCTCGCTGACACTCTCTGACACTGTCAGACACTCACTATCACTCTCTGACACTCTCTGACACTCTCAGACACTCTGTGACACTCTCAGACACTCACTATCACTCTCTGACACTCTCTGACACTCACTATCACTCTCTGACACTCTCTGACACTCCCAGACACTCACTATCACTCTCTGACACTCTCTGACACTCTCAGACACTCTCTGACACTCTCAGACACTCTCTGACACTCTCTGACACTCTCTATCACTCTCTGACACTCTCAGACACTCTCTGACACTCTCAGACACTCACTATCACTCTCTGACACTCTCTGACACTCTCAGACACTCTCTGACACTCTCAGACACTCACTATCACTCTCTGACACTCTCTGACACTCTCAGACACTCTCTGACACTCTCAGACACTCACTATCACTCTCTGACAATCTCTGACACTCTCAGACACTCTCTGACACTCTCAGACACTCACTATCACTCTCTGACACTCTCTGACACTCTCTGACACTCTCTGACACTCACTATCACTCTCTGACACTCTCTGACACGCTCAGACACTCTCAGACACTCACTATCACTCTCTGACACTCTCAGACACTCTCTGACACTCTCTGACACTCTCAGACACTCTCAGACACTCTCTATCACTCTCTGACACTCTCAGACACTCTGTGACACTCTCTGACACTCTCTGACTCTCTCTCACTCTCAGTCACTCTCTGACACTCTCTGACACTCTCTGACACTCTCTGACACTCTCTGACACTCACTATCACTCTCTGACACTCTCTGACACGCTCAGACACTCTCAGACACTCACTATCACTCTCTGACACTCTCAGACACTCTCTGACACTCTCTGACACTCTCAGACACTCTCAGACACTCTCTGACACTCTCTATCACTCTCTGACACTCTCAGACACTCTGTGACACTCTCTGACACTCTCTGACTCTCTCTCACTCTCAGTCACTCTCTGACACTCTCTGACACTCTCTATCACTCTCAGACACTCTCTGTCACTCTCTGACACTCTCTGACACTCTCTGACTCTCTCTGACACTCTCTGACACTCTCTGACACTCACTATCACTCTCTGACACTCTCTGACACTCTCAGACACTCTCAGACACTCTCTGACACTCTCTGACACTCTCTATCACTCTCTGACACTCTCAGACACTCTGTGACACTCTCCATCACTCTCTGACACTCTCTGACACTCTCTGACTCTCTCTGACACTCTCTGACACTCTCTGACACTCACTATCACTCTCTGACACTCTCTGACACTCACTATCACTCTCTGACACACTCTGACACTCTCTGACACTCTCTGACACTCTCTGACACTCACTATCACTCTCTGACACTCTCTGACACTCACTATCACTCTCTGACACACTCTGACACTCTCAGAAACACTCTGACACTCTCTGACACTCTCAGACACTCTCTGACACTGTCTGACACTCTCAGACACTCTCAGACACTCTCTGACACTCTCAGACACTCTCTGACACTCTCTGACACTCTCTATCACTCTCTGACACTCTCTATCACTCTCTGACACACTCTGACACTCTCAGAAACTCTCTGACACTCTCTGACACTCTCAGACACTCACTATCACTCTCTGACACTCTCTGACACTCTCAGACACTCTCTGACACTCTCAGACACTCTCTGACACTCTCTGACACTCTCTATCACTCTCTGACACTCTCTATCACTCTCAGACACTCTCTGACACTCTCAGAGACTCTCTGACACTCTCTGACACTCTCTGACACTCCCAGACACTCACTATCACTCTCTGACACTCTCTGACACTCTCAGACACTCTCTGACACTCTCAGACACTCTCTGACACTCTCTGACACTCTCTATCACTCTCTGACACTCTCTATCACTCTCTGACATTCTCTGACACTCTCAGACACTCTCTGACACTCTCTGACACTCTCAGACACTCTCTGACACTCTCTGACACTCTCTGACACTCTCTATTGCTCTCTGACACTCTCTGACACTCTCAGACACTCTCAGACACTCTCTGACAGTCTCTGACACTCTCAGACACTCTCTGACACTCTCTATCACTCTCTGACACTCTCTGACACTCTCAGACACTCTCTGACACTCTCTGACACTCTCTATCACCATCTATCACTCTCTGACACTCTCAGACACTCTGTGACACTCTCTATCACTCTCTGACACTCTCTGACACTCTCAGACACTCTCAGACACTCTCTGACACTCTCTGACTCTCGCTGACACTCTCTGACACTGTCAGACACTCACTATCACTCTCTGACACTCTCTGACACTCTCAGACACTCTGTGACACTCTCAGACACTCACTATCACTCTATGACACTCTCTGACACTCACTATCACTCTCTGACACTCTCTGACACTCCCAGACACTCACTATCACTCTCTGACACTCTCTGACACTCTCAGACACTCTCTGACACTCTCAGACACTCTCTGACACTCTCTGACACTCTCTGACACTCTCTATCACTCTCTGACACTCTCTGACACTCTCAGACACTCTCTGACACTCTCAGACAATCACTATCACTCTCTGACACTCTCTGACACTCTCAGACACTCTCTGACACTCTCAGACACTCACTATCACTCTCTGACACTCTCTGAAACTCTCAGACACTCTCTGACACTCTCAGACACTCACTATCACTCTCTGACACTCTCTGACACTCTCAGACACTCTCTGACACTCTCAGACACTCACTATCACTCTCTGACACTCTCAGACACTCTCTGACACTCTCAGACACTCACTATCACTCTCTGACACTCTCTGACACGCTCAGACACTCTCTGACACTCTCAGACACTCACTATCACTCTCTGACACTCTCTGACACTCTCTGACACTCTCTGACACTCACTATCACTCTCTGACACTCTCTGACACGCTCAGACACTCTCTGACACTCTCAGACACTCACTATCACTCTCTGACACTCTCAGACACTCTCTGACACTCTCTGACACTCTCAGACACTCTCTGACACTCTCTGACACTCTCAGACACTCTCAGACACTCTCAGACACTCTCTGACACTCTCTATCACTCTCTGACACTCTCAGACACTCTGTGACACTCTCTGACACTCTCTGACTCTCTCTCACTCTCAGTCACTCTCTGACACTCTCTGACACTCTCTATCACTCTCAGACACTCTCTATCACTCTCTGACACTCTCTGACACTCTCTGACTCTCTCTGACACTCTCTGACACTCTCTGACACTCACTATCACTCTCTGACACTCTCTGACACTCTCAGACACTCTCAGACACTCTCTGACACTCTCTGACACTCTCTATCACTCTCTGACACTCTCAGACACTCTGTGACACTCTCCATCACTCTCTGACACTCTCTGACACTCTCTGACTCTCTCTGACACTCTCTGACACTCTCTGACACTCACTATCACTCTCTGACACTCTCTGACACTCACTATCACTCTCTGACACACTCTGACACTCTCTGACACTCTCTGACACTCTCTGACACTCACTATCACTCTCTGACACTCTCTGACACTCACTATCACTCTCTGACACACTCTGACACTCTCAGAAACTCTCTGACACTCTCTGACACTCTCAGACACTCTCTGACACTGTCTGACACTCTCAGACACTCTCAGACACTCTCTGACACTCTCAGACACTCTCTGACACTCTCTGACACTCTCTATCACTCTCTGACACTCTCTATCACTCTCTGACACACTCTGACACTCTCAGAAACTCTCTGACACTCTCTGACACTCTCTGACACTCCCAGACACTCACTATCACTCTCTGACACTCTCTGACACTCTCAGACACTCTCTGACACTCTCAGACACTCTCTGACACTCTCTGACACTCTCTATCACTGTCTGACACTCTCTATCACTCTCTGACACTCTCTGACACTCTCAGACACTCTCTGACACTCTCTGACACTCTCAGACACTCTCTGACACTCTCTGACACTCTCTGACACTCTCTATTGCTCTCTGACACTCTCTGACACTCTCAGACACTCTCAGACACTCTCTGACAGTCTCTGACACTCTCAGACACTCTCTGACACTCTCTATCACTCTCTGACACTCTCTGACACTCTCAGACACTCTCTGACACTCTCTGACACTCTCTATCACTCTCTGACACTCTCTGACACTCTCAGACACTCTCAGACACTCTCTGACACTTTCAGACACTCTCTGACATTCTCTGACACTCACTATCACTCTCTGACACTCTCTGACACTCTCAGACACTCTCAGACACTCTCTGACACTCTCTGACACTCTCTATTACTCTCTGACACTCTCTGACACTCTCAGACACTCTCAGACACTCTCTGACTGTCTCTGACACTCTCAGACACTCTCTGACACTCTCTGACACTCTCTATCACTCTCTGACACTCTCTGACACTCTCAGACACTCTCTGACACTCTCTGACACTCTCTATCACTCTCTGACACTCTCTGACACTCTCAGACACTCTCAGACACTCTCTGACACTCTCAGACACTCTCTGACATTCTCTGACACTCACTATCACTCTCTGACACTCTCTGACACTCTCAGACACTCTCTGACACTCTCAGACACTCACTATCACTCTCTGACACTCTCTGACACTCTCAGACACTCTCTGACACTCTCAGACACTCACAATCACTCTCTGACACTCTCTGACACTCTCTGACACTCTCAGACACTCACTATCACTCTCTGACACTCTCTGACACTCTCAGACACTCTCTGACACTCTCAGACACTCACTATCACTCTCTGACACTCTCTGACACTCTCAGACACTCTCTGACACTCTCAGACACTCACTATCACTCTCTGACACTCTCAGACACTCTCAGACACTCTCTGACACTCTCAGACACTCACTATCACTCTCTGACACTCTCTGACACGCTCAGACACTCTCTGACACTCTCAGACACTCACTATCACTCTCTGACACTCTCTGACACTCTCTGACACTCTCTGACACTCCCTGACACTCTCTGACACTCTCAGACACTCTCAGACACTCTCTGACACTCTCAGACACTCACTATCACTCTCTGACACTCTCTGACACTCTCTGACACTCTCTGACACTCCCTGACACTCTCTGACACTCTCAGACACTCTCTGACACTCTCTGACACTCTCAGACACTCTCTGACACTCTCTGACACTCTCAGACACTCTCTGACATTCTCTGACACTCACTATCACTCTCTGACACTCTCTGACACTCTCAGACACTCTCTGACACTCTCAGACACTCACTATCACTCTCTGACACTCTCTGACACTCTCAGACACTCTCTGACACTCTCAGACACTCACAATCACTCTCTGACACTCTCTGACACTCTCTGACACTCTCAGACACTCACTATCACTCTCTGACACTCTCTGACACTCTCAGACACTCTCTGACACTCTCAGACACTCACTATCACTCTCTGACACTCTCTGACACTCTCAGACACTCTCTGACACTCTCAGACACTCACTATCACTCTCTGACACTCTCAGACACTCTCAGACACTCTCTGACACTCTCAGACACTCACTATCACTCTCTGACACTCTCTGACACGCTCAGACACTCTCTGACACTCTCAGACACTCACTATCACTCTCTGACACTCTCTGACACTCTCTGACACTCTCTGACACTCCCTGACACTCTCTGACACTCTCAGACACTCTCTGACTCTCTCTGACACTCTCAGACACTCTCTGACACTCTCTGACACTCTCAGACACTCTCTGACACTCTCAGACACTCACTATCACTCTCTGACACTCTCTGACACTCTCTGACACTCTCTGACACTCCCTGACACTCTCTGACACTCTCAGACACTCTCTGACACTCTCTGACACTCTCAGACACTCTCTGACACTCTCTGACACTCTCAGACACTCTCAGACACTCTCTGACACTCTCTATCACTCTCTGACACTCTCAGACACTCTGTGACACTCTGTGACACTCTCTGACTCTCTCTCACTCTCAGTCACTCTCTGACACTCTCTGACACTCTCTATCACTCTCTGACACTCTCTATCACTCTCTGACACTCTCTGACACTCTCTGACTCTCTCTGACACTCTCTGACACTCTCAGACACTCTCAGACACTCTCTGACTGTCTCTGACACTCTCAGACACTCTCTGACACTCTCTGACACTCTCTATCACTCTCTGACACTCTCTGACACTCTCAGACACTCTCTGACACTCTCTGACACTCTCTATCACTCTCTGACACTCTCTGACACTCTCAGACACTCTCAGACACTCTCTGACACTCTCAGACACTCTCTGACATTCTCTGACACTCACTATCACTCTCTGACACTCTCTGACACTCTCAGACACTCTCTGACACTCTCAGACACTCACTATCACTCTCTGACACTCTCTGACACTCTCAGACACTCTCTGACACTCTCAGACACTCACTATCACTCTCTGACACTCTCTGACACTCTCAGACACTCTCTGACACTCTCAGACACTCACTATCGCTCTCTGACACTCTCTGACACTCTCAGACACTCTCTGACACTCTCAGACACTCACTATCACTCTCTGACACTCTCTGACACTCTCAGACACTCTCTGACACTCTCAGACACTCACTATCACTCTCTGACACTCTCTGACACTCTCAGACTCTCTCTGACACTCTCAGACACTCACTATCACTCTCTGACACTCTCTGACACGCTCAGACACTCTCTGACACTCTCAGACACTCACTATCACTCTCTGACACTCTCTGACACTCTCTGACACTCTCTGACACTCCCTGACACTCTCTGACACTCTCAGACACTCTCTGACACTCTCTGACACTCTCAGACACTCTCTGACACTCTCTGACACTCTCAGACACTCTCTGACACTCTCAGACACTCACTATCACTCTCTGACACTCTCTGACACTCTCTGACACTCTCTGACACTCCCTGACACTCTCTGACACTCTCAGACACTCTCTGACACTCTCTGACACTCTCTGACACTCCCTGACACTCTCTGACACTCTCAGACACTCTCTGACACTCTCTGACACTCTCAGACACTCTCTGACACTCTCTGACACTCTCAGACACTCTCAGACACTCTCTGACACTCTCTATCACTCTCTGACACTCTCAGACACTCTGTGACACTCTGTGACACTCTCTGACTCTCTCTCACTCTCAGTCACTCTCTGACACTCTCTGACACTCTCTATCACTCTCTGACACTCTCTATCACTCTCTGACACTCTCTGACACTCTCTGACTCTCTCTGACACTCTCTGACACTCTCTGACACTCACTATCACTCTCTGACACTCTCTGACACTCTCAGACACTCTCAGACACTCTCTGACACTCTCTGACACTCTCTATCACTCTCTGACACTCTCAGACACTCTGTGACACTCTCCATCACTCTCTGACACTCTCTGACACTCTCTGACTCTCTCTGACACTCTCTGACACTCTCTGACACTCACTATCACTCTCTGACACTCTCTGACACTCACTATCACTCTCTGACACACTCTGACACTCTCTGACACTCTCTGACACTCTCTGACACTCACTATCACTCTCTGACACTCTCTGACACTCACTATCACTCTCTGACACACTCTGACACTCTCAGAAACTCTCTGACACTCTCTGACACTCTCAGACACTCTCTGACACTGTCTGACACTCTCAGACACTCACTATCACTCTCTGACACTCTCTGACACTCTCTGACTCTCTCTGACACTCTCTGACACTCTCTGACACTCACTATCACTCTCTGACACTCTCTGACACTCTCAGACACTCTCAGACACTCTCTGACACTCTCTGACACTCTCTATCACTCTCTGACACTCTCAGACACTCTGTGACACTCTCCATCACACTCTGACACTCTCTGACACTCTCTGACTCTCTCTGACACTCTCTGACACTCTCTGACACTCACTATCACTCTCTGACACTCTCTGACACTCACTATCACTCTCTGACACACTCTGACACTCTCTGACACTCTCTGACACTCTCTGACACTCACTATCACTCTCTGACACTCACTATCACTCTCTGACACACTCTGACACTCTCAGAAACTCTCTGACACTCTCTGACACTCTCAGACACTCTCTGACACTGTCTGACACTCTCAGACACTCACTATCACTCTCTGACACTCTCTGACACTCTCTGACACTCTCAGACACTCTCTGACACTCTCTGACACTCTCAGACACTCTCTGACACTCTCTCTCACTCTCTGACACTCTCTGACACTCTCAGACACTCTCTGACACTCTCTGACACTCTCAGACACTCACTATCACTCTCTGACACTCTCTGACACTCTCAGACACTCTCAGACACTCTCTGAAACTCTCTGACACTCTCAGACACTCACTATCACTCTCTGACACTCGCTGACACTCTCAGACACTCTCTGACACTCTCAGACACTCTCTGACACTCTCTGACATTCTCTGACACTCTCTATCACTCTCTGACACTCTCTGACACTCTCTATCACTCTCTGACACTCTCAGACACTCTCTGACACTCTCTGACACTCTCTGACACTCTCAGACACTCTCTGACACTCTCTGACACTCTCAGACACTCTCTGACACTCTCTGACACTCTCAGACACTCACTATCACTCTCTGACACTCTCTGACACTCTCAGACACTCTCTGACACTCTCAGACACTCACTATCACTCTCTGACACTCTCTGACACTCTCAGACACTCTCTGACACTCTCAGACACTCACTATCGCTCTCTGACACTCTCTGACACTCTCAGACACTCTCTGACACTCTCAGACACTCACTATCACTCTCTGACACTCTCTGACACTCTCAGACACTCTCTGACACTCTCAGACACTCACTATCACTCTCTGACACTCTCTGACACTCTCAGACTCTCTCTGACACTCTCAGACACTCACTATCACTCTCTGACACTCTCTGACACGCTCAGACACTCTCTGACACTCTCAGACACTCACTATCACTCTCTGACACTCTCTGACACTCTCTGACACTCACTGACACTCCCTGACACTCTCTGACACTCTCAGACACTCTCTGACACTCTCTGACACTCTCAGACACTCTCTGACACTCTCTGACACTCTCAGACACTCTCTGACACTCTCAGACACTCACTATCACTCTCTGACACTCTCTGACACTCTCTGACACTCTCTGACACTCCCTGACACTCTCTGACACTCTCTGACACTCCCTGACACTCTCTGACACTCTCAGACACTCTCTGACACTCTCTGACACTCTCAGACACTCTCTGACACTCTCTGACACTCTCAGACACTCTCAGACACTCTCTGACACTCTCTATCACTCTCTGACACTCTCAGACACTCTGTGACACTCTGTGACACTCTCTGACTCTCTCTCACTCTCAGTCACTCTCTGACACTCTCTGACACTCTCTATCACTCTCTGACACTCTCTATCACTCTCTGACACTCTCTGACACTCTCTGACTCTCTCTGACACTCTCTGACACTCTCTGACACTCACTATCACTCTCTGACACTCTCTGACACTCTCAGACACTCTCAGACACTCTCTGACACTCTCTGACACTCTCTATCACTCTCTGACACTCTCAGACACTCTGTGACACTCTCCATCACTCTCTGACACTCTCTGACACTCTCTGACTCTCTCTGACACTCTCTGACACTCTCTGACACTCACTATCACTCTCTGACACTCTCTGACACTCACTATCACTCTCTGACACACTCTGACACTCTCTGACACTCTCTGACACTCTCTGACACTCACTATCACTCTCTGACACTCTCTGACACTCACTATCACTCTCTGACACTCTCAGAAACTCTCTGACACTCTCTGACACTCTCAGACACTCTCAGACACTCTCTGACACTGTCTGACACTCTCAGACACTCACTATCACTCTCTGACACTCTCTGACACTCTCTGACACTCTCTGACTCTCTCTGACACTCTCTGACACTCTCTGACACTCACTATCACTCTCTGACACTCTCTGACACTCTCAGACACTCTCAGACACTCTCTGACACTCTCTGACACTCTCTATCACTCTCTGACACTCTCAGACACTCTGTGACACTCTCCATCACTCTCTGACACTCTCTGACACTCTCTGACTCTCTCTGACACTCTCTGACACTCTCTGACACTCACTATCACTCTCTGACACTCTCTGACACTCACTATCACTCTCTGACACACTCTGACACTCTCTGACACTCTCTGACACTCTCTGACACTCACTATCACTCTCTGACACTCTCTGACACTCACTATCACTCTCTGACACACTCTGACACTCTCAGAAACTCTCTGACACTCTCTGACACTCTCAGACACTCTCTGACACTGTCTGACACTCTCAGACACTCACTATCACTCTCTGACACTCTCTGACACTCTCTGACACTCTCAGACACTCTCTGACACTCTCTGACACTCTCAGACACTCTCTGACACTCTCTCTCACTCTCTGACACTCTCTGACACTCTCAGACACTCTCTGACACTCTCTGACACTCTCAGACACTCACTATCACTCTCTGACACTCTCTGACACTCTCAGACACTCTCAGACACTCTCTGAAACTCTCTGACACTCTCAGACACTCTCTGACATTCTCTGACACTCTCTATCACTCTCTGACACTCTCAGACACTCACTATCACTCTCTGACACTCGCTGACACTCTCAGACACTCTCTGACACTCTCAGACACTCTCTGACACTCTCTGACATTCTCTGACACTCTCTATCACTCTCTGACACTCTCTGACACTCTCTATCACTCTCTGACACTCTCAGACATTCTCTGACACTCTCTGACACTCTCTGACACTCTCTGACACTCTCAGACACTCTCTGACACTCTCTGACACTCTCAGACACTCTCTGACACTCTCTGACACTCTCAGACACTCTCTGACATTCTCTGACACTCTCTATCACTCTCTGACACTCTCAGACACTCACTATCACTCTCTGACACTCGCTGACACTCTCAGACACTCTCTGACACTCTCAGACACTCTCTGACATTCTCTGACACTCTCTATCACTCTCTGACACTCTCTGACACTCTCTATCACTCTCTGACACTCTCAGACACTCTCTGACACTCTCTGACACTCTCTGACACTCTCAGACACTCTCTGACACTCTCTGACACTCTCAGACACTCTCTGACACTCTCTCTCACTCTCTGACACTCTCTGACACTCTCAGACACTCTCTGACACTCTCTGACACTCTCAGACACTCACTATTACTCTCTGACACTCTCTGACACTCTCAGACACTCTCAGACACTCTCTGAAACTCTCTGACACTCTCAGACACTCTCTGACATTCTCTGACACTCTCTATCACTCTCTGACACTCTCTGACACTCTCAGACACTCACTATCACTCTCTGACACTCTCAGACACTCACTATTACTCTCTGACACTCTCTGACACTCTCAGACACTCTCAGACACTCTCTGAAACTCTCTGACACTCTCAGACACTCTCTGACATTCTCTGACACTCTCTATCACTCTCTGACACTCTCTGACACTCTCTGACACTCTCTCTCACTCTCTGACACTCTCTGACACTCACTATCACTCTCTGACACTCTCAGACACTCACTATCACTCTCTGACACTCTCTGACACTCTCAGACACTCTCAGACACTCTCTGAAACTCTCTGACACTCTCAGACACTCTCTGACATTCTCTGACACTCTCTATCACTCTCTGACACTCTCTGACACTCTCAGACACTCACTATCACTCTCTGACACTCTCAGACACTCACTATTACTCTCTGACACTCTCTGACACTCTCAGACACTCTCAGACACTCTCTGAAACTCTCTGACACTCTCAGACACTCTCTGACATTCTCTGACACTCTCTATCACTCTCTGACACTCTCTGACACTCTCTGACACTCTCTCTCACTCTCTGACACTCTCTGACACTCACTATCACTCTCTGACACTCTCAGACACTCACTATCACTCTCTGACACTCTCAGACACTCACTATTACTCTCTGACACTCTCTGACACTCTCAGACACTCTCAGACACTCTCTGAAACTCTCTGACACTCTCAGACACTCTCTGACATTCTCTGACACTCTCTATCACTCTCTGACACTCTCTGACACTCTCTGACACTCTCTCTCACTCTCTGACACTCTCTGACACTCACTATCACTCTCTGACACTCTCAGACACTCACTATCACTCTCTGACACTCTCAGACACTCTCTGACACTCTCTGACACTCTCTCTCACTCTCTGACACTCTCAGACACTCTCTGACATTCTCTGACACTCTCTATCACACTCTGACACTCTGACTCTATCACTCTCTGACACTCTCTGACACTCTCAGACACTCTCTGACACTCTCTGACACTCTCTGACACTCTCAGACACTCACTATCTCTCTCTGACACTCTCTGACACTCTCAGACACTCTCTGACACTCTCAGACACTCTCAGACACTCTCTGACATTCTCTGACACTCTCTATCACTCTCTGACACTCTCTGACACTCTCAGACACTCACTATCACTCTCTGACACTCTCTGACACTCTCAGACATTCTCTGACACTCTCTGACACTCTCTGACACTCTCTCTCACTCTCTGACACTCTCTGACACTCACTATCACTCTCTGACACTCTCAGACACTCACTATCACTCTCAGACACTCACTATCACTCTCTGACACTCTCAGACACTCTCTGACACTCTCTGACACTCTCTGACACTCTCTGACACTCTCTCTCACTCTCTGACACTCTCAGACACTCTCTGACATTCTCTGACACTCTCTATCACTCTCTGACACTCTGACTCTATCACTCTCTGACACTCTCTGACACTCTCAGACACTCTCTGACACTCTCTGACACTCTCAGACACTCACTATCTCTCTCTGACACTCTCTGACACTCTCAGACACTCTCTGACACTCTCAGACACTCTCAGACACTCTCTGACATTCTCTGACACTCTCTATCACTCTCTGACACTCTCTGACACTCTCAGAACTCACTATCACTCTCTGACACTCTCTGACACTCTCAGACATTCTCTGACACTCTCTATCACTCTCTGACAGTCTCAGACACTCTGTGCCACTCTCTGACACTCTCAGACACTCACTATCACTCTCTGACACTCTCTGACACTCTCAGACACTCTCTGACACTCTCAGACACTCTCAGACACTCTCTGACATTCTCTGACACTCTCTATCACTCTCTGACACTCTCTGACACTCTCAGACACTCACTATCACTCTCTGACACTCTCTGACACTCTCAGACATTCTCTGACACTCTCTATCACTCTCTGACACTCTCAGACACTCTCTGACACTCTCTGACACTCTCTGACACTCTCAGACACTCGGTGACACTCTCTGACACTCTCAGACACTCACTATCACTCTCTGACACTCTCTGACACTCTCAGACACTCTCTGACACTCTCAGACACTCTCAGACACTCTCTGACATTCTCTGACACTCTCTGTCACTCTCTGACACTCTCCGACACTCTCAGACACTCACTATCACTCTCTGACACTCTCTGACACTCTCAGACATTCTCTGACACTCTCTATCACTCTCTGACACTCTCAGACACTCTCTGACACTCTCTGACACTCTCAGACACTCACTATCACTCTCTGACACTCTCTGACACTCTCAGACACTCTCTGACACTCTCTGATACTCTCTGACACTCTCTGACACTCTCAGACATTCTCTGACTCTCTCTATCACTCTCTGACACTCTCTGACACTCTCAGACACTCACTATCACTCTCTGACACTCTCTGACACTCTCAGACATTCTCTGACACTCTCTATCACTCTCTGACACTCTCAGACACTCTCTGACACTCTCAGACACTCACTATCACTCTCTGACACTCTCTGACACTCTCAGAGACTCTCTGACACTCTCAGACACTCTCAGACACTCTCTGACATTCTCTGACACTCTCTATCACTCTCTGACACTCTCTGACACTCTCAGACATTCTCTGACACTCTCTATCACTCTCTGACACTCTGTGACACTCTCTGACACTCTCAGACACTCACTATCACTCTCTGACACTCTCTGACACTCTCAGACACTCTCTGACACTCTCAGACACTCTCAGACACTCTCTGACATTCTCTGACACTCTCTATCACTCTCTGACACTCTCTGACACTCTCAGACACTCACTATCACTCTCTGACACTCTCTGACACTCTCAGACATTCTCTGACACTCTCTATCACTCTCTGACACTCTCAGACACTCTCTGACACTCTCTGACACTCTCAGACACTCACTATCACTCTCTGACACTCTCTGACACTCTCAGACACTCTCTGACACTCTCTGATACTCTCTGACACTCTCTGACACTCTCAGACATTCTCTGACTCTCTCTATCACTCTCTGACACTCTCTGACACTCTCAGACACTCACTATCACTCTCTGACACTCTCTGACACTCTCAGACATTCTCTGACACTCTCTATCACTCTCTGACACTCTCAGACACTCTCTGACACTCTCAGACACTCACTATCACTCTCTGACACTCTCTGACACTCTCAGAGACTCTCTGACACTCTCAGACACTCTCAGACACTCTCTGACATTCTCTGACACTCTCTATCACTCTCTGACACTCTCTGACACTCTCAGGCACTCACTATCACTCTCTGACACTCTCTGACACTCTCAGACACTCTCTGACACTCTCTGACATTCTCTGACACTCTCTATCACTCTCTGACACTCTCTGACACTCTCAGACACTCACTATCACTCTCTGACACTCTCTGACAGTCTCAGTCATTCTCTGACACTCTCTATCACTCTCTGACACTCTCAGACACTCTCTGACACTCTCTGACACTCTCAGACACTCACTATCACTCTCTGACACTCTCTGACACTCTCAGACACTCTCTGACACTCTCTGACACTCTCAGACACTCTCTGACACTCTCTATCACTCTCTGACACTCTCTGACACTCTCTGACACTCTCAGACACTCTCTGACACTCTCTATCACTCTCTGACACTCTCTGACACTCTCAGACACTCACTATCACTCTCTGACACTCTCAGACACTCACTATCACTCTCTGACACTCTCAGACACTCTCTGACACTCTCTGACACTCTCTGACACTCTCTGACACTCTCTCTCACTCTCTGACACTCTCTGACACTCACTATCACTCTCTGACACTCTCAGACACTCTCTGACACTCTCTGACACTCTCTGACACTCTCTGACACTCTCTCTCACTCTCTGACACTCTCTGACACTCACTATCACTCTCTGACACTCTCAGACACTCTCTCTCACTCTCTGACACTCTCAGACACTCTCTGACATTCTCTGACACTCTCTATCACTCTCTGACACTCTGACTCTATCACTCTCTGACACTCTCTGACACTCTCAGACACTCTCTGACACTCTCTGACACTCTCAGACACTCACTATCTCTCTCTGACACTCTCTGACACTCTCAGACACTCTCTGACACTCTCAGACACTCACTATCACTCTCTGACACTCTCTGACACTCTCAGACATTCTCTGACACTCTCTATCACTCTCTGACACTCTCAGACACTCTCTGACACTCTCAGACACTCACTATCACTCTCTGACACTCTCTGACACTCTCAGACACTCTCTGACACTCTCAGACACTCTCAGACACTCTCTGACATTCTCTGACACTCTCTATCACTCTCTGACACTCTCTGACACTCTCAGGCACTCACTATCACTCTCTGACACTCTCTGACACTCTCAGACACTCTCTGACACTCTCTGACATTCTCTGACACTCTCTATCACTCTCTGACACTCTCTGACACTCTCAGACACTCACTATCACTCTCTGACACTCTCTGACAGTCTCAGTCATTCTCTGACACTCTCTATCACTCTCTGACACTCTCTGACACTCTCAGACACTCTCTGACACTCTCAGACACTCACTATCACTCTCTGACACTCTCTGACACTCTCAGACACTCTCTGACACTCTCTGACACTCTCAGACACTCTCTGACACTCTCTATCACTCTCTGACACTCTCTGACACTCTCAGACACTCACTATCACTCTCTGACACTCTCAGACACTCTCTGACACTCTCTGACACTCTCTGACACTCTCTGACACTCTCTCTCACTCTCTGACACTCTCTGACACTCACTATCACTCTCTGACACTCTCAGACACTCTCTCTCACTCTCTGACACTCTCAGACACTCTCTGACATTCTCTGACACTCTCTATCACTCTCTGACACTCTGACTCTATCACTCTCTGACACTCTCTGACACTCTCAGACACTCTCTGACACTCTCTGACACTCTCAGACACTCACTATCTCTCTCTGACACTCTCTGACACTCTCAGACACTCTCTGACACTCTCAGACACTCTCAGACACTCTCTGACATTCTCTGACACTCTCTATCACTCTCTGACACTCTCTGACACTCTGAGACACTCACTATCGCTCTCTGACACTCTCTGACACTCTCAGACATTCTCTGACACTCTCTATCACTCTCTGACAGTCTCAGACACTCTGTGACACTCTCTGACACTCTCAGACACTCACTATCACTCTCTGACACTCTCTGACACTCTCAGACACTCTCTGACACTCTCAGACACTCTCTGACACTCTCTGACATTCTCTGACACTCTCTATCACTCTCTGACACTCTCTGACACTCTCAGACACTCACTATCACTCTCTGACACTCTCTGACACTCTCAGACATTCTCTGACACTCTCTATCACTCTCTGACACTCTCAGACACTCTCTGACACTCTCTGACACTCTCAGACACTCACTATCACTCTCTGACACTCTCTGACACTCTCAGACACTCTCTGACACTCTCTGACACTCTCTGACACTCTCAGACATTCTCTGACACTCTCTATCACTCTCTGACACTCTCAGACACTCTGTGACACTCTCTGACACTCTCAGACACTCACTATCACTCTCTGACACTCTCTGACACTCTCAGACACTCTCTGACACTCTCAGACACTCTCAGACACTCTCTGACATTCTCTGACACTCTCTATCACTCTCTGACACTCTCTGACACTCTCAGACACTCACTATCACACTCTGACACTCTCTGACACTCTCAGACACTCTCTGACACTCTCTGACACTCTCAGACACTCTCAGACATTCTCTGACATTCTCTGACTCTCTCTATCACTCTCTGACACTCTCTGACACTCTCAGACACTCACTATCACTCTCTGACACTCTCAGACATTCTCTGACACTCTCTATCACTCTCTGACACTCTCAGACACTCTCTGACACTCTCAGACACTCACTATCACTCTCTGACACTCTCTGACACTCTCAGACACTCTCTGACACTCTCAGACACTCTCAGACACTCTCTGACATTCTCTGACACTCTCAGACACTCTCTGACACTCTCTGACTTTCTCTGACACTCTCTATCACTCTCTGACACTCTCTGACACTCTCAGACACTCACTATCACTCTCTGACACTCTCTGACAGTCTCAGTCATTCTCTGACACTCTCTATCACTCTCTGACACTCTCAGACACTCTCTGACACTCTCAGACACTCTCAGACACTCTCTGACATTCTCTGACACTCTCTATCACTCTCTGACACTCTCTGACACTCTCAGACACTCACTATCACTCTCTGACACTCTCTGACACTCTCAGACACTCTCTGACACTCTCTGACTTTCTCTGACACTCTCTATCACTCTCTGACACTCTCTGACACTCTCAGACACTCACTATCACTCTCTGACACTCTCTGACAGTCTCAGTCATTCTCTGACACTCTCTATCACTCTCTGACACTCTCAGACACTCTCTGACACTCTCTGACACTCTCAGACACTCACTATCACTCTCTGACACTCTCTGACACTCTCAGACACTCTCTGACACTCTCTGACACTCTCTGACAGTCTCAGTCATTCTCTGACACTCTCCATCACTCTCTGACACTCTCAGACACTCTCTGACACTCTCTGACACTCTCAGACACTCACTATCACTCTCTGACACTCTCTGACACTCTCAGACACTCACTATCACTCTCTGACACTCTCTGACAGTCTCAGTCATTCTCTGACACTCTCTATCACTCTCTGACACTCTCAGACACTCTCTGACACTCTCTGACACTCTCAGACACTCACTATCACTCTCTGACACTCTCTGACACTCTCAGACACTCTCTGACACTCTCAGACACTCTCAGACACTCTCTGACATTCTCTGACACTCTCTATCACTCTCTGACACTCTCTGACACTCTCAGACACTCACTATCACTCTCTGACACTCTCTGACACTCTCAGACATTCTCTGACACTCTCTATCACTCTCTGACACTCTCAGACACTCTCTGACACTCTCTGACACTCTCAGACACTCACTATCACTCTCTGACACTCTCTGACACTCTCAGACATTCTCTGACACTCTCTATCACTCTCTGACACTCTCAGACACTCTCTGACACTCTCTGACACTCTCAGACACTCACTATCACTCTCTGACACTCTCTGACACTCTCAGACACTCTCTGACACTCTCAGACACTCTCAGACACTCACTATCACTCTCTGACACTCCCTGACACTCTCAGACACTCTCTGACACTCTGACTCTCTCTATCACTCTCTGACCCTCTCTGACACTCTCAGACACTCTCTGACACTCTCTGACACTCTCAGACACTCACTATCTCTCTCTGACACTCTCTGACACTCTCAGACACTCTCTGACACTCTCAGACACTCTCAGACACTCTCTGACATTCTCTGAAACTCTCTATCACTCTCTGACACTCTCTGACACTCTCAGACACTCACTATCACTCTCTGACACTCTCTGACACTCTCAGACATTCTCTGACACTCTCTATCACTCTCTGACACTCTCAGACACTCTCTGATACTCTCTGACACTCTCAGACACTCACTATCACTCTCTGACACTCTCTGACACTCTCAGACACTCACTATCTCTCTCTGACACTCTCTGACACTCTCAGACACTCTCTGACACTCACTATCACTCTCTGACACTCGCTGACACTCTCAGACACTCTCTGACACTCTGACTCTCTCTATCACTCTCTGACCCTCTCTGACACTCTCAGACACTCTCTGACACTCTCTGACACTCTCAGACACTCACTATCTCTCTCTGACACTCTCTGACACTCTCAGACACTCTCTGACACTCTCAGACACTCTCTGACACTCTCAGACACTCTCAGACACTCTCTGACATTCTCTGAAACTCTCTATCACTCTCTGACACTCTCTGACACTCTCAGACACTCACTATCACTCTCTGACACTCTCTGACACTCTCAGACATTCTCTGACACTCTCTATCACTCTCTGACACTCTCAGACACTCTCTGACACTCTCAGACACTCTCAGACACTCTCTGACATTCTCTGACACTCTCTATCACTCTCTGACACTCTCTGACACTCTCAGACACTCACTATCACTCTCTGACACTCTCTGACACTCTCAGACATTCTCTGACACTCTCTATCACTCTCTGACACTCTCAGACACTCTCTGACACTCTCTCACACTCTCAGACACTCACTATCACTCTCTGACACTCTCTGACACTCTCAGACACTCTCTGACACTCTCAGATACTCTCAGACACTCTCTGACATTCTCTGACACTCTCTATCACTCTCTGACACTCTCTGACACTCTCAGACACTCACTATCACTCTCTGACACTCTCTGACACTCTCAGTCATTCTCTGACACTCTCTATCACTCTCTGACACTCTCAGACACTCTCTGACACTCTCTGACACTCTCAGACACTCACTATCACTCTCTGACACTCTCTGACACTCTCAGACACTCTCAGACACTGTCTGACATTCTCTGACACTCTCTATCACTCTCTGACACTCTCTGACACTCTCAGACACTCTCTGACACTCTCAGACACTCTCAGACACTCTCTGACATTCTCTGACACTCTCTATCACTCTCTGACACTCTCTGACACTCTCAGACACTCACTATCACTCTCTGACACTCTCTGACACTCTCAGACATTCTCTGACACTCTCTATCACTCTCTGACACTCTCTATCACTCTCTGACACTCTCTGACACTCTCAGACACTCTCTGACACTCTCAGACACTCTCAGACACTCTCTGACATTCTCTGACACTCTCTATCACTCTCTGACACTCTCTGACACTCTCAGACACTCACTATCACTCTCTGACACTCTCTGACACTCTCAGACATTCTCTGACACTCTCTATCACTCTCTGACACTCTCAGACACTCTCTGACACTCTCTGACACTCTCAGACACTCACTATCACTCTCTGACACTCTCTGACACTCTCAGACACTCTCTGACACTCTCAGACACTCTCAGACACTCTCTGACATTCTCTGACACTCTCTATCACTCTCTGACACTCTCTGACACTCTCAGACACTCACTATCACTCTCTGACACTCTCTGACACTCTCAGTCATTCTCTGACACTCTCTATCACTCTCTGACACTCTCAGACACTCTCTGACACTCTCTGACACTCTCAGACACTCACTATCACTCTCTGACACTCTCTGACACTCTCAGACACTCTCAGACACTCTCTGACATTCTCTGACACTCTCTATCACTCTCTGACACTCTCTGACACTCTCAGACACTCACTATCACTCTCTGACACTCTCTAACACTCTCAGACATTCTCTGACACTCTCTATCACTCTCTGACACTCTCAGACACTCTCTGACACTCTCTGACACTCTCAGACACTCACTATCACTCTCTGACACTCTCTGACACTCTCAGACACTCTCTGACACTCTCAGACACTCTCAGACACTCACTATCACTCTCTGACACTCTCTGACACTCTCAGACACTCTCTGACACTCTGACTCTCTCTATCACTCTCTGACACTCTCTGAAACTCTCAGACACTCTCTGACACTCTCTGACACTCTCAGACACTCACTATCTCTCTCTGACACTCTCTGACACTCTCAGACACTCTCTGACACTCTCTGACATTCTCTGACACTCTCAGACACTCTCTGACATTCTCTGACACTCTCTATCACTCTCTGACACTTTCTGACACTCTCAGACACTCACTATCTCTCTCTGACACTCTCTGACACTCTCAGACACTCTCTGACACTCTCAGACACTCTCAGACACTCTCTGACATTCTCTGACACTCTCTATCACTCTCTGACACTCTCTGACACTCTCAGACACTCACTATCACTCTCTGACACTCTCTGACACTCCCAGACATTCTCTGACACTCTCTATCACTCTCTGACACTCTCAGACACTCTCTGACACTCTCTGACACTCTCAGACACTCACTATCACTCTCTGACACTCTCTGACACTCTCAGACACTCTCTGACACTCTCAGACACTCTCAGACACTCTCTGACATTCTCTGACACTCTCTGACACTCTCAGACATTCTCTGACACTCTCTATCACTCTCTGACACTCTCAGACACTCTCTGACACGCTCTGACACTCTCAGACACTCACTATCACTCTCTGACACTCTCTGACACTCTCTGACACTCTCCGACACTCTCTGACACTCTCAGACACTCTCTGACATTCTCTGACACTCTCTATCACTCTCTGACACTCTCTGACACTCTCAGACACTCACTATCACTCTCTGACACTCTCTGACACTCCCAGACATTCTCTGACACTCTCTATCACTCTCTGACACTCACAGACACTCTCTGACACTCTCTGACACTCTCAGACACTCACTATCACTCTCTGACACTCTCTGACACTCTCAGACACTCTCTGACACTCTCAGACACTCTCAGACACTCTCTGACATTCTCTGACACTCTCTGACACTCTCAGACATTCTCTGACACTCTCTATCACTCTCTGACACTCTCAGACACTCTCTGACACGCTCTGACACTCTCAGACACTCACTATCACTCTCTGACACTCTCTGACACTCTCCGACACTCTCTGACACTCTCTGACATTCTCTGACACTCTCAGACACTCTCTGACATTCTCTGACACTCTCTGACATTCTCTGACACTCTCTATCACTCTCTGACACTTTCTGACACTCTCAGACACTCACTATCTCTCTCTGACACTCTCTGACACTCTCAGACACTCTCTGACACTCTCAGACACTCTCAGACACTCTCTGACATTCTCTGACACTCTCTATCACTCTCTGACACTCTCTGACACTCTCAGACACTCACTATCACTCTCTGACACTCTCTGACACTCCCAGACATTCTCTGACACTCTCTATCACTCTCTGACACTCTCAGACACTCTCTGACACTCTCTGACACTCTCAGACACTCACTATCACTCTCTGACACTCTCTGACACTCTCAGACACTCTCTGACACTCTCAGACACTCTCAGACACTCTCTGACATTCTCTGACACTCTCTGACACTCTCAGACATTCTCTGACACTCTCTATCACTCTCTGACACTCTCAGACACTCTCTGACACGCTCTGACACTCTCAGACACTCACTATCACTCTCTGACACTCTCTGACACTCTCTGACACTCTCCGACACTCTCTGACACTCTCAGACACTCTCTGACATTCTCTGACACTCTCTATCACTCTCTGACACTCTCTGACACTCTCAGACACTCACTATCACTCTCTGACACTCTCTGACACTCCCAGACATTCTCTGACACTCTCTATCACTCTCTGACACTCACAGACACTCTCTGACACTCTCTGACACTCTCAGACACTCACTATCACTCTCTGACACTCTCTGACACTCTCAGACACTCTCTGACACTCTCAGACACTCTCAGACACTCTCTGACATTCTCTGACACTCTCTGACACTCTCAGACATTCTCTGACACTCTCTATCACTCTCTGACACTCTCAGACACTCTCTGACACGCTCTGACACTCTCAGACACTCACTATCACTCTCTGACACTCTCTGACACTCTCCGACACTCTCTGACACTCTCAGACACTCTCAGACACTCTCTGACATTCTCTGACACTCTCTGACATTCTCTGACACTCTCTGACACTCTCAGACATTCTCTGACACTCTCTATCACTCTCTGACACTCTCTGACACTCTCAGACACTCTCTGACACTCTCAGACACTCTCAGACACTCACTATCACTCTCTGACACTCTCTGACACTCTCAGACACTCTCTGACACTCTGACTCTCTCTATCACTCTCTGACACTCTCTGAAACTCTCAGACACTCTCTGACACTCTCTGACACTCTCAGACACTCACTATCTCTCTCTGACACTCTCTGACACTCTCAGACACTCTCTGACACTCTCTGACATTCTCTGACACTCTCAGACACTCTCCGACATTCTCTGACATTCTCTGACACTCTCAGACACTCTCCGACATTCTCTGACACTCTCTATCACTCTCTGACACTTTCTGACACTCTCAGACACTCACTATCTCTCTCTGACACTCTCTGACACTCTCAGACACTCTCTGACACTCTCAGACACTCTCAGACACTCTCTGACATTCTCTGACACTCTCTATCACTCTCTGACACTCTCTGACACTCTCAGACACTCACTATCACTCTCTGACACTCTCTGACATTCTCTGACACTCTCAGACACTCTCCGACATTCTCTGACACTCTCTATCACTCTCTGACACTCTCAGACACTCTCTGACACGCTCTGACACTCTCAGACACTCACTATCACTCTCTGACACTCTCTGACACTCTCCGACACTCTCTGACACTCTCAGACACTCTCAGACACTCTCTGACATTCTCTGACACTCTCTGACATTCTCTGACACTCTCTGACACTCTCAGACATTCTCTGACACTCTCTATCACTCTCTGACACTCTCAGACACTCTCTGACACTCTCTGACACTCTCAGACACTCACTATCACTCTCTGACACTCTCTGACACTCTCCGACACTCTCTGACACTCTCAGACACTCTCAGACACTCTCTGACATTCTCTGACACTCTCTATCACTCTCTGACACTCTCTGACACTCTCAGACACTCACTATCACTCTCTGACACTCTCTGACACTCTCTATCACTCTCTGACACTCTCAGACACTCTCTGACACTCTCAGACACTCACTATCACTCTCTGACACTCTCTGACACTCTCTGACACTCTCAGACACTCTCAGACACTCTCTGACATTCTCTGACACTCTCTATCACTCTCTGACACTCTCTGACACTCTCAGACACTCACTATCACTCTCTGACACTCTCTGACACTCTCAGACATTCTCTGACACTCTCTATCACTCTCTGACACTCTCAGACACTCTCTGACACTCTCAGACACTCACTATCACTCTCTGACACTCTCTGACACTCTCTGACACTCTCAGACACTCTCTGACACTCTCAGACACTCTCAGACACTCTCTGACATTCTCTGACACTCTCTATCACTCTCTGACACTCTCTGACACTCTCAGACACTCACTATTACTCTCTGACACTCTCAGACATTCTCTGACACTCTCTATCACTCTCTGACACTCTCTATCACTCTCTGACACTCTCAGACACTCTGTGACACTCTCCATCACTCTCTGACACTCTCTGACTCTCTCTGACACTCTCTGACACTCTCTGACACTCACTATCACTCTCTGACACTCTCTGACACTCTCAGACACTCTCTCACACTCTAAGACACTCTCTGACACTCTCAGACACTCTCTGACACTCTCTATCACTCTCTGACACTCTCAGACACTCTGTGACACTCTCCATCACTCTCTGACACTCTCTGACACTCTCTGACTCTCTCTGACACTCTCTGACACTCTCTGACACTCACTATCACTCTCTGACACTCTCTGACACTCACTATCACTCTCTGACACACTCTGACACTCTCTGACACTCTCTGACACTCTCTGACACTCACTATCACTCTCAGACACTCTCTGACACTCTCTGACACTCTCAGACACTCACTATCACTCTCTGACACTCTCTGACACTCTCTGACACTCTCTGACACTCTCAGACACTCACTATCACTCTCTGACACTCTCTGACACTCTCAGACACTCTCTGAAACTCTCTGACACTCTCAGACATTCTCTGACACTCTCTATCACTCTCAGCCACTCACTATCACTCTCTGACACTCTCTGACACTCTCTGACACTCTCAGACACTCTCAGACACTCTCTGACACTCTCTGACACTCTCTATCACTCTCTGACACTCTCTGACACTCTCAGAAACTCTCAGACACTCACTATCACTCTCTGACACTCTCTGACACTCTCAGACACTCTCTGACACTCTCTGACACTCTCAGACACTCTCTGACACTCTCTGACACTCTCAGACACTCTCTGACACTCTCTATCACTGTCTGACACTCTCTGACACTCTCAGACACTCTCAGACACTCTCTGACACTCTCTGACACTCTCTATCACTCTCTGACACTCTCAGAAACTCTCAGACACTCACTATCACTCTCTGACACTCTCTGACACTCTCAGACACTCTCTGACACTCTCTGACACTCACTATCACTCTCTGACACTCTCTGACACTCTCTGACACTCTCTGACACTCTCAGACACTCACTATCACTCTCTGACACTCTCTGACACTCTCAGACACTCTCTGAAACTCTCTGACACTCTCAGACATTCTCTGACACTCTCTATCACTCTCAGCCACTCACTATCACTCTCTGACACTCTCTGACACTCTCTGACACTCTCAGACACTCTCAGACACTCTCTGACACTCTCTGACACTCTCTATCACTCTCTGACACTCTCTGACACTCTCAGAAACTCTCAGACACTCACTATCACTCTCTGACACTCTCTGACACTCTCAGACACTCTCTGACACTCTCTGACACTCTCAGACACTCTCTGACACTCTCTGACACTCTCAGACACTCTCTGACACTCTCTATCACTGTCTGACACTCTCTGACACTCTCAGACACTCTCAGACACTCTCTGACACTCTCTGACACTCTCTATCACTCTCTGACACTCTCTGACACTCTCAGAAACTCTCAGACACTCACTATCACTCTCTGACACTCTCTGACACTCTCAGACACTCTCTGACACTCTCTGACACTCTCAGACACTCTCTGACACTCTGACTCTCTCTATCACTCTCTGACACTCTCTGACACTCTCAGAAACTCTCAGACACTCACTATCACTCTCTGACACTCTCTGACACTCTCAGACACTCTCTGACACTCTCTGACACTCTCAGACACTCTCTGACACTCTCTGACACTCTCTATCACTGTCTGACACTCTCTGACACTCTCAGACACTCTCAGACACTCTCTGACACTCTCTATCACTCTCTGACACTCTCAGACACTCTGTGACACTCTCTATCACTCTCTGACACACTCTGAAACTCTCTGACTCTCTCTGACACTCTCTGACACTCTCTGACACTCTCTGACACTCTCAGCCACTCACTATCACTCTCTGACACTCTCTGACACTCTCAGACATTCTCTGACACTCTCTATCACTCTCTGACACTCTCAGACACTCTCTGACACTCTCTGACACTCTCAGACACTCACTATCACTCTCTGACACTCTCTGACACTCTCAGACACTCTCTGACACTCTCAGACACTCTCAGACACTCTCTGACATTCTCTGACACTCTCTATCACTCTCTGACACTCTCTGACACTCTCAGACACTCACTATCACTCTCTGACTCTCTCTGACACTCTCAGTCATTCTCTGACACTCTCTATCACTCTCTGACACTCTCAGACACTCTCTGACACTCTCTGACACTCTCAGACACTCACTATCACTCTCTGACACTCTCTGACACTCTCAGACACTCTCAGACACTCTCTGACACTCTCTGACACTCTCTATCACTCTCTGACACTCTCTGACATCTCAGACACTCTCTGACACTCTCTGACACTCTCAGACACTCTCTGACACTCTCTGACATTCTCTGACACTCTCAGACACTCTCTGACATTCTCTGACACTCTCTATCACTCTCTGACACTTTCTGACACTCTCAGACACTCACTATCTCTCTCTGACACTCTCTGACACTCTCAGACACTCTCTGACACTCTCAGACACTCTCAGACACTCTCTGACATTCTCTGACACTCTCTATCACTCTCTGACACTCTCTGACACTCTCAGACACTCACTATCACTCTCTGACACTCTCTGACACTCTCAGACATTCTCTGACACTCTCTATCACTCTCTGACACTCTCAGACACTCTCTGACACTCTCTGACACTCTCAGACACTCACTATCACTCTCTGACACTCTCTGACACTCTCAGACACTCTCTGACACTCTCAGACACTCTCAGACACTCTCTGACATTCTCTGACACTCTCTGACACTCTCAGACATTCTCTGACACTCTCTATCACTCTCTGACACTCTCAGACACTCTCTGACACTCTCTGACACTCTCAGACACTCACTATCACTCTCTGACACTCTCTGACACTCTCCGACACTCTCTGACACTCTCAGACACTCTCAGACACTCTCTGACATTCTCTGACACTCTCTGACATTCTCTGACATTCTCTGACACTCTCAGACATTCTCTGACACTCTCTATCACTCTCTGACACTCTCTGACACTCTCAGACATTCTCTGACACTCTCTATCACTCTCTGACACTCTCAGACACTCTCTGACACTCTCTGACACTCTCAGACACTCACTATCACTCTCTGACACTCTCTGACACTCTCAGACACTCTCTGACACTCTCAGACACTCTCAGACACTCTCTGACATTCTCTGACACTCTCTGACACTCTCAGACATTCTCTGACACTCTCTATCACTCTCTGACACTCTCAGACACTCTCTGACACTCTCTGACACTCTCAGACACTCACTATCACTCTCTGACACTCTCTGACACTCTCAGACATTCTCTGACACTCTCTATCACTCTCTGACACTCTCAGACACTCTCTGACACTCTCTGACACTCTCAGACACTCACTATCACTCTCTGACACTCTCTGACACTCTCAGACACTCTCTGACACTCTCAGACACTCTCAGACACTCTCTGACATTCTCTGACACTCTCTGACACTCTCAGACATTCTCTGACACTCTCTATCACTCTCTGACACTCTCAGACACTCTCTGACACTCTCTGACACTCTCAGACACTCACTATCACTCTCTGACACTCTCTGACACTCTCCGACACTCTCTGACACTCTCAGACACTCTCAGACACTCTCTGACATTCTCTGACACTCTCTGACATTCTCTGACATTCTCTGACACTCTCAGACATTCTCTGACACTCTCTATCACTCTCTGACACTCTCTGACACTCTCAGACATTCTCTGACACTCTCTATCACTCTCTGACACTCTCAGACACTCTCTGACACTCTCTGACACTCTCAGACACTCACTATCACTCTCTGACACTCTCTGACACTCTCAGACACTCTCTGACACTCTCAGACACTCTCAGACACTCTCTGACATTCTCTGACACTCTCTGACACTCTCAGACATTCTCTGACACTCTCTATCACTCTCTGACACTCTCAGACACTCTCTGACACTCTCTGACACTCTCAGACACTCACTATCACTCTCTGACACTCTCTGACACTCTCCGACACTCTCTGACACTCTCAGACACTCTCAGACACTCTCTGACATTCTCTGACACTCTCTGACATTCTCTGACACTCTCTGACACTCTCAGACATTCTCTGACACTCTCTATCACTCTCTGACACTCTCAGACACTCTCTGACACTCTCTGACACTCTCAGACACTCACTATCACTCTCTGACACTCTCTGACACTCTCCGACACTCTCTGACACTCTCAGACACTCTCAGACACTCTCTGACATTCTCTGACACTCTCTATCACTCTCTGACACTCTCTGACACTCTCAGACACTCACTATCACTCTCTGACACTCTCTGACACTCTCTATCACTCTCTGACACTCTCAGACACTCTCTGACACTCTCAGACACTCACTATCACTCTCTGACACTCTCTGACACTCTCTGACACTCTCAGACACTCTCTGACACTCTCAGACACTCTCAGACACTCTCTGACATTCTCTGACACTCTCTATCACTCTCTGACACTCTCTGACACTCTCAGACACTCACTATCACTCTCTGACACTCTCAGACATTCTCTGACACTCTCAGACACTCACTATCACTCTCTGACACTCTCTGACACTCTCAGACATTCTCTGACACTCTCTATCACTCTCTGACACTCTCAGACACTCTCTGACACTCTCAGACACTCACTATCACTCTCTGACACTCTCTGACACTCTCTGACACTCTCAGACACTCTCTGACACTCTCAGACACTCTCAGACACTCTCTGACATTCTCTGACACTCTCTATCACTCTCTGACAACTCTCTGACACTCTCAGACACTCACTATCACTCTCTGACACTCTCAGACATTCTCTGACACTCTCTATCACTCTCTGACACTCTCTATCACTCTCTGACACTCTCAGACACTCTGTGACACTCTCCATCACTCTCTGACACTCTCTGACTCTCTCTGACACTCTCTGACACTCTCTGACACTCACTATCACTCTCTGACACTCTCTGACACTCTCAGACACTCTCTGACACTCTAAGACACTCTCTGACACTCTCAGACACTCTCTTACACTCTCTATCACTCTCTGACACTCTCAGACACTCTGTGACACTCTCCATCACTCTCTGACACTCTCTGACACTCTCTGACTCTCTCTGACACTCTCTGACACTCTCTGACACTCACTATCACTCTCTGACACTCTCTGACACTCACTATCACTCTCTGACACACTCTGACACTCTCTGACACTCTCTGACACTCTCTGACACTCACTATCACTCTCAGACACTCTCTGACACTCTCTGACACTCTCAGACACTCACTATCACTCTCTGACACTCTCTGACACTCTCTGACACTCTCTGACACTCTCAGACACTCACTATCACTCTCTGACACTCTCTGACACTCTCTGACACTCTCTGACACTCTCAGACACTCTCAGACATTCTCTGACACTCTCTATCACTCTCAGCCACTCACTATCACTCTCTGACACTCTCTGACACTCTCTGACACTCTCAGACACTCTCAGACACTCTCTGACACTCTCTGACACTCTCTATCACTCTCTGACACTCTCTGACACTCTCAGAAACTCTCAGACACTCACTATCACTCTCTGACACTCTCTGACACTCTCAGACACTCTCTGACACTCTCTGACACTCTCAGACACTCTCTGACACTCTGACTCTCTCTATCACTCTCTGACACTCTCTGACACTCTCAGACACTCTCTGACACTCTCTGACACTCTCAGACACTCTCTGACACTCTCTATCACTGTCTGACACTCTCTGACACTCTCAGACACTCTCAGACACTCTCAGACACTCTCTGACACTCTCTGACACTCTCTATCACTCTCTGACACTCTCTGACACTCTCAGAAACTCTCAGACACTCACTATCACTCTCGGACACTCTCTGACACTCTCAGACACTCTCTGACACTCTCTGACACTCTCAGACACTCTCTGACACTCTGACTCTCTCTATCACTCTCTGACACTCTCTGACACTCTCAGAAACTCTCAGACACTCACTATCACTCTCTGACACTCTCTGACACTCTCAGACACTCTCTGACACTCTCTGACACTCTCAGACACTCTCTGACACTCTCTGACACTCTCTATCACTGTCTGACACTCTCTGACACTCTCAGACACTCTCAGACACTCTCTGACACTCTCTATCACTCTCTGACACTCTCAGACACTCTGTGACACTCTCTATCACTCTCTGACACACTCTGAAACTCTCTGACTCTCTCTGACACTCTCTGACACTCTCTGACACTCTCTGACACTCTCAGCCACTCACTATCACTCTCTGACACTCTCTGACACTCTCAGACATTCTCTGACACTCTCTATCACTCTCTGACACTCTCAGACACTCTCTGACACTCTCTGACACTCTCAGACACTCACTATCACTCTCTGACACTCTCTGACACTCTCAGACACTCTCTGACACTCTCAGACACTCTCAGACACTCTCTGACATTCTCTGACACTCTCTATCACTCTCTGACACTCTCTGACACTCTCAGACACTCACTATCACTCTCTGACACTCTCTGACACTCTCAGTCATTCTCTGACACTCTCTATCACTCTCTGACACTCTCAGACACTCTCTGACACTCTCTGACACTCTCAGACACTCACTATCACTCTCTGACACTCTCTGACACTCTCAGACACTCTCAGACACTCTCTGACATTCTCTGACACTCTCTATCACTCTCTGACACTCTCTGACACTCTCAGACACTCACTATCACTCTCTGACACTCTCTGACACTCTCTGACATTCTCTGACACTCTCTATCACTCTCTGACACTCTCTGACACTCTCAGACACTCTCTGACACTCTCTGACACTCTCAGACACTCTCTGACATTCTCTGACACTCTCTATCACTCTCTGACACTCTCTGACACTCTCAGACACTCACTATCACTCTCTGACACTCTCTGACACTCTCAGACACTCTCTGACACTCTCAGACACTCTCTGACACTCTCAGACACTCTCAGACACTCTCTGACATTCTCTGACACTCTCTATCACTCTCTGACACTCTCTGACACTCTCAGACACTCACTATCACTCTCTGACACTCTCTGACACTCTCAGTCATTCTCTGACACTCTCTATCACTCTCTGACACTCTCAGACACTCTCTGACACTCTCTGACACTCTCAGACACTCACTATCACTCTCTGACACTCTCTGACACTCTCAGACACTCTCAGACACTCTCTGACATTCTCTGACACTCTCTATCACTCTCTGACACTCTCTGACACTCTGACTCTCTCTATCACTCTCTGACACTATCTGAAACTCTCAGACACTCTCTGACACTCTCAGACACTCACTATCACTCTCTGACACTCTCTGACACTCTCAGACACTCTCTGACACTCTCTATCACTCTCTGACACTCTCAGACACTCTCTCACACTCTCTGACACTCTCAGACACTCACTATCACTCTCTGACACTCTCTGACACTCTCAGACACTCTCTGACACTCTCAGACACTCTCAGACACTCTCTGACATTCTCTGACACTCTCTGACACTCTCTGACACTCTCTATCACTCTCTATCACTCTCTGACACTCTCAGACACTCTCTGACACTCTCTGACACTCTCAGACACTCACTATCACTCTCTGACACTCTCTGACACTCTCAGACACTCTCTGACACTCTCAGACACTCTCAGACACTCTCTGACATTCTCTGACACTCTCTATCACTCTCTGACACTCTCTGACACTCTCAGACACTCACTATCACTCTCTGACACTCTCTGACACTCTCAGACATTCTCTGACACTCTCTATCACTCTCTGACACTCTCAGACACTCTCTGACACTCTCAGACACTCACTATCACTCTCTGACACTCTCTGACACTCTCAGACACTCTCTGACACTCTCAGACACTCTCAGACACTCTCTGACATTCTCTGACACTCTCTATCACTCTCTGACACTCTCTGACACTCTCAGACACTCACTATCACTCTCTGACACTCACTATCACTCTCTGACACTCACGATCACTCTCTGACACTCACTATCACTCTCTGACACTCTCTATCACTCTCTGACACTCTCTATCACTCTCTGACACTCTCAGACACTCTGTGACACTCTCCATCACTCTCTGACACTCTCTGACTCTCTCTGACACTCTCTGACACTCACTATCACTCTCTGACACTCTCTGACACTCTCAGACACTCTCTGACACTCTAAGACACTCTCTGACACTCTCAGACACTCTCTGACACTCTCTATCACTCTCTGACACTCTCAGACACTCTGTGACACTCTCCATCACTCTCTGACACTCTCTGACACTCTCTGACTCTCTCTGACACTCTCTGACACTCTCTGACACTCACTATCACTCTCTGACACTCTCTGACACTCACTATCACTCTCTGACACACTCTGACACTCTCTGACACTCTCTGACACTCACTATCACTCTCAGACACTCTCTGACACTCTCTGACACTCTCAGACACTCACTATCACTCTCTGACACTCTCTGACACTCTCTGACACTCTCAGACACTCTCTGACACTCTCTGACACTCTCAGACACTCTCTGAAACTCTCTGACACTCTCAGACACTCTCTGACATTCTCTGACACTCTCTATCACTCTCTGACAATCTCTATCACGCTCTGACACTCTCAGCCACTCACTATCACTCTCTGACACTCTCTGACACTCTCTGACACTCTCAGACACTCTCAGACACTCTCTGACACTCTCTGACACTCTCTATCACTCTCTGACACTCTCTGACACTCTCAGAAACTCTCAGACACTCACTATCACTCTCTGACACTCTCTGACACTCTCAGACACTCTCTGACACTCTCTGACACTCTCAGACACTCTCTGACACTCTGACTCTCTCTATCACTCTCTGACACTCTCTGACACTCTCAGACACTCTCTGACACTCTCAGACACTCTCAGACACTCTCTGACACTCTCTGACACTCTCTATCACTGTCTGACACTCTCTGACACTCTCAGACACTCTCAGACACTCTCTGACACTCTCTGACACTCTCTATCACTCTCTGACACTCTCAGACACTCTGTGACACTCTCTATCACTCTCTGACACACTCTGAAACTCTCTGACTCTCTCTGACACTCTCTGACACTCTCTGACACTCTCAGACACTCTCAGACACTCTCTGACACTCTCAGACACTCTCTGACACTCTCTGACACTCTCTATCACTCTCTATCACTCTCTGACACTCTCTGACACTCTCTGACTCTCTCTGACACTCTCTGACACTCACTATCACTCTCTGACACTCTCTGACACTCTCAGACACTCTCTGACACTCTCTGACACTCTCAGACTCTCTCTGACACTCTCTGACACTCTCTATCAAACTCTGACATTCTCTGACACTCTCAGACACTCTCAGACACTCTCTGACACTTCAGACAGTCTCAGACACTCTCTGACACTCTCTGACACTCTCTATCACTCTCTGACACTCTCTGACACTCTCAGACACTCTCTGACACTCTCAGACACTCACTATCACTCTCTGACACTCTCTGACACTCTCAGACACTCTCTGACACTCTCTGACACTCTCAGACACTCTCTGACACTCTCTGACACTCTCTGACACTCTCTGACACTCTCAGACACTCACTATCACTCTCTGACACTCTCTGACACTCTCAGACACTCTCTGAAACTCTCTGACACTCTCAGACACTCTCTGACATTCTCTGACACTCTCTATCACGCTCTGACACTCTCAGCCACTCACTATCACTCTCTGACACTCTCTGACACTCTCTGACACTCTCAGACACTCTCAGACACTCTCTGACACTCTCTGACACTCTCTGACACTCTCTGACACTCTCAGAAACTCTCAGACACTCACTATCACTCTCTGACACTCTCTGACACTCTCAGACACTCTCTGACACTCTCTGACACTCTCAGACACTCTCTGACACTCTGACTCTCTCTATCACTCTCTGACACTCTCTGACACTCTCAGACACTCTCTGACACTCTCTGACACTCTCAGACACTCTCTGACACTCTCTGACACTCTCTATCACTGTCTGACACTCTCTGACACTCTCAGACACTCTCAGACACTCTCTGACACTCTCTGACACTCTCTATCACACTCTGACACACTCAGACACTCTGTGACACTCTCTATCACTCTCTGACACACTCTGAAACTCTCTGACTCTCTCTGACACTCTCTGACACTCTCTGACACTCTCAGACACTCTCAGACACTCTCTGACACTCTCAGACACTCTCTGACACTCTCTGACACTCTCTATCACTCTCTATCACTCTCTGACACTCTCTGACACTCTCTGACTCTCTCTGACACTCTCTGACACTCATTATCACTCTCTGACACTCTCTGACACTCTCAGACACTCTCTGACACTCTCTGACACTCTCTGACACTCTCAGACTCTCTCTGACACTCTCTGACACTCTCTATCAAACTCTGACATTCTCTGACACTCTCAGACACTCTCAGACACTCTCTGACACTTCAGACAGTCTCAGACACTCTGACTCTCTCTATCACTCTCTGACACTCTCTGACACTCTCAGACACTCTCTGACACTCTCTGACACTCTCAGACACTCACTATCACTCTCTGACACTCTCTGACACTCTCAGACACTCTCTGAAACTCTCTGACACTCTCAGACACTCTCTGACATTCTCTGACACTCTCTATCACGCTCTGACACTCTCAGCCACTCACTATCACTCTCTGACACTCTCTGACACTCTCTGACACTCTCAGACACTCTCTGACACTCTCTGACACTCTCTGACACTCTCTATCACTCTCTGACACTCTCTGACACTCTCAGAAACTCTCAGACACTCACTATCACTCTCTGACACTCTCTGACACTCTCAGACACTCTCTGACACTCTCTGACACTCTCAGACACTCTCTGACACTCTGACTCTCTCTATCACTCTCTGACACTCTCTGACACTCTCAGACACTCTCTGACACTCTCTGACACTCTCAGACACTCTCTGACACTCTCTGACACTCTCTATCACTGTCTGACACTCTCTGACACTCTCAGACACTCTCAGACACTCTCTGACACTCTCTGACACTCTCTATCACACTCTGACACTCTCAGACACTCTGTGACACTCTCTATCACTCTCTGACACACTCTGAAACTCTCTGACTCTCTCTGACACTCTCTGACACTCTCTGACACTCTCAGACACTCTCTGACACTCTCTGACACTCTCAGACACTCTCTGACACTCTCTGACACTCTCTATCACTCTCTATCACTCTCTGACACTCTCTGACACTCTCTGACTCTCTCTGACACTCTCTGACACTCACTATCACTCTCTGACACTCTCTGACACTCTCAGACACTCTCTGACACTCTCTGACACTCTCTGACACTCTCAGACTCTCTCTGACACTCTCTGACACTCTCTATCAAACTCTGACATTCTCTGACACTCTCAGACACTCTCAGACACTCTCTGACACTTCAGACAGTCTCAGACACTCTGACTCTCTCTATCACTCTCTGACACTCTCTGACACTCTCAGACACTCTCTGACACTCTCTGACACTCTCAGACACTCTCTGACACTCTCTGACACTCTCTATCACTGTCTGACACTCTCTGACACTCTCAGACACTCTCAGACACTCTCTGACACTCTCTGACACTCTCTATCACACTCTGACACTCTCAGACACTCTGTGACACTCTCTATCACTCTCTGACACACTCTGAAACTCTCTGACTCTCTCTGACACTCTCTGACACTCTCTGACACTCTCAGACACTCTCAGACACTCTCTGACACTCTCAGACACTCTCTGACACTCTCTGACACTCTCTATCACTCTCTATCACTCTCTGACACTCTCTGACACTCTCTGACTCTCTCTGACACTCTCTGACACTCACTATCACTCTCTGACACTCTCTGACACTCGCAGACACTCTCTGACACTCTCTGACACTCTCAGACTCTCTCTGACACTCTCTGACACTCTCTATCAAACTCTGACATTCTCTGACACTCTCAGACACTCTCAGACACTCTCAGACACTCTCTGACACTTCAGACAGTCTCAGACACTCTCTGACACTCTCTGACACTCTCTATCACTCTCTGACACTCTCTGACACTCTCAGACACTCTCTGACACTCTCAGACACTCACTATCACTCTCTGACACTCTCTGACACTCTCAGACACTCTCTGACACTCTCTGACACTCTCAGACACTCTCTGACACTCACTATCACTCTCTGACACTCTCTGACACTCTCAGACACTCTCTGACACTCTCTGACACTCTCAGACACTCTCTGACACTCTGACTCTCTCTATCACGCTCTGACACTCTCTGACACTCTCAGACACTCTCTGACACTCTCTGACACTCTCAGACACTCTCTGACACTCTCTGACACTCTCTATCACTCTCTGACGCTCTCTGACACTCTCAGACACTCTCAGACACTCTCTGACACTCTCTGACACTCTCTATCACTCTCTGACACTCTCAGACACTCTGTGACACTCTCTATCACTCTCTGACACACTCTGAAACTCTCTGACTCTCTCTGACACTCTCTGACACTCTCTGACACTCTCAGACACTCTCAGACACTCTCTGACACTCTCAGACACTCTCTGACACTCTCTGACACTCTCTATCACTCTCTATCAGTCTCTGACACTCTCTGACACTCTCTGACTCTCTCTGACACTCTCTGACACTCTCTATCACTCTCTGACACTCTCAGACACTCTCTGACACTCTCTGACACTCTCAGACTCTCTCTGACACTCTCTGACACTCTCTATCAAACTCTGACATTCTCTGACACTCTCAGAGACTCTCAGACACTCTCTGACACTCTCAGACAGTCTCAGACACTCTCTGACACTCTCTGACACTCTCTATCACTCTCTGACACTCTCTGACACTCTCAGACACTCTCTGACACTCTCAGACACTCACTATCACTCTCTGACACTCTCTGACACTCTCAGACACTCTCTGACACTCTCTGACACTCTCAGACACTCTCTGACACTCACTATCACTCTCTGACACTCTCTGACACTCTCAGACACTCTCTGACACTCTCTGACACTCTCAGACACTCTCTGACACTCTGACTCTCTCTATCACTCTCTGACACTCTCTGACACTCTCAGACACTCTCAGACACTCTCTGACACTCTCAGACACTCTCTGACACTCTCTGACACTCTCTATCACTCTCTGACACTCTCTGACACTCTCAGACACTCTCTGACACTCTCAGACACTCACTATCACTCTCTGACACTCTCTGACACTCTCAGACACTCTCTGACACTCTCTGACACTCTCAGACACTCTCTGACACTCACTATCACTCTCTGACACTCTCTGACACTCTCAGACACTCTCTGACACTCTCTGACACTCTCAGACACTCTCTGACACTCTCTATCACTCTCTATCACTCTCTGACACTCTCTGACACTCTCTGACACTCTCTGACACTCTCTGACACTCTCTGACACTCTCTGACACTCTCTGACTCTCTCTGACACTCACTATCACTCTCTGACACTCTCTGACACTCTCAGACACTCTCTGACCCTCTCTGACACTCTCAGACTCTCTCTGACACTCTCTGACACTCTCTATCAAACTCTGACATTCTCTGACACTCTCAGACACTCTCAGACACTCTCTGACACTTCAGACAGTCTCAGACACTCTCTGACACTCTCTGACACTCTCTATCACTCTCTGACACTCTCTGACACTCTCAGACACTCTCTGACACTCTCAGACACTCACTATCACTCTCTGACACTCTCTGACACTCTCAGACACTCTCTGACACTCTCTGACACTCTCAGACACTCTCTGACACTCACTATCACTCTCTGACACTCTCTGACACTCTCAGACACTCTCTGACACTCTCTGACACTCTCAGACACTCTCTGACACTCTGACTCTCTCTATCACGCTCTGACACTCTCTGACACTCTCAGACACTCTCTGACACTCTCTGACACTCTCAGACACTCTCTGACACTCTCTGACACTCTCTATCACTCTCTGACACTCTCTGACACTCTCAGACACTCTCAGACACTCTCTGACACTCTCTGACACTCTCTATCACTCTCTGACACTCTCAGACACTCTGTGACACTCTCTATCACTCTCTGACACACTCTGAAACTCTCTGACTCTCTCTGACACTCTCTGACACTCTCAGACACTCTCAGACACTCTCTGACACTCTCAGACACTCTCTGACACTCTCTGACACTCTCTATCACTCTCTATCAGTCTCTGACACTCTCTGACACTCTCTGACTCTCTCTGACACTCTCTGACACTCTCTATCACTCTCTGACACTCTCAGACACTCTCTGACACTCTCTGACACTCTCAGACTCTCTCTGACACTCTCTGACACTCTCTATCAAACTCTGACATTCTCTGACACTCTCAGAGACTCTCAGACACTCTCTGACACTCTCAGACAGTCTCAGACACTCTCTGACACTCTCTGACACTCTCTATCACTCTCTGACACTCTCTGACACTCTCAGACACTCTCTGACACTCTCAGACACTCACTATCACTCTCTGACACTCTCTGACACTCTCAGACACTCTCTGACACTCTCTGACACTCTCAGACACTCTCTGACACTCACTATCACTCTCTGACACTCTCTGACACTCTCAGACACTCTCTGACACTCTCTGACACTCTCAGACACTCTCTGACACTCTGACTCTCTCTATCACTCTCTGACACTCTCTGACACTCTCAGACACTCTCTGACACTCTCTGACACTCTCAGACACTCTCTGACACTCTCTGACACTCTCTATCACTCTCTGACACTCTCTGACACTCTCAGACACTCTCAGAAACTCTCTGACACTCTCTGACACTCTCTATCACTCTCTGACACTCTCAGACACTCTGTGACACTCTCTATCACTCTCTGACACACTCTGAAACTCTCTGACTCTCTCTGACACTCTCTGACACTCTCTGACACTCTCAGACACTCTCAGACACTCTCTGACACTCTCAGACACTCTCTGACACTCTCTGACAATCTCTATCACTCTCTATCACTCTCTGACACTCTCTGACACTCTCTGACTCTCCCTGACACTCTCTGACACTCTCTGACACACACTATCACTCTCTGACACTCTCTGACACTCTCAGACACTCTCTGACACTCTCTGACACTCTCAGACACTCTCTGACACTCTCTGACACTTTCTATCACTCTCTGTCACTCTCAGACACTCTCTGACACTCTCTGACACTCTCAGACTCTCTCTGACACTCTTTGACACTCTCTATCAAACTCTGACACTCTCTGACACTCTCAGACACTCTCTGACACTCTAAGACACTCTCTGACACTCTCAGACACTCTCTGACACTCTCTATCACTCTCTGACACTCTCAGACACTCTGTGACACTCTCCATCACTCTCTGACACTCTCTGACACTCTCTGACTGTCTCTGACACTCTCTGACACTCTCTGACACTCACTATCACTCTCTGACACTCTCTGACACTCACTATCACTCTCTGACACACTCTGACACTCTCTGACACTCTCTGACACTCTCTGACACTCACTATCACTCTCAGACACTCTCTGACACTCTCAGACACTCACTATCACTCTCTGACACTCTCTGACACTCTCTGACACTCTCTGACACTCTCAGACACTCTCTGACACTCTCTGACACTCTCAGACACTCTCTGACACTCTCTGACACTCTCTGACACACTCTCTCACTCTCTGACACTCTCTGACACTCTCAGACACTCTCTGACACTCTCAGACACTCACTATCACTCTCTGACACTCTCTGACACTCTCTGACACTCTCAGACACTCACTATCACTCTCTGACACACTCTGACACTCTCAGACACTCTCTGAAACTCTCTGACACTCTCAGACACTCTCTGACATTCTCTGACACTCTCTATCACTCTCTGACACTCTCTATCACGCTCTGACACTCTCAGACACTCACTATCACTCTCTGACACTCTCTGACACTCTCTGACACTCTCTGACACTCTCTGACACTCTCAGACACTCTCTGACATTCTCTGACACTCTCTATCACTCTCTGACACTCTCTATCACGCTCTGACACTCTCAGACACTCACTATCACTCTCTGACACTCTCTGACACTCTCTGACACTCTCAGATACTCTCAGACACTCTCAGACACTCTCTATCACTCTCTGACAATCTCTGACACTCTCAGAAACTCTCAGACACTCACTATCACTCTCTGACACTCTCTGACACTCTCAGACACTCTCTGACACTCTCTGACACTCTCAGACACTCTCTGACACTCTGACTCTCTCTATCACTCTCTGACACTCTCTGACACTCTCAGACACTCTCTGACACTCTCTGACACTCTCAGACACTCTCTGACACTCTCTGACACTCTCTATCACTGTCTGACACTCTCTGACACTCTCAGACACTCTCAGACACTCTCTGACACTCTCTGACACTCTCTATCACTCTGACACTCTCTATCACTCTCTGACACTCTCTGACACTCTCAGACACTCTCTGACACTCTCTGACACTCTCAGACACTCTCTGACACTCTCTGACACTCTCTATCACTGTCTGACACTCTCTGACACTCTCAGACACTCTCAGACACTCTCTGACACTCTCTATCACTCTCTGACACTCTCAGACACTCTGTGACACTCTCTATCACTCTCTGACACACTCTGAAACTCTCTGACTCTCTCTGACACTCTCTGACACTCTCTGACACTCTCAGACACTCTCAGACACTCTCTGACACTCTCAGACACTCTCTGACACTCTCTGACACTCTCTATCACTCTCTATCACTCTCTGACACTCTCTGACACTCTCTGACACTCTCTGACACTCACTATCACTCTCTGACACTCTCTGACACTCTCAGACACTCTCTGACACTCTCTATCACTCTCTGACACTCTCAGACACTCTCTGACACTCTCTGACACTCTCAGACTCTCTCTGACACTCTCTGACACTCTCTATCAAACTCTGACATTCTCTGACACTCTCAGACACTCTCAGACACTCTCTGACACTCTCAGACAGTCTCAGACACTCTCTGACACTCTCTGACACTCTCTATCACTCTCTGACACTCTCTGACACTCTCTATCACTCTCTGACACTCTCAGACACTCTGTGACACTCTCTATCACTCTCTGACACACTCTGAAACTCTCTGACTCTCTCTGACACTCTCTGACACTCTCTGACACTCTCTGACACTCTCAGACACTCTCAGACACTCTCTGACACTCTCAGACACTCTCTGACACTCTCTGACACTCTCTATCACTCTCTATCACTCTCTGACACTCTCTGACACTCTCTATCACTCTCTGACACACTCTGAAACTCTCTGACTCTCTCTGACACTCTCTGACACTCTCTGACACTCTCAGACACTCTCAGACACTCTCTGACACTCTCAGACACTCTCTGACACTCTCTGACACTCTCTATCACTCTCTATCACTCTCTGACACTCTCTGACACTCTCTGACACTCTCTGACACTCACTATCACTCTCTGACACTCTCTGACACTCTCAGACACTCTCTGACACTCTCTGACACTCTCTATCACTCTCTGACACTCTCAGACACTCTCTGACACTCTCTGACACTCTCAGACTCTCTCTGACACTCTCTGACACTCTCTATCAAACTCTGACATTCTCTGACACTCTCAGACACTCTCAGACACTCTCTGACACTCTCAGACAGTCTCAGACACTCTCTGACACTCTCTGACACTCTCTATCACTCTCTGACACTCTCTGACACTCTCTATCACTCTCTGACACTCTCAGACACTCTGTGACACTCTCTATCACTCTCTGACACACTCTGAAACTCTCTGACTCTCTCTGACACTCTCTGACACTCTCTGACACTCTCTGACACTCTCAGACACTCTCAGACACTCTCTGACACTCTCAGACACTCTCTGACACTCTCTGACACTCTCTATCACTCTCTATCACTCTCTGACACTCTCTGACACTCTCTGACTCTCTCTGACACTCTCTGACACTCTCTATCACTCTCTGACACTCTCAGACACTCTCTGACACTCTCTGACACTCTCAGACTCTCTCTGACACTCTCTGATACTCTCTATCAAACTCTGACATTCTCTGACACTCTCAGAGACTCTCAGACACTCTCTGACACTCTCAGACAGTCTCAGACACTCTCTGACACTCTCTGACACTCTCTATCTCGCTCTGACACTCTCTGACACTCTCAGACACTCTCTGACACTCTCAGACACTCACTATCACTCTCTGACACTCTCTGACACTCTCAGACACTCTCTGACACTCTCTGACACTCTCAGACACTCTCTGACACTCACTATCACTCTCTGACACTCTCTGACACTCTCAGACACTCTCTGACACTCTCTGACACTCTCAGACACTCTCTGACACTCTGACTCTCTCTATCACTCTCTGACACTCTCTGACACTCTCAGACACTCTCTGACACTCTCTGACACTCTCTATCACTCTCTGACACTCTCTGACACTCTCAGACCCTCTCAGACACTCTCTGACACTCTCTGACACTCTCTATCACTCTCTGACACTCTCAGACACTCTGTGACACTCTCTATCACTCTCTGACACACTCTGAAACTCTCTGACTCTCTCTGACACTCTCTGACACTCTCTGACACTCTCAGACACTCTCAGACACTCTCTGACACTCTCAGACACTCTCTGACACTCTCTGACACTCTCTATCACTCTCTATCACTCTCTGACACTCTCTGACACTCTCTGACTCTCTCTGACACTCTCTGACACTCTCTGACACTCACTATCACTCTCTGACACTCTCTGACACTCTCAGACACTCTCTGACACTCTCTGACACTCTCAGACACTCTCTGACACTCTCTGACACTTTCTATCACTCTCTGTCACTCTCAGACACTCTCTGACACTCTCAGACACTCTCTGACACTCTCTGACACTCTCTATCACTCTCTATCACTCTCTGACACTCTCTGACACTCTCTGACTCTCTCTGACACTCTCTGACACTCTCTATCACTCTCTGACACTCTCAGACACTCTCTGACACTCTCTGACACTCTCAGACTCTCTCTGACACTCTCTGATACTCTCTATCAAACTCTGACATTCTCTGACACTCTCAGAGACTCTCAGACACTCTCTGACACTCTCAGACAGTCTCAGACACTCTCTGACACTCTCTGACACTCTCTATCTCGCTCTGACACTCTCTGACACTCTCAGACACTCTCTGACACTCTCAGACACTCACTATCACTCTCTGACACTCTCTGACACTCTCAGACACTCTCTGACACTCTCTGACACTCTCAGACACTCTCTGACACTCACTATCACTCTCTGACACTCTCTGACACTCTCAGACACTCTCTGACACTCTCTGACACTCTCAGACACTCTCTGACACTCTGACTCTCTCTATCACTCTCTGACACTCTCTGACACTCTCAGACACTCTCTGACACTCTCAGACACTCTCTGACACTCTCTGACACTCTCTATCACTCTCTGACACTCTCTGACACTCTCAGACCCTCTCAGACACTCTCTGACACTCTCTGACACTCTCTATCACTCTCTGACACTCTCAGACACTCTGTGACACTCTCTATCACTCTCTGACACACTCTGAAACTCTCTGACTCTCTCTGACACTCTCTGACACTCTCTGACACTCTCAGACACTCTCAGACACTCTCTGACACTCTCAGACACTCTCTGACACTCTCTGACACTCTCTATCACTCTCTATCACTCTCTGACACTCTCTGACACTCTCTGACTCTCTCTGACACTCTCTGACACTCTCTGACACTCACTATCACTCTCTGACACTCTCTGACACTCTCAGACACTCTCTGACACTCTCTGACACTCTCAGACACTCTCTGACACTCTCTGACACTTTCTATCACTCTCTGTCACTCTCAGACACTCTCTGACACTCTCTGACACTCTCAGACTCTCTCTGACACTCTCTATCAAACTCTGACACTCTCTGACACTCTCAGACACTCTCTGACACTCTAAGACACTCTCTGACACTCTCAGACACTCTCTGACACTCTCTATCACTCTCTGACACTCTCAGACACTCTGTGACACTCTCCATCACTCTCTGACACTCTCTGACACTCTCTGACTCTCTCTGACACTCTCTGACACTCTCTGACACTCACTATCACTCTCTGACACTCTCTGACACTCACTATCACTCTCTGACACACTCTGACACTCTCTGACACTCTCTGACACTCTCTGACACTCACTATCACTCTCAGACACTCTCTGACACTCTCTGACACTCTCAGACACTCACTATCACTCTCTGACACTCTCTGACACTCTCTGACACTCTCTGACACTCTCAGACACTCTCAGACACTCTCTGACACTCTCTGACACTCTCAGACACTCTCTGACACTCTCTGACACTCTCTGACACTCTCTCTCACTCTCTGACACTCTCTGACACTCTCAGACACTCTCTGACACTCTCTGACACTCTCAGACACTCACTATCACTCTCTGACACTCTCTGACACTCTCTGACACTCTCAGACACTCACTATCACTCTCTGACACACTCTGACACTCTCAGACACTCTCTGAAACTCTCTGACACTCTCAGACACTCTCTGACATTCTCTGACACTCTCTATCACTCTCTGACACTCTCTATCACGCTCTGACACTCTCAGCCACTCACTATCACTCTCTGACACTCTCTGACACTCTCTGACACTCTCAGACACTCTCAGACACTCTCTGACACTCTCTGACACTCTCTATCACTCTCTGACACTCTCTGACACTCTCAGAAACTCTCAGACACTCACTATCACTCTCTGACACTCTCTGACACTCTCAGACACTCTCTGACACTCTCTGACACTCTCAGACACTCTCTGACACTCTGACTCTCTCTATCACTCTCTGACACTCTCTGACACTCTCAGACACTCTCTGACACTCTCTGACACTCTCAGACACTCTCTGACACTCTCTGACACTCTCTATCACTGTCTGACACTCTCTGACACTCTCAGACACTCTCAGACACTCTCTGACACTCTCTGACACTCTCTATCACTCTCTGACACTCTCAGACACTCTGTGACACTCTCTATCACTCTCTGACACACTCTGAAACTCTCTGACTCTCTCTGACACTCTCTGACACTCTCTGACACTCTCAGACACTCTCAGACACTCTCTGACACTCTCAGACACTCTCTGACACTCTCTGACACTCTCTATCATTCTCTATCACTCTCTGACACTCTCTGACACTCTCTGACTCCCTCTGACACTCTCTGACACTCACTATCACTCTCTGACACTCTCTGACACTCTCAGACACTCTCTGACACTCTCTGACACTCTCTATCACTCTCTGACACTCTCAGACACTCTCTGACACTCTCTGACACTCTCAGACTCTCTCTGACACTCTCTGACACTCTCTATCAAACTCTGACATTCTCTGACACTCTCAGACACTCTCAGACACTCTCTGACACTCTCAGACAGTCTCAGACACTCTCTGACACTCTCTGACACTCTCTATCACTCTCTGACACTCTCTAACACTCTCAGACACTCTCTGACACTCTCAGACACTCACTATCACTCTCTGACACTCTCTGACACTCTCAGACACTCTCTGGCACTCTCTGACACTCTCTGACACTCTCTGACACTCTCAGACACTCTCTGACACTCTCTGACACTCTCAGACACTCTCTGACACTCTGACTCTCTCTATCACTCTCTGACACTCTCTGACACTCTCAGACACTCTCTGACACTCTCTGACACTCTCAGACACTCTCTGACACTCTCAGACACTCTCTGACACTCTCTGACACTCTCAGACACTCTCTGACACTCACTATCACTCTCTGACACTCTCTGACACTCTCAGACACTCTCTGACACTCTCTGACACTCTCAGACACTCTCTGACACTCTGACTCTCTCTATCACTCTCTGACACTCTCTGACACTCTCAGACACTCTCTGGCACTCTCTGACACTCTCTGACACTCTCTGACACTCTCAGACACTCTCTGACACTCTCTGACACTCTCAGACACTCTCTGACACTCTGACTCTCTCTATCACTCTCTGACACTCTCTGACACTCTCAGACACTCTCTGACACTCTCTGACACTCTCAGACACTCTCTGACACTCTCTGACACTCTCTATCACTCTCTGACACTCTCTGACACTCTCAGACACTCTCAGACACTCTCTGACACTCTCTGACACTCTCTATCACTCTCTGACACTCTCAGACACTCTGTGACACTCTCTATCACTCTCTGACACACTCTGAAACTCTCTGACTCTCTCTGACACTCTCTGACAATCTCTGACACTCTCAGACACTCTCAGACACTCTCTGACACTCTCAGACACTCTCTGACACTCTCTGACACTCTCTATCACTCTCTATCACTCTCTGACACTCTCTGACACTCTCTGACTCTCTCTGACACTCTCTGACACTCTCTGACACTCACTATCACTCTCTGACACTCTCTGACACTCTCAGACACTCTCTGACACTCTCTGACACTCTCAGACACTCTCTGACACTCTCTGACACTTTCTATCACTCTCTGACACTCTCTGACACTCTCAGACACTCTCTGACACTCTCTGACACTCTCAGACACTCTCTGACACTCTCTGACACTTTCTATCACTCTCTGACACTCTCAGACACTCTCTGACACTCTCTGACACTCTCAGACTCTCTCTGACACTCTCTGACACTCTCTATCAAACTCTGACACTCTCTGACACTCTCAGACACTCTCAGACACTCTCTGACACTCTCTGACACTCTCTATCACTATCTGACACTCTCAGACACTCTGTGACACTCTCTATCACTCTCTGACACACTCTGAAACTCTCTGACTCTCTCTGACACTCTCTGACACTCTCTGACACTCTCAGACACTCTCAGACACTCTCTGACACTCTGACTCTCTCTATCACTCTCTGACACTCTCTGACACTCTCAGACACTCTCTGACACTCTCTGACACTCTCTATCACTCTCTGACACTCTCTGACACTCTCAGACACTCTCAGACACTCTCTGACACTCTCTGACACTCTCTATCACTCTCTGACACACTCTGAAACTCTCTGACTCTCTCTGACACTCTCTGACACTCTCAGACACTCTCAGACACTCTCTGACACTCTCAGACACTCTCAGACACTCTCTGACACTCTCTATCACTCTCTATCACTCTCTGACACTCTCTGACACTCTCTGACTCTCTCTGACACTCTCTGACACGCTCTGACACTCACTATCACTATCTGACACTCTCAGACACTCTCTGACACTCTCTGACACTCTCTGACACTCTCAGACACTCTCTGACACTCTCTGACACTCTCTATCACTCTCTGACACTCTCAGACACTCTCTGACACTCTCTGACACTCTCAGACTCTCTCTGACACTCTCTGACACTCTCTATCAAACTCTGACACTCTCTGACACTCTCAGACACTCTCAGACACTCTCTGACACGCTCAGACAGTCTCAGACACTCTCTGACACTCTCTGACACTCTCTATCACTCTCTGACACTCTCTATCAAACTCTGACACTCTCTGACACTCTCTATCAAACTCTGACACTCTCTGACACTCTCAGACACTCTCAGACACTCTCTGACACTCTCAGACAGTCTCAGACACTCTCTGAGACTCTCTGACACTCTCTATCACTCTCTGACACTCTCTGACACTCTCTGACACTCTCAGACACTCGCTATCACTCTCTGACACTCTCTGACACTCTCAGACACTCTCTGACACTCTCAGACACTCTCTGACACTCTCAGACACTCTCAGACACTCTCTGACACTCACTATCACTCTCTGACACTCTATGACACTCTCAGACACTCTCTGACACTCTCTGACACTCTCAGACACTCTCTGACACTCTGACTCTCTCTATCACTCTCTGACACTCTCTGACACTCTCAGACACTCTCTGACACTCTCTGAAACTCTCAGACACTCTCTGACACTCTCTGACACTCTCTATCACTCTCTGACACTCTCTGACACTCTCAGACACTCTCAGACACTCTCTGACACTCTCTGACACTCTCTATCACTCTCTGACACTCTCAGACACTCTGTGACACTCTCTATCACTCTCTGACACACGCTGAAACTCTCTGACTCTCTCAGACACTCTCAGACACTCTCTGACACTCTCAGACACTCTCTGACACTCTCTGACACTCTCTATCACTCTCTGACACTCTCAGACACTCTCTGACACTCTCTGACACTTTCTATCACTCTCTGACACTCTCAGACACTCTCTGACACTCTCTGACACTCTCAGACTCTCTCTGACACTCTCTGACACTCTCTATCAAACTCTGACACTCTCTGACACTCTCAGACACTCTCAGACACTCTCTGACACTCTCAGACAGTCTCAGACACTCTCTGACACTCTCTGACACTCTCTATCACTCTCTGACACTCTCTGACACTCTCAGACACTCTCTGACACTCTCAGACACTCACTATCACTCTCTGACACTCTCTGACACTCTCAGACACTCTCTGACACCCTCTGACACTCTCTGACACTCTCTGACACTCTGACTCTCTCTATCACTCTCTGACACTCTCTGACACTCTCAGACACTCTCTGACACTCTCTGACACTCTCAGACACTCTCTGGCACTCTCTCACACTCTCTATCACTCTCTGACACTCTCTGACACTCTCTGACACTCTCAGACACTCTCAGACACTCTCAGACACTCTCTGACACTCTCTATCACTCTCAGACACTCTCTGACACTCTCAGACAGTCTCAGACACTCTCTGACACTCTCTGACACTCTCTATCACTCTCTGACACTCTCTGACACTCTCAGACACTCTCTGACACTCTCAGACACTCACTATCACTCTCTGACACTCTCTGACACTCTCAGACACTCTCTGACACTCTCTGACACTCTCAGACACTCTCTGACACTCTGACTCTCTCTATCACTCTCTGACAATCTCTGACACTCTCAGACACTCTCTGACACTCTCTGACACTCTGAGACACTCTCTGGCACTCTGACTCTCTCTATCACTCTCTGACAATCTCTGACACTCTCAGACACTCTCTATCACTCTCTGACACTCTCTGACACTCTCTGACACTCTCAGACACTCTCAGACACTCTCTGACACTCTCTGACACTCTCTATCACTCTCTGACACTCTCAGACACTCACTATCACTCTCTGACACTCTCTGACACTCTCAGACACTCTCTGACACTCTCTGACACTCTCAGACACTCTCTGACACTCTCTGACACTTTCTATCACTCTCTGACACTCTCTGACACTCTCTGACACTCTCAGACACTCTCAGACACTCTCTGACACTCTCTGACACTCTCTATCACTCTCTGACACTCTCAGACACTCACTATCACTCTCTGACACTCTCTGACACTCTCTGACACTCTCTGACACTCTCTGACACTCTCAGACACTCTCTGACACTCTGACTCTCTCTATCACTCTCTGACACTCTCTGACACTCTCAGACACTCTCTGACACTCTCTGACACTCTCAGACACTCTCTGACACTCTCTGACACTCTCTATCACTCTCTGACACTCTCTGACACTCTCAGACACTCTCAGACACTCTCTGACACTCTCTGACACTCTCTATCACTCTCTGACACTCTCAGACACTCTGTGACACTCTCTATCACTCTCTGACACACTCTGAAACTCTCTGACTCTCTCTGACACTCTCTGAAACTCTCAGACACTCTCAGACACTCTCTGACACTCAGACACTCTCTGACACTCTCTGACACTCTCTATCACTCTCTATCACTCTCTGACACTCTCTGACACTCTCTGACTCTCTCTGACACTCTCTGACACTCTCTGACACTCACTATCACTCTCTGACACTCTCTGACACTCTCAGACACTCTCTGACACTCTCTGACACTCTCAGACACTCTCTGACACTCTCTGACACTCTCTATCACTCTCTGACACTCTCAGACACTCTCTGACACTCTCTGACACTCTCAGACTCTCTCTGACACTCTCTGACACTCTCTATCAAACTCTGACACTCTCTGACACTCTCAGACACTCTCAGACACTCTCTGACACTCTCAGACACTCTCAGACACTCTCTGACACTCTCTGACACTCTCTATCACTCTCTGACACTCTCTGACACTCTCAGTCACTCTGTGACACTCTCAGACACTCACTATCACTCTCTGACACTCTCTGACACTCTCAGACACTCTCTGACACTCTCTGACACTCTCAGACACTCTCTGACACTCTGACTCTCTCTATCACTCTCTGACACTCTCTGACACTCTCAGACACTCTCTGACACTCTCTGACACTCTCAGACACTCTCTGACACTCTCTGACACTCTCAGACACTCTCAGACACTCTCTGACACTCTCTGACACTCTCTATCACTCTCTGACACTCTCTGACACTCTCTGACTCTCTCTGGCACTCTCTGACACTCTCTGACACTCTCAGACACTCTCTATCACTCTCTGACACTCTCTGACACTCTCTGACTCTCTCTGACACTATCTGACACTCTCTGACACTCTCAGACACTCTCTGACACTCTCAGACACTCACTATCACTCTCTGACACTCTCTGACACTCTCAGACACTCTCAGACACTCTCAGACACTCTCTGACACTCTGACACTCTCTGACACTCTCTATCACTCTCTGACACTCTCAGACACTCTCTGACACTCTCTGACACTCTCTGACACTCTCTATCACTCTCTGACACTCTCTGACACTCTCAGACACTCACTATCACTCTCTGACACTCTCTGACACTCTGTGACACTCTCTGACACTCTCTCACTCTCTCTCACTCTCAGTCACTCTCTGACACTCTCTGACACTCTGACTCTCTCTATCACTCTCTGACACTCTCTGACACTCTCAGACACTCTCTGACACTCTCTGACACTCTCAGACACTCTCTGACTCTCTCTGACACTCTCAGACACTCTCTGACACTCTCTGACACTCTCTATCACTCTCTGACACTCTCAGACACTGTCTGACACTCTCTGACACTCTCTATCACTCTCTGACACTCTCTGACACTCACTATCACTCTCTGACACTCTCTGACACTCTCAGACACTCTCTGACACTCTCTGACACTCTCAGACACTCTCTGACACTCTCTGACACTTTCTATCACTCTCTGACACTCTCTGACACTCTCAGACACTCTCTGACACTCTCTGACACTCTCAGATACTCTCTGACACTCTCTGACACTTTCTATCACTCTCTGACACTCTCAGACACTCTCTGACACTCTCTGACACTCTCAGACTCTCTCTGACACTCTCTGACACTCTCTATCAAACTCTGACACTCTCTGACACTCTCAGACACTCTCAGACACTCTCTGACACTCTCTGACACTCTCTATCACTATCTGACACTCTCAGACACTCTGTGACACTCTCTATCACTCTCTGACACTCTCAGACACTCTGTGACACTCTCTATCACTCTCTGACACACTCTGAAACTCTCTGACTCTCTCTGACACTCTCTGACACTCTCAGACACTCTCAGACACTCTCTGACACTCTGACTCTCTCTATCACTCTCTGACACTCTCTGACACTCTCATACACTCTCTGACACTCTCTGACACTCTCTATCACTCTCTGACACTCTCTGACACTCTCAGACACTCTCAGACACTCTCTGACACTCTCTGACACTCTCTATCACTCTCTGACACTCTCAGACACTCTGTGACACTCTCTATCACTCTCTGACACACTCTGAAACTCTCTGACTCTCTCTGACACTCTCTGACACTCTCTGACACTCTCAGACACTCTCAGACACTCTCTGACACTCTCAGACACTCTCAGACACTCTCTGACACTCTCTATCACTCTCTATCACTCTCTGACACTCTCAGACTCTCTCTGACACTCTCTGACACTCTCTATCAAACTCTGACACTCTCTGACACTCTCAGACACTCTCAGACACTCTCTGACACTCTCTGACACTCTCTATCACTATCTGACACTCTCAGACACTCTGTGACACTCTCTATCACTCTCTGACACTCTCAGACACTCTGTGACACTCTCTATCACTCTCTGACACACTCTGAAACTCTCTGACTCTCTCTGACACTCTCTGACACTCTCTGACACTCTCAGACACTCTCAGACACTCTCTGACACTCTGACTCTCTCTATCACTCTCTGACACTCTCTGACACTCTCATACACCCTCTGACACTCTCTGACACTCTCTGACACTCTGACTCTCTCTATCACTCTCTGACACTCTCTGACACTCTCAGACACTCTCTGACACTCTCTGACACTCTCAGACACTCTCTGGCACTCTCTCACACTCTCTATCACTCTCTGACACTCTCTGACACTCTCAGACACTCTCAGACACTCTCTGACACTCTCTGACACTCTCTATCACTCTCAGACACTCTCTGACACTCTCAGACAGTCTCAGACACTCTCTGACACTCTCTGACACTCTCTATCACTCTCTGACACTCTCTGACACTCTCAGACACTCTCTGACACTCTCAGACACTCACTATCACTCTCTGACACTCTCTGACACTCTCAGACACTCTCTGACAATCTCAGACACTCTCAGACACTCTCTGACACTCTCTGACACTCTCTGACACTCTCTATCACTCTCTGACACTCTCTGACACTCTCAGACACTCACTATCACTCTCTGACACTCACTATCACTCTCTGACACTCTCTGACACTCTGTGACACTCTCTGACACTCTCTCACTCTCTCTCACTCTCAGTCACTCTCTGACACTCTCTGACACTCTGACTCTCTCTATCACTCTCTGACACTCTCTGACACTCTCAGACACTCTCTGACACTCTCTGACACTCTCAGACACTCTCTGACTCTCTCTGACACTCTCAGACACTCTCTGACACTCTCTGACACTCTCTATCACTCTCTGACACTCTCAGACACTGTCTGACACTCTCTGACACTCTCTATCACTCTCTGACACTCTCTGACACTCACTATCACTCTCTGACACTCTCTGACACTCTCAGACACTCTCTGACACTCTCTGACACTCTCAGACACTCTCTGACACTCTCTGACACTTTCTATCACTCTCTGACACTCTCTGACACTCTCAGACACTCTCTGACACTCTCTGACACTCTCAGATACTCTCTGACACTCTCTGACACTTTCTATCACTCTCTGACACTCTCAGACACTCTCTGACACTCTCTGACACTCTCAGACTCTCTCTGACACTCTCTGACACTCTCTATCAAACTCTGACACTCTCTGACACTCTCAGACACTCTCAGACACTCTCTGACACTCTCTGACACTCTCTATCACTATCTGACACTCTCAGACACTCTGTGACACTCTCTATCACTCTCTGACACTCTCAGACACTCTGTGACACTCTCTATCACTCTCTGACACACTCTGAAACTCTCTGACTCTCTCTGACACTCTCTGACACTCTCAGACACTCTCAGACACTCTCTGACACTCTGACTCTCTCTATCACTCTCTGACACTCTCTGACACTCTCATACACTCTCTGACACTCTCTGACACTCTCTATCACTCTCTGACACTCTCTGACACTCTCAGACACTCTCAGACACTCTCTGACACTCTCTGACACTCTCTATCACTCTCTGACACTCTCAGACACTCTGTGACACTCTCTATCACTCTCTGACACACTCTGAAACTCTCTGACTCTCTCTGACACTCTCTGACACTCTCTGACACTCTCAGACACTCTCAGACACTCTCTGACACTCTCAGACACTCTCAGACACTCTCTGACACTCTCTATCACTCTCTATCACTCTCTGACACTCTCAGACTCTCTCTGACACTCTCTGACACTCTCTATCAAACTCTGACACTCTCTGACACTCTCAGACACTCTCAGACACTCTCTGACACTCTCTGACACTCTCTATCACTATCTGACACTCTCAGACACTCTGTGACACTCTCTATCACTCTCTGACACTCTCAGACACTCTGTGACACTCTCTATCACTCTCTGACACACTCTGAAACTCTCTGACTCTCTCTGACACTCTCTGACACTCTCTGACACTCTCAGACACTCTCAGACACTCTCTGACACTCTGACTCTCTCTATCACTCTCTGACACTCTCTGACACTCTCATACACCCTCTGACACTCTCTGACACTCTCTGACACTCTGACTCTCTCTATCACTCTCTGACACTCTCTGACACTCTCAGACACTCTCTGACACTCTCTGACACTCTCAGACACTCTCTGGCACTCTCTCACACTCTCTATCACTCTCTGACACTCTCTGACACTCTCTGACACTCTCAGACACTCTCAGACACTCTCTGACACTCTCTGACACTCTCTATCACTCTCAGACACTCTCTGACACTCTCAGACAGTCTCAGACACTCTCTGACACTCTCTGACACTCTCTATCACTCTCTGACACTCTCTGACACTCTCAGACACTCTCTGACACTCTCAGACACTCACTATCACTCTCTGACACTCTCTGACACTCTCAGACACTCTCTGACAATCTCAGACACTCTCTGACACTCTCAGACACTCACTATCACTCTCTGACACTCTCTGACACTCTCAGACACTCTCTGACACTCTCTGACACTCTCAGACACTCTCTGACACTCTGACTCTCTCTATCACTCTCTGACAATCTCTGACACTCTCAGACACTCTCTGACACTCTCTGACACTCTCAGACACTCTCTGGCACTCTGACTCTCTCTATCACTCTCTGACAATCTCTGACACTCTCAGACACTCTCTATCACTCTCTGACACTCTCTGACACTCTCTGACACTCTCAGACACTCTCAGACACTCTCTGACACTCTCTGACACTCTCTATCACTCTCTGACACTCTCAGACACTCACTATCACTCTCTGACACTCTCTGACACTCTCAGACACTCTCTGACACTCTCTGACACTCTCAGACACTCTCTGACACTCTGACTCTCTCTATCACTCTCTGACACTCTCTGACACTCTCAGACACTCTCTGACACTCTCTGACACTCTCAGACACTCTCTGACACTCTCTGACACTTTCTATCACTCTCTGACACTCTCTGACACTCTCTGACACTCTCAGACACTCTCAGACACTCTCTGACACTCTCTGACACTCTCTATCACTCTCTGACACTCTCAGACACTCACTATCACTCTCTGACACTCTCTGACACTCTCTGACACTCTCTGACACTCTCTGACACTCTCAGACACTCTCTGACACTCTGACTCTCTCTATCACTCTCTGACACTCTCTGACACTCTCTGACACTCTCTGACACTCTCAGACACTCTCTGACACTCTCTGACACTCTCTATCACTCTCTGACACTCTCTGACACTCTCAGACACTCTCAGACACTCTCTGACACTCTCTGACACTCTCTATCACTCTCTGACACTCTCAGACACTCTGTGACACTCTCTATCACTCTCTGACACACTCTGAAACTCTCTGACTCTCTCTGACACTCTCTGACATTCTCTGAAACTCTCAGACACTCTCAGACACTCTCTGACACTCTCAGACACTCTCTGACACTCTCTGACACTCTCTATCACTCTCTATCACTCTCTGACACTCTCTGACACTCTCTGACTCTCTCTGACACTCTCTGACACTCTCTGACACTCACTATCACTCTCTGACACTCTCTGACACTCTCAGACACTCTCTGACACTCTCTGACACTCTCAGACACTCTCTGACACTCTCTGACACTCTCTATCACTCTCTGACACTCTCAGACACTCTCTGACACTCTCTGACACTCTCAGACTCTCTCTGACACTCTCTGACACTCTCTATCAAACTCTGACACTCTCTGACACTCTCAGACACTCTCAGACACTCTCTGACACTCTCAGACACTCTCAGACACTCTCTGACACTCTCTGACACTCTCTATCACTCTCTGACACTCTCTGACACTCTCAGTCACTCTGTGACACTCTCAGACACTCACTATCACTCTCTGACACTCTCTGACACTCTCAGACACTCTCTGACACTCTCTGACACTCTCAGACACTCTCTGACACTCTGACTCTCTCTATCACTCTCTGACACTCTCTGACACTCTCAGACACTCTCTGACACTCTCTGACACTCTCAGACACTCTCTGACACTCTCTGACACTCTCAGACACTCTCAGACACTCTCTGACACTCTCTGACACTCTCTATCACTCTCTGACACTCTCTGACACTCTCTGACTCTCTCTGGCACTCTCTGACACTCTCTGACACTCTCAGACACTCTCTATCACTCTCTGACACTCTCTGACACTCTCTGACTCTCTCTGACACTATCTGACACTCTCTGACACTCTCAGACACTCACTATCACTCTCTGACACTCTCTGACACTCTCAGACACTCTCTGACACTCTCTGACACTCTCTGACACTCTCTGACACTCTCTATCACTCTCTGACACTCTCAGACACTCTCTGACACTCTCTGACACTCTCTGACACTCTCTATCACTCTCTGACAATCTCTGACACTCTCAGACACTCACTATCACTCTCTGACACTCTCTGACACTCTGTGACACTCTCTGACACTCTCTCACTCTCTCTCACTCTCAGTCACTCTCTGACACTCTCTGACACTCTGACTCTCTCTATCACTCTCTGACACTCTCTGACACTCTCAGACACTCTCTGACACTCTCTGACACTCTCAGACACTCTCTGACTCTCTCTGACTCTCTCTGACACTCTCAGACACTCACTATCACTCTCTGACACTCTCTGACACTCTCAGACACTCTCTGACACTCTCTGACACTCTCTGACACTCTCTGACACTCTCTATCACTCTCTGACACTCTCAGACACTCTCTGACACTCTCTGACACTCTCTGACACTCTCTATCACTCTCTGACAATCTCTGACACTCTCAGACACTCACTATCACTCTCTGACACTCTCTGACACTCTGTGACACTCTCTGACACTCTCTCACTCTCTCTCACTCTCAGTCACTCTCTGACACTCTCTGACACTCTGACTCTCTCTATCACTCTCTGACACTCTCTGACACTCTCAGACACTCTCTGACACTCTCTGACACTCTCAGACACTCTCTGACTCTCTCTGACACTCTCAGACACTCTCAGACACTCTCTGACACTCTCAGACACTCACTATCACTCTCTGACACTCTCTGACACTCTCTGACACTCTCTGACACTCTCTATCACTCTCTGACACTCTCAGACACTGTCTGACACTCTCTGACACTCTCTATCACTCTCTGACACTCTCTGACACTCACTATCACTCTCTGACACTCTCTGACACTCTCAGACACTCTCTGACACTCTCTGACACTCTCAGACACTCTCTGACACTCTCTGACACTTTCTATCACTCTCTGACACTCTCTGACACTCTCAGACACTCTCTGACACTCTCTGACACTCTCTGACACTCTCTATCACTCTCTGACACTCTCTGACACTCTCAGACACTCACTATCACTCTCTGACACTCTCTGACACTCTGTGACACTCTCTGACACTCTCTCACTCTCTCTCACTCTCAGTCACTCTCTGACACTCTGACTCTCTCTATCACTCTCTGACACTCTCTGACACTCTCAGACACTCTCTGACACTCTCAGACACTCTCTGACTCTCTCTGACACTCTCAGACACTCTCAGACACTCTCTGACACTCTCAGACACTCACTATCACTCTCTGACACTCTCTGACACTCTCTGACACTCTCTGACACTCTCTATCACTCTCTGACACTCTCAGACACTGTCTGACACTCTCTGACACTCTCTATCACTCTCTGACACTCTCTGACACTCACTATCACTCTCTGACACTCTCTGACACTCTCAGACACTCTCTGACACTCTCTGACACTCTCAGACACTCTCTGACACTCTCTGACACTTTCTATCACTCTCTGACACTCTCTGACACTCTCAGACACTCTCTGACACTCTCTGACACTCTCAGACACTCTCTGACACTCTCTGACACTTTCTGACACTCTCAGACACTCTCTGACACTCTCTGACACTCTCAGACACTCTCTGACTCTCTCTGACACTCTCAGACACTCTCAGACACTCTCTGACACTCTCAGACACTCACTATCACTCTCTGACACTCTCTGACACTCTCTGACACTCTCTGACACTCTCTATCACTCTCTGACACTCTCAGACACTGTCTGACACTCTCTGACACTCTCTATCACTCTCTGACACTCTCTGACACTCACTATCACTCTCTGACACTCTCTGACACTCTCAGACACTCTCTGACACTCTCTGACACTCTCAGACACTCTCTGACACTCTCTGACACTTTCTATCACTCTCTGACACTCTCTGACACTCTCAGACACTCTCTGACACTCTCTGACACTCTCAGACACTCTCTGACACTCTCTGACACTTTCTATCACTCTCTGACACTCTCAGACACTCTCTGACACTCTCAGACTCTCTCTGACACTCTCTGACACTCTCTATCAAACTCTGACACTCTCTGACACTCTCAGACACTCTCAGACACTCTCTGACACTCTCTGACACTCTCTATCACTATCTGACACTCTCAGACACTCTGTGACACTCTCTATCACTCTCTGACACTCTCAGACACTCTGTGACACTCTCTATCACTCTCTGACACACTCTGAAACTCTCTGACTCTCTCTGACACTCTCTGACACTCTCTGACACTCTCAGACACTCTCAGACACTCTCTGACACTCTGACTCTCTCTATCACTCTCTGACACTCTCTGACACTCTCTATCACTCTCTGACAATCTCTGACACTCTCAGACACTCTCAGACACTCTCTGACACTCTCTGACACTCTCTATCACTCTCTGACACTCTCAGACACTCTGTGACACTCTCTATCACTCTCTGACACACTCTGAAACTCTCTGACTCTCTCTGACACTCTCTGACACTCTCTGACACTCTCAGACACTCTCAGACACTCTCTGACACTCTCAGACACTCTCAGACACTCTCTGACACTCTCTATCACTCTCTATCACTCTCTGACACTCTCTGACACTCTCTGACTCTCTCTGACACTCTCTGACACTCTCTGACACTCACTATCACTATCTGACACTCTCAGACACTCTCTGACACTCTCTGACACTCTCTGACACTCTCAGACACTCTCTGACACTCTCTGACACTCTCTATCACTCTCTGACACTCTCAGACACTCTCTGACACTCTCTGACACTCTCAGACTCTCTCTGACACTCTCTGACACTCTCTATCAAACTCTGACACTCTCTGACACTCTCAGACACTCTCAGACACTCTCTGACACTCTCAGACAGTCTCAGACACTCTCTGACACTCTCTGACACTCTCTATCACTCTCTGACACTCTCTATCAAACTCTGACACTCTCTGACACTCTCTATCAAACTCTGACACTCTCTGACACTCTCAGACACTCTCAGACACTCTCTGACACTCTCAGACAGTCTCAGACACTCTCTGAGACTCTCTGACACTCTCTATCACTCTCTGACACTCTCTGACACTCTCTGACACTCTCAGACACTCACTATCACTCTCTGACACTCTCTGACACTCTCAGACACTCTCTGACACTCTCAGACACTCTCTGACACTCTCAGACACTCTCAGACACTCTCTGACACTCACTATCACTCTCTGACACTCTATGACACTCTCAGACACTCTCTGACACTCTCTGACACTCTCAGACACTCTCTGACACTCTGACTCTCTCTATCACTCTCTGACACTCTCTGACACTCTCAGACACTCTCTGACACTCTCTGAAACTCTCAGACACTCTCTGACACTCTCTGACACTCTCTATCACTCTCTGACACTCTCTGACACTCTCAGACACTCTCAGACACTCTCTGACACTCTCTGACACTCTCTATCACTCTCTGACACTCTCAGACACTCTGTGACACTCTCTATCACTCTCTGACACACGCTGAAACTCTCTGACTCTCTCTGACACTCTCTGACACTCTCTGACACTCTCAGACACTCTCTGACACTCTCAGACACTCTCTGACACTCTCTGACACTCTCTATCACTCTCTGACACTCTCAGACACTCTCTGACACTCTCTGACACTTTCTATCACTCTCTGACACTCTCAGACACTCTCTGACACTCCCTGAAACTCTCAGACTCTCTCTGACACTCTCTGACACTCTCTATCAAACTCTGACACTCTCTGACACTCTCAGACACTCTCAGACACTCTCTGACACTCTCAGACAGTCTCAGACACTCTCTGACACTCTCTGACACTCTCTATCACTCTCTGACACTCTCTGACACTCTCAGAAACTCTCTGACACTCTCAGACACTCACTATCACTCTCTGACACTCTCTGACACTCTCAGACACTCTCTGACACCCTCTGACACTCTCTGACACTCTCTGACACTCTGACTCTCTCTATCACTCTCTGACACTCTCTGACACTCTCAGACACTCTCTGACACTCTCTGACACTCTCAGACACTCTCTGGCACTCTCTCACACTCTCTATCACTCTCTGACACTCTCTGACACTCTCTGACACTCTCAGACACTCTCAGACACTCTCTGACACTCTCTGACACTCTCTATCACTCTCAGACACTCTCTGACACTCTCAGACAGTCTCAGACACTCTCTGACACTCTCTGACACTCTCTATCACTCTCTGACACTCTCTGACACTCTCAGACACTCTCTGACACTCTCAGACACTCACTATCACTCTCTGACACTCTCTGACACTCTCAGACACTCTCTGACACTCTCTGACACTCTCAGACACTCTCTGACACTCTCAGACACTCACTATCACTCTCTGACACTCTCTGACACTCTCAGACACTCTCTGACACTCTCTGACACTCTCAGACACTCTCTGACACTCTGACTCTCTCTATCACTCTCTGACAATCTCTGACACTCTCAGACACTCTCTGACACTCTCTGACACTCTCAGACACTCTCTGGCACTCTGACTCTCTCTATCACTCTCTGACAATCTCTGACACTCTCAGACACTCTCTATCACTCTCTGACACTCTCTGACACTCTCTGACACTCTCAGACACTCTCAGACACTCTCTGACACTCTCTGACACTCTCTATCACTCTCTGACACTCTCAGACACTCACTATCACTCTCTGACACTCTCTGACACTCTCAGACACTCTCTGACACTCTCTGACACTCTCAGACACTCTCTGACACTCTGACTCTCTCTATCACTCTCTGACACTCTCTGACACTCTCAGACACTCTCTGACACTCTCTGACACTCTCAGACACTCTCTGACACTCTCTGACACTTTCTATCACTCTCTGACACTCTCTGACACTCTCTGACACTCTCTATCACTCTCTGACACTCTCTGACACTCTCTGACACTCTCTATCACTCTCAGACACTCTCTGACACTCTCTGACACTCTCTATCACTCTCTGACACTCTCTGACACTCTCTGACACTCTCAGACACTCTCTGACACTCTCTGACACTCTCTGACACTCTCTGACACTCTCAGACACTCTCTGACACTCTGACTCTCTCTATCACTCTCTGACACTCTCTGACACTCTCAGACACTCTCTGACACTCTCTGACACTCTCAGACACTCTCTGACACTCTCTGACACTTTCTATCACTCTCTGACACTCTCTGACACTCTCTGACACTCTCAGACACTCTCAGACACTCTCTGACACTCTCTGACACTCTCTATCACTCTCTGACACTCTCAGACACTCACTATCACTCTCTGACACTCTCTGACACTCTCTGACACTCTCTGACACTCTCAGACACTCTCTGACACTCTGACTCTCTCTATCACTCTCTGACACTCTCTGACACTCTCAGACACTCTCTGACACTCTCTGACACTCTCAGACACTCTCTGACACTCTCTGACACTCTCTATCACTCTCTGACACTCTCTGACACTCTCAGACACTCTCAGACACTCTCTGACACTCTCTGTCACTCTGTGACACTCTCTATCACTCTCTGACACACTCTGAAACTCTCTGACTCTCTCTGACACTCTCTGACACTCTCTGAAACTCTCAGACACTCTCAGACACTCTCTGACACTCTCAGACACTCTCTGACACTCTCTGACACTCTCTATCACTCTCTATCACTCTCTGACACTCTCTGACACTCTCTGACTCTCTCTGACACTCTCTGACACTCTCTGACACTCACTATCACTCTCTGACACTCTCTGACACTCTCAGACACTCTCTGACACTCTCTGACACTCTCAGACACTCTCTGACACTCTCTGACACTCTCTATCACTCTCTGACACTCTCAGACACTCTCTGACACTCTCTGACACTCTCAGACTCTCTCTGACACTCTCTGACACTCTCTATCAAACTCTGACACTCTCTGACACTCTCAGACACTCTCAGACACTCTCTGACACTCTCAGACACTCTCTGACACTCTCTGACACTCTCTATCACTCTCTGACACTCTCTGACACTCTCAGTCACTCTGTGACACTCTCAGACACTCACTATCACTCTCTGACACTCTCTGACACTCTCAGACACTCTCTGACACTCTCTGACACTCTCAGACACTCTCTGACACTCTGACTCTCTCTATCACTCTCTGACACTCTCTGACACTCTCAGACACTCTCTGACACTCTCTGACACTCTCAGACACTCTCTGACACTCTCTGACACTCTCAGACACTCTCAGACACTCTCTGACACTCTCTGACACTCTCTATCACTCTCTGACACTCTCTGACACTCTCTGACTCTCTCTGGCACTCTCTGACACTCTCTGACAGTCTCAGACACTCTCTATCACTCTCTGACACTCTCTGACACTCTCTGACTCTCTCTGACACTATCTGACACTCTCTGACACTCTCAGACACTCTCTGACACTCTCAGACACTCACTATCACTCTCTGACACTCTCTGACACTCTCAGACACTCTCAGACACTCTCTGACACTCTCTGACACTCTCTGACACTCTCTGAAACTCTCTATCACTCTCTGACACTCTCAGACACTCTCTGACACTCTCTGACACTCTCTGACACTCTCTATCACTCTCTGACACTCTCTGACACTCTCAGACACTCACTATCACTCTCTGACACTCTCTGACACTCTCTGACACTCTCTCACTCTCTCTCACTCTCAGTCACTCTCTGACACTCTCTGACACTCTGACTCTCTCTATCACTCTCTGACACTCTCTGACACTCTCAGACACTCTCTGACACTCTCTGACACTCTCAGACACTCTCTGACTCTCTCTGACACTCTCAGACACTCTCAGACACTCTCTGACACTCTCAGACACTCACTATCACTCTCTGACACTCTCTGACACTCTCTGACACTCTCTGACACTCTCTATCACTCTCTGACACTCTCAGACACTGTCTGACACTCTCTGACACTCTCTATCACTCTCTGACACTCTCTGACACTCTCAGACACTCTCTGACACTCTCTGACACTCTCTGACACTCTCTGACACTCTCAGACACTCTCTATCACTCTCTGACACTCTCAGACACTCTGTGACACTCTCTGACACTCTCTCACTCTCTCTCACTCTCAGTCACTCTCTGACACTCTCTGACACTCTGACTCTCTCTATCACTCTCTGACACTCTCTGACACTCTCAGACACTCTCTGACACTCTCTGACTCTCTCAGACACTCTCTGACACTCTCTGACACTCTCTATCACTCTCTGACACTCTCTGACACTCTCAGACACTCTCTGACACTCTCTGACACTCTGACTCTCTCTATCACTCTCTGACACTCTCTGACACTCTCAGACACTCTCTGACACTCTCTGACTCTCTCAGACACTCTCTGACACTCTCTGACACTCTCTATCACTCTCTGACACTCTCTGACACTCTCAGACACTCTCTGACACTCTCTGACTCTCTCAGACACTCTCTGACACTCTCTGACACTCTCTGACACTCTCTGACACTCTCTATCACTCTCTGACACTCTCAGACACTCTCTGACACTCTCTGACACTCTCTATCACTCTCTGACACTCTCTGACACTCTCAGACACTCTCTGACACTCTCTGACACTCTCTGACACTCTCAGACACTCTCTATCACTCTGTGACACTCTCAGACACTCTGTGACACTCTCTGACACTCTCTCACTCTCTCTCACTCTCAGTCACTCTCTGACACTCTCTGACACTCTGACTCTCTCTATCACTCTCTGACACTCTCTGACACTCTCAGACACTCTCTGACACTCTCTGACTCTCTCAGACACTCTCTGACACTCTCTGACACTCTCTATCACTCTCTGACACTCTCTGACACTCTCAGACACTCTCTGACACTCTGACTCTCTCTATCACTCTCTGACACTCTCTGACACTCTCAGACACTCTCTGACACTCTCTGACTCTCTCAGACACTCTCTGACACTCTCTGACACTCTCTATCACTCTCTGACACTCTCTGACACTCTCAGACACTCTCAGACACTCTCTGACACTCTCTGACACTCTCTATCACTCTCTGACACTCTCAGACACTCTGTGACACTCTCTATCACTCTCTGACACTCTCTGACACTCTCTGACTCTCTCTGACACTCTCTGACACTCTCTGACACTCTCAGACACTCTCAGACACTCTCTGACACTCTCACACACTCTCTGACACTCTCTGACACTCTCTGACATTCTCTATCACTCTCTAACACTCTCTGACTCTCTCTGACACTCTCTGACACTCTCAGACACTCTGTGACACTCTCTGACACTCTCAGACACTCTCAGACACTCTCTGAAACTCTCTGACACTCTCTATCACTCTCTGACACTCTCTGACACTCTCTGACTCTCTCTGACACTCTCTATCACTCTCTGACACTCTCTGACACTCTCAGACACTCTCAGACACTCTCTGACACTCTCTGACACTCTCTATCACTCTCTGACACTCTCAGACACTCTCTGACACTCTCTATCACTCTCTGACACTCTCTGACACTCTCTGACTCTCTCTGACACTCTCTGACACTCTCTGACACTCTCAGACACTCTCAGACACTCTCTGACACTCTCAGACACTCTCTGACACTCTCTGACACTCTCTGACATTCTCTATCACTCTCTGACACTCTCTGACACTCTCTGACTCTCTCTGACACTCTCTGACACTCTCTGACACTCTCAGACACTCTCTGACACTCTCAGACACTCTCAGACACTCTCTGACACTCTCTGACACTCTCTATCACTCTCTGACACTCTCTGACACTCTCTGACTCTCTCTGGCACTTTCTGACACTCTCTGACACTCTCAGACACTCTCTGACACTCTCTGACACTCTCTATCACTCTCTGACACTCTCTGACACTCTCTGACACTCTCTGACACTCTCAGACAGTCACTATCACTCTCTGACACTCTCTGACACTCTCAGACTCTCTCAGACACTCTCTGACACTCTCTGACACTCTCAGACACTCACTATCACTCTCTGACACTCTCTGACACTCTCAGACACTCTCAGACACTCTCTGACCCTCTCTGACACTCTCTGACACTCTCTATCACTCTCTGACACTCTCTGACACTCTCAGACACTCTCTGACACTCTCTGACACTCTCAGACACTCTCTGACACTCTCTGACACTCTCTGACACTCTCAGACACTCTCTGACACTCTCTATCACTCTCTGACACTCTCAGACACTCTGTGACACTCTCTGACACTCTCTCACTCTCTCTCACTCTCAGTCACTCTCTGACACTCTCTGACACTCTCTATCACTCTGTGACAAACTCTATCACTCTCTGACACTCTCTGACACTCTCTGACTCTCTCTGACACTCTCTGACACTCTGACACTCTCTGACACTCACTATCACTCTCTGACACTCTCTGACACTCTCAGACACTCACTATCACTCTCTGACACTCTCTGACACTCTCAGACACTCTCAGACACTCTCTGACCCTCTCTGACACTCTCTGACACTCTCTATCACTCTCTGACACTCTCTGACACTCTCTGACACTCTCTGACACTCTCAGACACTCTCTGACACTCTCTATCACTCTCTGACACTCTCAGACACTCTGTGACACTCTCTGACACTCTCTCACTCTCTCTCACTCTCAGTCACTCTCTGACACTCTCTGACACTCTCTATCACTCTCTGACACTCTCTATCACTCTCTGACACTCTCTGACACTCTCTGACTCTCTCTGACACTCTCTGACACTCTGACACTCTCTGACACTCACTATCACTCTCTGACACTCTCTGACACTCTCAGACACTCTCAGACACTCTCTGACACTCTCAGACACTCTCAGACACTCTGACACTCTCTGACACTCTCTATCACTCTCTATCACTCTCTGACACTCTCTGACTCTCTCTGACACTCTCTGACACTCTCAGACACTCTCTGACACTCTCTGACACTCTCTATCACTCTCTGCCACTCTCTGACACTCTCTGACTCTCTCTGACACTCTCTGACACTCTCTGACACTCACTATCACTCTCCGACACTCTCAGACACTCTCAGACACTCTCTGACACTCTCAGACACTCTCAGACACTCTCTGACACTCTCTATAACTCTCTATCACTCTCTGACACTCTCTGACTCTCTCTGACACTCTCTGACACTCTCAGAAACTCTCTGACACTCTCAGACACTCACTATCACTCTCTGACACTCTCTGACACTCTCAGACACTCTCTGATACTCTCTGACACTCTCTGACACTCTCAGACACTCTCTGATACTCTCTGACACTCTCTGACACTCTCAGACACTCTCAGACACTCTCTGACACTCTCAGACACTCTCTGACACTCTCTGACACTCTCTATCACTCTCTGACACTCTCAGACACTCTCTGACACTCTCTGACACTCTCTATCACTCTCTGACACTCTCTGACACTCTCAGACACTCTCAGACACTCACTATCACTCTCTGACACTCTCTGACACTCTCAGACACTCTCAGACACTCTCTGACACTCTCTGACACTCTCTGACACTCTCTATCACTCTCTGACACTCTCTGACACTCTCAGACACTCTCTGACACTCTCTGACACTCTCTGACACTCTCTGACACTCTCAGACACTCTCTGACACTCTCTATCACTCTCTGACACTCTCTGACACTCTCTGACTCTCTCTGACACTCTCTGACACTCTGACACTCTCTGACACTCACTATCACTCTCTGACACTCTCTATCACTCTCTGACACTCTCTGATACTCTCTGACTCTCTCTGACACTCTCTGACACTCTGACACTCTCTGACACTCTCTATCACTCTCTGACACTCTCTATCACTCTCTGACACTCTCTGACACTCTCTGACTCTCTCTGACACTCTCTGACACTCTGACACTCTCTGACACTCACTATCACTCTCTGACACTCTCTGACACTCTCAGACACTCTCAGACACTCTCTGACACTCTCAGACACTCTCAGACACTCTGACACTCTCTGACACCCTCTATCACTCTCTATCACTCTCTGACACTCTCTGACTCTCTCTGACACTCTCTGACACTCTCAGACACTCTCTGACACTCTCTATCACTCTCTGACACTCTCAGACACTCTCTGACACTCTCAGACACTCTCAGACACTCTGACACTCTCTGACACCCTCTATCACTCTCTATCACTCTCTGACACTCTCTGACTCTCTCTGACACTCTCTGACACTCTCAGACACTCTCTGACACTCTCTATCACTCTCTGACACTCTCAGACACTCTGTGACACTCTCTGACACTCTCTATCACTCTCTGACACTCTCTGACACTCTCTGACTCTCTCTGACACTCTCTGACACTCTGACACTCTCTGACACTCACTATCACTCTCTGACACTCTCTATCACTCTCTGACACTCTCTGACACTCTCTGACTCTCTCTGACACTCTCTGACACTCTGACACTCTCTGACACTCTCTATCACTCTCTGACACTCTCTGACACTCTCAGACACTCTCTGACACTCTCTGACACTCTCAGACACTCTCTGACACTCTCTGACACTCTCTGACACTCTCTGACACTCTCAGACACTCTCTGACACTCTCTATCACTCTCTGACACTCTCAGACACTCTGTGACACTCTCTGACACTCTCTATCACTCTCTGACACTCTCTGACACTCTCTGACTCTCTCTGACACTCTCTGACACTCTGACACTCTCTGACACTCTATATCACTCTCTGACACTCTCTATCACTCTCTGACACTCTCTGACACTCTCTGACTCTCTCTGACACTCTCTGACACTCTGACACTCTCTGACACTCACTATCACTCTCTGACACTCTCTGACACTCTCAGACACTCTCAGACACTCTCTGACACTCTCAGACACTCTCAGACACTCTCTATCACTCTCTATCACTCTCTATCACTCTCTATCACTCTCTGACACTCTCTGACACTCTCTGACACTCTCTGACACTCTCTATCACTCTCTGACACTCTCTGATACTCTCTGACTCTCCATGACACTCTCTGACAGTCTGACACTCTCTGACACTCACTATCACTCTCTGACACTCTCTGACACTCTCAGACACTCTCTGACACTCTCAGACACTCTCAGACACTCTGACACTCTCTGACACTCTCTATCACTCTCTATCACTCTCTGACACTCTCTGACTCTCTCTGACACTCTCTGACACTCTCAGACACTCTCTGACACTCTCTGACACTCTCTATCTCTCTCTGACACTCTCTATCACTCTCTGACACTCTCTGACACTCTCTGACTCTCTCTGACACTCTCTGACACTCTCTGACACTCACTATCACTCTCTGACACTCACTATCACTCTCTGACACTCTCTGACACTCTCAGACACTCTCAGACACTCTCAGACACTCTCTGACACTCTCTATCACTCTTTATCACTCTCTGACACTCTCTATCACTCTCTGACACTCTCTGACACTCTCAGACACTCTCTGACACTCTCAGACACTCTCAGACACTCTGACACTCTCTGACACTCTCTATCACTCTTTATCACTCTCTGACACTCTCTATCACTCTCTGACACTCTCTGACTCTCTCTGACACTCTCTGACACTCTCAGACACTCTCTGACACTCTCTGACACTCTCTATCTCTCTCTGACACTCTCTATCACTCTCTGACACTCTCTGACACTCTCTGACTCTCTCTGACACTCTCTGACACTCTCTGACACTCACTATCACTCTCTGACACTCACTATCACTCTCTGACACTCTCTGACACTCTCAGACACTCTCAGACACTCTCAGACACTCTCTGACACTCTCTATCACTCTTTATCACTCTCTGACACTCACTATCACTCTCTGACACTCTCAGACACTCTCAGACACTCTCTGACACTCTCTATCACTCTTTATCACTCTCTGACACTCTCTATCACTCTCTGACACTCTCAGACACTCTGTGACACTCTCTGACACTCTCTCACTCTCTCTCACTCTCAGTCACTCTCTGACACTCTCTGACACTCTCTATCACTCTCTGACACTCTCTATCACTCTCTGACACTCTCTGACACTCTCTGACTCTCTCTGACACTCTCTGACACTCTGACACTCTCTGACACTCACTATCACTCTCTGACACTCTCTGACACTCTCAGACACTCTCAGACACTCTCTGACACTCTCAGACACTCTCAGACACTCTGACACTCTCTGACACTCTCTATCACTCTCTATCACTCTCTGACACTCTCTGACTCTCTCTGACACTCTCTGACACTCTCAGACACTCTCTGACACTCTCTATCACTCTCTGACACTCTCAGACACTCTGTGACACTCTCTGACACTCTCTCACTCTCTCTCACTCTCAGTCACTCTCTGACACTCTCTGACACTCTCTGACACTCTCTATCACTCTCTGACACTCTCTGATACTCTCTGACTCTCCATGACACTCTCTGACAGTCTGACACTCTCTGACACTCACTATCACTCTCTGACACTCTCTGACACTCTCAGACACTCTCTGACACTCTCAGACACTCTCAGACACTCTGACACTCTCTGACACTCTCTATCACTCTCTATCACTCTCTGACACTCTCTGACTCTCTCTGACACTCTCTGACACTCTCAGACACTCTCTGACACTCTCTGACACTCTCTATCTCTCTCTGACACTCTCTATCACTCTCTGACACTCTCTGACACTCTCTGACTCTCTCTGACACTCTCTGACACTCTCTGACACTCACTATCACTCTCTGACACTCACTATCACTCTCTGACACTCTCTGACACTCTCAGACACTCTCAGACACTCTCAGACACTCTCTGACACTCTCTATCACTCTTTATCACTCTCTGACACTCTCTGACTCTCTCTGACACTCTCTGACACTCTCAGAAACTCTCTGACACTCTCAGACACTCACTATCACTCTCTGACACTCTCTGACACTCTCAGACACTCTCTGATACTCTCTGACACTCTCTGACACTCTCTGACACTCCCAGACACTCTCTATCACTCTCTGACACTCTCTGACACTCTCTGACACTCTCTGACTCTCTCTGACACTCTCAGACACTCTCTGACACTCTCTGATACTCTCTATCACTCTCTGACACTCTCTGACACTCTCTGACTCTCTCTGACACTCTCTGACACTCTCTGACACTCACTATCACTCTCCGACACTCTCAGACACTCTCAGACACTCTCTGACACTCTCAGACACTCTCAGACACTCTCTGACACTCTCTATCACTCTCTATCACTCTCAGACACTCACTATCACTCTCTGACACTCTCTGACACTCTCAGACACTCTCTGATACTCTCTGACACTCTCTGACACTCTCAGACACTCTCAGACACTCTCTGACACTCTCAGACACTCTCTGACACTCTCTGACACTCTCTATCACTCTCTGACACTCTCTGACACTCTCAGACACTCTCTGACACTCTCTGACACTCTCTATCACTCTCTGACACTCTCAGACACTCACTATCACTCTCTGACACTCTCTGACACTCTCTGACACTCTCTGACTCTCTCTGACACTCTCAGACACTCTCTGACACTCTCTGACACTCTCTATCACTCTCTGACACTCTCTGACACTCTCTGACTCTCTCTGACACTCTCTGACACTCTCTGACACTCACTATCACTCTCCGACACTCTCAGACACTCTCAGACACTCTCTGACACTCTCAGACACTCTCAGACACTCTCAGACACTCTCTGACACTCTCTATCACTCTCTATCACTCTCAGACACTCACTATCACTCTCTGACACTCTCTGACACTCTCAGACACTCTCTGATACTCTCTGACACTCTCTGACACTCTCAGACACTCTCAGACACTCTCTGACACTCTCAGACACTCTCTGACACTCTCTGACACTCTCTATCACTCTCTGACACTCTCTGACACTCTCAGACACTCTCTGACACTCTCTGACACTCTCTATCACTCTCTGACACTCTCTGACACTCTCAGACACTCTCAGACACTCACTATCACTCTCTGACAATCTCTGACACTCTCAGACACTCTCAGACACTCTCTGACACTCTCTGACACTCTCTGACACTCTCTATCACTCTCTGACACTCTCTGACACTCTCAGACACTCTCTGACACTCTCTGACACTCTCAGACACTCTCTGACACTCTCTGACACTCTCTGACACTCTCAGACACTCTCTGACACTCTCTATCACTCTCTGACACTCTCAGACACTCTGTGACACTCTCTGACACTCTCAGACACTCTCAGACACTCTCTGACACTCTCTATCACTCTCTATCACTCTCAGACACTCACTATCACTCTCTGACACTCTCTGACACTCTCAGACACTCTCTGATACTCTCTGACACTCTCTGACACTCTCAGAAACTCTCAGACACTCTCTGACACTCTCAGACACTCTCTGACACTCTCTGACACTCTCTATCACTCTCTGACACTCTCTGACACTCTCAGACACTCTCTGACACTCTCTGACACTCTCTATCACTCTCTGACACTCTCTGACACTCTCAGACACTCTCAGACACTCACTATCACTCTCTGACACTCTCTGACTCTCTCAGACACTCTCAGACACTCTCTGACACTCTCTGACACTCTCTGACACTCTCTATCACTCTCTGACACTCTCTGACACTCTCAGACACTCTCTGACACTCTCTGACACTCTCTATCACTCTCTGACACTCCCTGACACTCTCAGACACTCTCAGACACTCACTATCACTCTCTGACACTCTCTGACACTCTCAGACACTCTCTGATACTCTCTGACACTCTCTGACACTCTCTGACACTCTCTGACACTCCCAGACACTCTCTATCACTCTCTGACACTCTCTGACACTCTCTGACACTCTCTGACTCTCTCTGACACTCTCAGACACTCTCTGACACTCTCTGACACTCTCTATCACTCTCTGACACTCTCTGACACTCTCTGACTCTCTCTGACACTCTCTGACACTCTCTGACACTCACTATCACTCTCCGACACTCTCAGACACTCTCAGACACTCTCTGACACTCTCAGACACTCTCAGACACTCTCTGACACTCTCTATCACTCTCTATCACTCTCAGACACTCACTATCACTCTCTGACACTCTCTGACACTCTCTGACACTCTCTATCACTCTCTGACACTCTCTATCACTCTCTGACACTCTCTGACACTCTCTGACTCTCTCTGACACTCTCTGACACTCTGACACTCTCTGACACTCACTATCACTCTCTGACACTCTCTGACACTCTCTGACACTCTCTATCACTCTCTGACACTCTCTGACACTCTCAGACACTCTCTGACACTCTCTGACACTCTCAGACACTCTCTGACACTCTCTGACACTCTCTGACACTCTCAGACACTCTCTGACACTCTCTATCACTCTCTGACACTCTCAGACACTCTGTGACACTCTCTGACACTCTCAGACACTCTCAGACACTCTCTGACACTCTCTATCACTCTCTATCACTCTCAGACACTCACTATCACTCTCTGACACTCTCTGACACTCTCAGACACTCTCTGATACTCTCTGACACTCTCTGACACTCTCAGAAACTCTCAGACACTCTCTGACACTCTCAGACACTCTCTGACACTCTCTGACACTCTCTATCACTCTCGGACACTCTCTGACACTCTCAGACACTCTCTGACACTCTCTGACACTCTCTATCACTCTCTGACACTCTCTGACACTCTCAGACACTCTCAGACACTCACTATCACTCTCTGACACTCTCTGACTCTCTCAGACACTCTCAGACACTCTCTGACACTCTCTGACACTCTCTGACACTCTCTATCACTCTCTGACACTCTCTGACACTCTCAGACACTCTCTGACACTCTCTGACACTCTCTATCACTCTCTGACACTCCCTGACACTCTCAGACACTCTCAGACACTCACTATCACTCTCTGACACTCTCTGACACTCTCAGACACTCTCTGATACTCTCTGACACTCTCTGACACTCTCTGACACTCTCTGACACTCCCAGACACTCTCTATCACTCTCTGACACTCTCTGACACTCTCTGACACTCTCTGACTCTCTCTGACACTCTCAGACACTCTCTGACACTCTCTGACACTCTCTATCACTCTCTGACACTCTCTGACACTCTCTGACTCTCTCTGACACTCTCTGACACTCTCTGACACTCACTATCACTCTCCGACACTCTCAGACACTCTCAGACACTCTCTGACACTCTCAGACACTCTCAGACACTCTCTGACACTCTCTATCACTCTCTATCACTCTCAGACACTCACTATCACTCTCTGACACTCTCTGACACTCTCTGACACTCTCTATCACTCTCTGACACTCTCTATCACTCTCTGACACTCTCTGACACTCTCTGACTCTCTCTGACACTCTCTGACACTCTGACACTCTCTGACACTCACTATCACTCTCTGACACTCTCTGACACTCTCAGACACTCTCAGACACTCTCTGACACTCTCAGACACTCTCAGACACTCTGACACTCTCTGACACTCTCTATCACTCTCTATCACTCTCTGACACTCTCTGACTCTCTCTGACACTCTCTGACACTCTCAGACACTCTCTGACACTCTCTATCACTCTCTGACACTCTCAGACACTCTGTGACACTCTCTGACACTCTCTCACTCTCTCTCACTCTCAGTCACTCTCTGACACTCTCTGACACTCTCTGACACTCTCTATCACTCTCTGACACTCTCTGATACTCTCTGACTCTCCATGACACTCTCTGACAGTCTGACACTCTCTGACACTCACTATCACTCTCTGACACTCTCTGACACTCTCAGACACTCTCTGACACTCTCAGACACTCTCAGACACTCTGACACTCTCTGACACTCTCTATCACTCTCTATCACTCTCTGACACTCTCTGACTCTCTCTGACACTCTCTGACACTCTCAGACACTCTCTGACACTCTCTGACACTCTCTATCTCTCTCTGACACTCTCTATCACTCTCTGACACTCTCTGACACTCTCTGACTCTCTCTGACACTCTCTGACACTCTCTGACACTCACTATCACTCTCTGACACTCACTATCACTCTCTGACACTCTCTGACACTCTCAGACACTCTCAGACACTCTCAGACACTCTCTGACACTCTCTATCACTCTTTATCACTCTCTGACACTCTCTGACTCTCTCTGACACTCTCTGACACTCTCAGAAACTCTCTGACACTCTCAGACACTCACTATCACTCTCTGACACTCTCTGACACTCTCAGACACTCTCTGATACTCTCTGACACTCTCTGACACTCTCTGACACTCCCAGACACTCTCTATCACTCTCTGACACTCTCTGACACTCTCTGACACTCTCTGACTCTCTCTGACACTCTCAGACACTCTCTGACACTCTCTGATACTCTCTATCACTCTCTGACACTCTCTGACACTCTCTGACTCTCTCTGACACTCTCTGACACTCTCTGACACTCACTATCACTCTCCGACACTCTCAGACACTCTCAGACACTCTCTGACACTCTCAGACACTCTCAGACACTCTCTGACACTCTCTATCACTCTCTATCACTCTCAGACACTCACTATCACTCTCTGACACTCTCTGACACTCTCAGACACTCTCTGATACTCTCTGACACTCTCTGACACTCTCAGACACTCTCAGACACTCTCTGACACTCTCAGACACTCTCTGACACTCTCTGACACTCTCTATCACTCTCTGACACTCTCTGACACTCTCAGACACTCTCTGACACTCTCTGACACTCTCTATCACTCTCTGACACTCTCAGACACTCACTATCACTCTCTGACACTCTCTGACACTCTCTGACACTCTCTGACTCTCTCTGACACTCTCAGACACTCTCTGACACTCTCTGACACTCTCTATCACTCTCTGACACTCTCTGACACTCTCTGACTCTCTCTGACACTCTCTGACACTCTCTGACACTCACTATCACTCTCCGACACTCTCAGACACTCTCAGACACTCTCTGACACTCTCAGACACTCTCAGACACTCTCAGACACTCTCTGACACTCTCTATCACTCTCTATCACTCTCAGACACTCACTATCACTCTCTGACACTCTCTGACACTCTCAGACACTCTCTGATACTCTCTGACACTCTCTGACACTCTCAGACACTCTCAGACACTCTCTGACACTCTCAGACACTCTCTGACACTCTCTGACACTCTCTATCACTCTCTGACACTCTCTGACACTCTCAGACACTCTCTGACACTCTCTGACACTCTCTATCACTCTCTGACACTCTCTGACACTCTCAGACACTCTCAGACACTCACTATCACTCTCTGACAATCTCTGACACTCTCAGACACTCTCAGACACTCTCTGACACTCTCTGACACTCTCTGACACTCTCTATCACTCTCTGACACTCTCTGACACTCTCAGACACTCTCTGACACTCTCTGACACTCTCAGACACTCTCTGACACTCTCTGACACTCTCTGACACTCTCAGACACTCTCTGACACTCTCTATCACTCTCTGACACTCTCAGACACTCTGTGACACTCTCTGACACTCTCAGACACTCTCAGACACTCTCTGACACTCTCTATCACTCTCTATCACTCTCAGACACTCACTATCACTCTCTGACACTCTCTGACACTCTCAGACACTCTCTGATACTCTCTGACACTCTCTGACACTCTCAGAAACTCTCAGACACTCTCTGACACTCTCAGACACTCTCTGACACTCTCTGACACTCTCTATCACTCTCTGACACTCTCTGACACTCTCAGACACTCTCTGACACTCTCTGACACTCTCTATCACTCTCTGACACTCTCTGACACTCTCAGACACTCTCAGACACTCACTATCACTCTCTGACACTCTCTGACTCTCTCAGACACTCTCAGACACTCTCTGACACTCTCTGACACTCTCTGACACTCTCTATCACTCTCTGACACTCTCTGACACTCTCAGACACTCTCTGACACTCTCTGACACTCTCTATCACTCTCTGACACTCTCTGACACTCTCAGACACTCTCAGACACTCACTATCACTCTCTGACACTCTCTGACACTCTCAGACACTCTCTGATACTCTCTGACACTCTCTGACACTCTCTGACACTCTCTGACACTCCCAGACACTCTCTATCACTCTCTGACACTCTCTGACACTCTCTGACACTCTCTGACTCTCTCTGACACTCTCAGACACTCTCTGACACTCTCTGACACTCTCTATCACTCTCTGACACTCTCTGACACTCTCTGACTCTCTCTGACACTCTCTGACACTCTCTGACACTCACTATCACTCTCCGACACTCTCAGACACTCTCAGACACTCTCTGACACTCTCAGACACTCTCAGACACTCTCTGACACTCTCTATCACTCTCTATCACTCTCAGACACTCACTATCACTCTCTGACACTCTCTGACACTCTCAGACACTCTCTGATACTCTCTGACACTCTCTGACACTCTCAGACACTCTCAGACACTCTCTGACACTCTCTGACACTCTCAGACACTCTCTGACACTCTCTGACACTCTCTATCACTCTCTGACACTCTCTGACACTCTCAGACACTCTCTGACACTCTCTGACACTCTCTATCACTCTCTGACACTCTCTGACACTCTCAGACACTCTCAGACACTCACTATCACTCTCTGACACTCTCTGACACTCTCAGACACTCTCAGACACTCTCTGACACTCTCTGACACTCTCTGACACTCTTTGACACTCTCTATCACTCTCTGACACTCTCAGACACTCTGTGACACTCTCTGACACTCTCAGACACTCTCAGACACTCTCTGACACTCTCTATCACTCTCTATCACTCTCAGACACTCACTATCACTCTCTGACACTCTCTGACACTCTCAGACACTCTCTGATACTCTCTGACACTCTCTGACACTCTCAGAAACTCTCAGACACTCTCTGACACTCTCAGACACTCTCTGACACTCTCTGACACTCTCTATCACTCTCTGACACTCTCTGACACTCTCAGACACTCTCTGACACTCTCTGACACTCTCTATCACTCTCTGACACTCTCTGACACTCTCAGACACTCTCAGACACTCACTATCACTCTCTGACACTCTCAGACACTCTCAGACACTCTCTGACACTCTCTGACACTCTCTGACACTCTCTGACACTCTCTGACACTCTCTGACACTCTCTATCACTCTCTGACACTCTCTGACACTCTCTGACACTCACTATCACTCTCCGACACTCTCAGACACTCTCAGACACTCTCTGACACTCTCAGACACTCTCAGACACTCTCTGACACTCTCTATCACTCTCTATCACTCTCAGACACTCACTATCACTCTCTGACACTCTCTGACACTCTCAGACACTCTCTGATACTCTCTGACACTCTCTGACACACTCAGACACTCTCAGACACTCTCTGACACTCTCAGACACTCTCTGACACTCTCTGACACTCTCTATCACTCTCTGACACTCTCTGACACTCTCAGACACTCTCTGACACTCTCTGACACTCTCTATCACTCTCTGACACTCTCTGACACTCTCAGACACTCTCAGACACTCACTATCACTCTCTGACAATCTCTGACACTCTCAGACACTCTCAGACACTCTCTGACACTCTCTGACACTCTCTGACACTCTCTATCACTCTCTGACACTCTCTGACACTCTCAGACACTCTCTGACACTCTCTGACACTCTCAGACACTCTCTGACACTCTCTGACACTCTCTGACACTCTCAGACACTCTCTGACACTCTCTATCACTCTCTGACACTCTCAGACACTCTGTGACACTCTCTGACACTCTCAGACACTCTCAGACACTCTCTGACACTCTCTATCACTCTCTATCACTCTCAGACACTCACTATCACTCTCTGACACTCTCTGACACTCTCAGACACTCTCTGATACTCTCTGACACTCTCTGACACTCTCAGAAACTCTCAGACACTCTCTGACACTCTCAGACACTCTCTGACACTCTCTGACACTCTCTATCACTCTCTGACACTCTCTGACACTCTCAGACACTCTCTGACACTCTCTGACACTCTCTATCACTCTCTGACACTCTCTGACACTCTCAGACACTCTCAGACACTCACTATCACTCTCTGACACTCTCTGACTCTCTCAGACACTCTCAGACACTCTCTGACACTCTCTGACACTCTCTGACACTCTCTATCACTCTCTGACACTCTCTGACACTCTCAGACACTCTCTGACACTCTCTGACACTCTCTATCACTCTCTGACACTCTCTGACACTCTCAGACACTCTCAGACACTCACTATCACTCTCTGACACTCTCTGACACTCTCAGACACTCTCTGATACTCTCTGACACTCTCTGACACTCTCTGACACTCCCAGACACTCTCTATCACTCTCTGACACTCTCTGACACTCTCTGACACTCTCTGACACTCTCTGATACTCTCTGACACTCTCTGACACTCTCTGACACTCTCTGACACTCCCAGACACTCTCTATCACTCTCTGACACTCTCTGACACTCTCTGACACTCTCTGACTCTCTCTGACACTCTCAGACACTCTCTGACACTCTCTGACACTCTCTATCACTCTCTGACACTCTCTGACACTCTCTGACTCTCTCTGACACTCTCTGACACTCTCTGACACTCACTATCACTCTCCGACACTCTCAGACACTCTCAGACACTCTCTGACACTCTCAGACACTCTCAGACACTCTCTGACACTCTCTATCACTCTCTATCACTCTCAGACACTCACTATCACTCTCTGACACTCTCTGACACTCTCAGACACTCTCTGATACTCTCTGACACTCTCTGACACTCTCAGACACTCTCAGACACTCTCTGACACTCTCTGACACTCTCAGACACTCTCTGACACTCTCTGACACTCTCTATCACTCTCTGACACTCTCTGACACTCTCAGACACTCTCTGACACTCTCTGACACTCTCTATCACTCTCTGACACTCTCTGACACTCTCAGACACTCTCAGACACTCACTATCACTCTCTGACACTCTCTGACACTCTCAGACACTCTCTGACACTCTCTGACACTCTCTGACACTCTCTGACACTCTCTATCACTCTCTGACACTCTCAGACACTCTGTGACACTCTCTGACACTCTCAGACACTCTCAGACACTCTCTGACACTCTCTATCACTCTCTATCACTCTCAGACACTCACTATCACTCTCTGACACTCTCTGACACTCTCAGACACTCTCTGATACTCTCTGACACTCTCTGACACTCTCAGAAACTCTCAGACACTCTCTGACACTCTCAGACACTCTCTGACACTCTCTGACACTCTCTATCACTCTCTGACACTCTCTGACACTCTCAGACACTCTCTGACACTCTCTGACACTCTCTATCACTCTCTGACACTCTCTGACACTCTCAGACACTCTCAGACACTCACTATCACTCTCTGACACTCTCTGACACTCTCAGACACTCTCAGACACTCTCTGACACTCTCTGACACTCTCTGACACTCTCTATCACTCTCTGACACTCTCTGACACTCTCAGACACTCTCTGACACTCTCTGACACTCTCAGACACTCTCTGACACTCTCTGACACTCTCTGACACTCTCAGACACTCTCTGACACTCTCTATCACTCTCTGACACTCTCAGACACTCTGTGACACTCTCTGACACTCTCTCACTCTCTCTCACTCTCAGTCACTCTCTGACACTCTCTGACACTCTCTATCACTCTCTGACACTCTCTATCACTCTCTGACACTCTCTGACATTCTCTGACTCTCTCTGACACTCTCTGACACTCTGACACTCTCTGACACTCACTATCACTCTCTGACACTCTCTGACACTCTCAGACACTCTCAGACACTCTCTGACACTCTCAGACACTCTCAGACACTCTGACACTCTCTGACACTCTCTATCACTCTCTATCACTCTCTGACACTCTCTGACTCTCTCTGACACTCTCTGACACTCTCAGACACTCTCTGACACTCTCTGACACTCTCTATCACTCTCTGCCACTCTCTGACACTCTCTGACTCTCTCTGACACTCTCTGACACTCTCTGACACTCACTATCACTCTCCGACACTCTCTGACACTCTCAGAAACTCTCTGACACTCTCAGACACTCACTATCACTCTCTGACACTCTCTGACACTCTCAGACACTCTCTGATACTCTCTGACACTCTCTGACACTCTCAGACACTCTCTGATACTCTCTGACACTCTCTGACACTCTCAGACACTCTCAGACACTCTCTGACACTCTCAGACACTCTCTGACACTCTCTGACTCTCTCTATCACTCTCTGACACTCTCTGACACTCTCAGACACTCTCTGACACTCTCTGACACTCTCTATCACTCTCTGACACTCTCTGACACTCTCAGACACTCTCAGACACTCACTATCAATCTGTGACACTCTCTGACACTCTCAGACACTCTCTCTCACTCTCAGTCACTCTCTGACACTCTCTGACACTCTCTATCACTCTCTGACACTCTCTATCACTCTCTGACACTCTCTGACACTCTCTGACTCTCTCTGACACTCTCTGACACTCTGACACTCTCTGACACTCACTATCACTCTCTGACACTCTCTGACACTCTCAGACACTCTCAGACACTCTCTGACACTCTCAGACACTCTCAGACACTCTGACACTCTCTGACACTCTCTATCACTCTCTATCACTCTCTGACACTCTCTGACTCTCTCTGACACTCTCTGACACTCTCAGACACTCTCTGACACTCTCTATCACTCTCTGACACTCTCAGACACTCTGTGACACTCTCTGACACTCTCTCACTCTCTCTCACTCTCAGTCACTCTCTGACACTCTCTGACACTCTCTGACACTCTCTATCACTCTCTGACACTCTCTGACACTCTCTGACTCTCCATGACACTCTCTGACAGTCTGACACTCTCTGACACTCACTGTCACTCTCTGACACTCTCTGACACTCTCAGACACTCTCTGACACTCTCAGACACTCTCAGACACTCTGACACTCTCTGACACTCTCTATCACTCTCTATCACTCTCTGACACTCTCTGACTCTCTCTGACACTCTCTGACACTCTCAGACACTCTCTGACACTCTCTGACACTCTCTAACTCTCTCTGACACTCTCTATCACTCTCTGACTCTCTCTGACACTCTCTGACTCTCTCTGACACTCTCTGACACTCTCTGACACTCACTATCACTCTCTGACACTCACTATCACTCTCTGACACTCTCTGACACTCTCAGACACTCTCAGACACTCTCAGACACTCTCTGACACTCTCTATCACTCTCTATCACTCTCTGACACTCTCTGACTCTCTCTGACACTCTCTGACACTCTCAGAAACTCTCTGACACTCTCAGACACTCACTATCACTCTCTGACACTCTCTGACACTCTCAGACACTCTCTGATACTCTCTGACACTCTCTGACACTCTCTGACACTCTCTGACACTCCCAGACACTCTCTATCACTCTCTGACACTCTCTGACACTCTCTGACACTCTCTGACTCTCTCTGACACTCTCAGACACTCTCTGACACTCTCTGACACTCTCTATCACTCTCTGACACTCTCTGACACTCTCTGACTCTCTCTGACACTCTCTGACACTCTCTGACACTCACTATCACTCTCCGACACTCTCAGACACTCTCAGACACTCTCTGACACTCTCAGACACTCTCAGACACTCTCTGACACTCACTATCACTCTCTATCACTCTCAGACACTCACTATCACTCTCTGACACTCTCTGACACTCTCAGACACTCTCTGATACTCTCTGACACTCTCTGACACTCTCTGACACTCTCAGACACTCTCAGACACTCTCTGACACTCTCAGACACTCTCTGACACTCTCTGACACTCTCTATCACTCTCTGACACTCTCTGACACTCTCAGACACTCTCTGACACTCTCTGACACTCTCTATCACTCTCTGACACTCTCTGACACTCTCAGACACTCTCAGACACTCACTATCACTCTCTGACACTCTCTGACACTCTCAGACACTCTCAGACACTCTCTGACACTCTCTGACACTCTCTGACACTCTCTATCACTCTCTGACACTCTCTGACACTCTCAGACACTCTCTGACACTCTCTGACACTCTCAGACACTCTCTGACACTCTCTGACACTCTCTGACACTCTCAGACACTCTCTGACACTCTCTATCACTCTCTGACACTCTCAGACACTCTGTGACACTCTCTGACACTCTCTGACACTCTCTGACACTCTCTGACACTCTCAGACAGTCACTATCACTCTCTGACACTCTCCGACACTCTCAGACTCTCTCAGACACTCTCTGACACTCTCTGACACTCTCAGACACTCACTATCACTCTCTGACACTCTCTGACACTCTCAGACACGCTCAGACACTCTCTGACCCTCTCTGACACTCTCTGACACTCTCTATCACTCTCAGACACTCTCAGACACTCTCAGACTCCCTCAGACACTCTCTGACACTCTCTGACACTCTCAGACACTCAGTATCACTCTCTGACACTCTCTGACACTCTCAGACACGCTCAGACACTCTCTGACCCTCTCTGACACTCTCTGACACTCTCTATCACTCTCAGACACTCTCTGACACTCTCAGACACTCTCTGACACTCTCTGACACTCTCTGACACTCTCAGACACTCTCTGACACTCTCTATCACTCTCTGACACTCTCAGACACTCTGTGACACTCTCTGACACTCTCTCACTCTCTCTCACTCTCAGTCACTCTCTGACACTCTCTGACACTCTCTATCACTCTCTGACACTCTCTATCACTCTCTGACACTCTCTGACACTCTCTGACTCTCTCTGACACTCTCTGACACTCTGACACTCTCTGACACTCACTATCACTCTCTGACACTCTCTGACACTCTCAGACTCTCTCAGACACTCTCTGACACTCTCTGACACTCTCAGACACTCACTATCACTCTCTGACACTCTCTGACACTCTCAGACACTCTCAGACACTCTCTGACCCTCTCTGACACTCTCTGACACTCTCTATCACTCTCTGACACTCTCTGACACTCTCTGACACTCTCAGACACTCTCTGACACTCTCTGACACTCTCAGACACTCTCTGACACTCACTATCACTCTCTGACACTCTCTGACACTCTCAGACACTCTCAGACACTCTCTGACCCTCTCTGACACTCTCTGACACTCTCTATCACTCTCTGACACTCTCTGACACTCTCAGACACTCTCTGACACTCTCTGACACTCTCAGACACTCTCTGACACTCTCTGACACTCTCTGACACTCTCAGACACTCTCTGACACTCTCTATCACTCTCTGACACTCTCAGACACTCTGTGACACTCTCTGACACTCTCTCACTCTCTCTCACTCTCAGTCACTCTCTGACACTCTCTGACACTCTCTATCACTCTCTGACACTCTCTATCACTCTCTGACACTCTCTGACACTCTCTGACTCTCTCTGACACTCTCTGACACTCTGACACTCTCTGACACTCACTATCACTCTCTGACACTCTCTGACACTCTCAGACTCTCTCAGACACTCTCTGACACTCTCTGACACTCTCAGACACTCACTATCACTCTCTGACACTCTCTGACACTCTCTGACACTCTCAGACACTCTCTGACACTCTCTGACACTCTCAGACACTCTCTGACACTCACTATCACTCTCTGACACTCTCTGACACTCTCAGACACTCTCAGACACTCTCTGACCCTCTCTGACACTCTCTGACACTCTCTATCACTCTCTGACACTCTCTGACACTCTCAGACACTCTCTGACACTCTCTGACACTCTCAGACACTCTCTGACACTCTCTGACACTCTCTGACACTCTCAGACACTCTCTGACACTCTCTATCACTCTCTGACACTCTCAGACACTCTGTGACACTCTCTGACACTCTCTCACTCTCTCTCACTCTCAGTCACTCTCTGACACTCTCTGACACTCTCTATCACTCTCTGACACTCTCTATCACTCTCTGACACTCTCTGACACTCTCTGACTCTCTCTGACACTCTCTGACACTCTGACACTCTCTGACACTCACTATCACTCTCTGACACTCTCAGACACTCTCAGACACTCTCTGACACTCTCAGACACTCTCAGACACTCTGACACTCTCTGACACTCTCTATCACTCTCTATCACTCTCTGACACTCTCTGTCTCTCTCTGACACTCTCTGACACTCTCAGACACTCTCTGACACTCTCTGACACTCACTATCACTCTCTGACACTCTCAGACACTCTCTGATACTCTCTGACACTCTCTGACACTCTCTGACACTCTCTGACACTCTCTATCACTCTCTGACACTCTCTGACACTCTCTGACACTCTCTGACTCTCTCTGACACTCTCTATCACTCTCTGACACTCTCTGACACTCTCAGACACTCTCAGACACTCTCTGACACTCTCTGACTCTCTCTGACACTCTCTGACACTCTCTGACACTCACTATCACACTCCGACACTCTCTGGCACGCTCTGACACTCTCAGACACTCTCTGACACTCTCTGACACTCTCTATCACTCTCTGACACTCTCTGACACTCTCTGACTCTCTCTGACACTCTCTGACACTCTCTGACACTCACTATCACTCTCCGACACTCTCAGACACTCTCAGACACTCTCTGACACTCTCAGACACTCTCAGACACTCTCAGACACTCTCTGACACTCTCTATCACTCTCTATCACGCTCTGACACTCTCTGACTCTCTCTGACACTCTCTGACACTCTCTGACACTCTCAGAAACTCTCTGACACTCTCAGACACTCACTATCACTCTCTGACACTCTCTGACACTCTCAGACACTCTCTGATACTCTCTGACACTCTCTGACACTCTCAGACACTCTCACACCCTCTCTGACACTCTCAGACACTCTCTGACACTCTCTGACACTCTCTATCACTCTCTGAAACTCTCTGACACTCTCTGACACTCTCTGACACTCTCTATCACTCTCTGACACTCTCTGACACTCTCAGACACTCTCAGACACTCACTATCACTCTCTGACACTCTCTGACACTCTCAGACACTCTCAGACACTCTCTGACACTCTCTGACACTCTCTATCACTCTCTGACACTCTCTGACACTCTCAGACACTCTCTGACACTCTCTGACACTCTCAGACACTCTCTGACACTCTCTGACACTCTCTGACACTCTCAGACACTCTCTGACACTCTCTCACTCTCTCTCACTCTCAGTCACTCTCTGACACTCTCTGACACTCTCTATCACTCTCTATCACTCTCTGACACTCTCTGACACTCTCTGACTCTCTCTGACACTCTCTGACACTCTCTGACACTCACTAACACTCTCTGAAACTCTCTGACACTCTCTGACACTCACTATCACTCTCTGACACTCTCTGACACTCTCTGATACACTCTGACACTCTCTGACACTCTCAGACACTCTCACACCCTCTCTGACACTCTCAGACACTCTCTGACACTCTCTGACACTCTCTATCACTCTCTGAAACTCTCTGACACTCTCAGACACTCTCTGACACTCTCTGACACTCTCTATCACTCTCTGACACTCTCTGACACTCTCAGACACTCTCAGACACTCACTATCACTCTCTGACACTCTCTGACACTCTCAGACACTCTCTGACACTCTCTGACACTCTCTATCACTCTCTGACACTCTCTGACACTCTCAGACACTCTCTGACACTCTCTGACACTCTCAGACACTCTCTGACACTCTCTGACACTCTCTGACACTCTCAGACACTCTCTGACACTCTCTATCACTCTCTGACACTCTCAGACACTCTGTGACACTCTCTGACACTCTCTCACTCTCTCTCACTCTCAGTCACTCTCTGACACTCTCTGACACTCTCTATCACTCTCTATCACTCTCTGACACTCTCTGACACTCTCTGACTCTCTCTGACACTCTCTGACACTCTCTGACACTCACTATCACTCTCTGAAACTCTCAGACACTCTCTGACACTCTCAGACACTCTCAGACACTCTGACACTCTCTGACACTCTCTATCACTCTCTATCTCTCTCTGACACTCTCTATCACTCTCTGACACTCTCTGACACTCTCTGACTCTCTCTGACACTCTCTGACAATCTCTGACACTCACTATCACTCTCTGACACTCTCAGACACTCTCAGACACTCTCTGACACTCTCAGAAACTCTCAGACACTCTCTGACACTCTCTATCACTCTCTATCACTCTCTGACACTCTCTGACTCTCTCTGACAATCTCTGACACTCTCAGAAACTCTCTGACACTCTCAGACACTCACTATCACTCTCTGACACTCTCTGACACTCTCAGACACTCTCTGATACTCTCTGACACTCTCTGACACTCTCTGACACTCTCTGACACTCTCAGACACTCTCTGACACTCTCTGACACTCTCAGACACTCTCTGATACTCTCTGACACTCTCTGACACTCTCTGACACTCTCAGACACTCTCAGACACTCTCTATCACTCTCTGACACTCTCTGACACTCTCTGACACTCTCTGACTCTCTCTGACACTCTCTATCACTCTCTGACACTCTCTGACACTCTCAGACACTCTCAGACACTCTCAGACACTCTCTGACACTCTCTGACTCTCTCTGACACTCTCTGACACTCTCTGACACTCACTATCACTCTCCGACACTCTCAGACACTCTCAGACACTCTCTGACACTCTCAGACACTCTCTGACACTCTCTGACTCTCTCTGACACTCTCTGACACTCTCTGACACTCTCTGACACTCTCTGACACTCTCAGAAACTCTCTGACACTCTCAGACACTCACTATCACTCTCAGAAACTCTCTGACACTCTCAGACACTCACTATCACTCTCTGACACTCTCTGACACTCTCAGACAATCACTATCACTCTCTGACACTCTCTGACACTCTCAGACACTCTCTGATACTCTCTGACACTCTCTGACACTCTCAGACACTCTCACACCCTCTCTGACACTCTCAGACACTCTCTGACACTCTCTGACACTCTCTATCACTCTCTGAAACTCTCTGACACTCTCTGACACTCTCTGACACTCTCTATCACTCTCTGACACTCTCTGACACTCTCAGACACTCTCAGACACTCACTATCACTCTCTGACACTCTCTGACACTCTCAGACACTCTCAGACACTCTCTGACACTCTCTGACACTCTCTATCACTCTCTGACACTCTCTGACACTCTCAGACACTCTCTGACACTCTCTGACACTCTCAGACACTCTCTGACACTCTCTGACACTCTCTGACACTCTCTGACACTCTCTGACACTCTCTGACACTCTCTGACACTCTCAGACACTCTCTGACACTCTCTGACACTCTCTATCACTCTCTGACACTCTCTGACACTCTCTGACTCTCTCTGACACTCTCTGACACTCTCTGACACTCACTAACACTCTCTGAAACTCTCTGACACTCTCTGACACTCACTATCACTCTCTGACACTCTCTGACACTCTCTGATACTCTCTGACACTCTCTGACACTCTCAGACACTCTCACACCCTCTCTGACACTCTCAGACACTCTCTGACACTCTCTGACACTCTCTATCACTCTCTGAAACTCTCTGACACTCTCAGACACTCTCTGACACTCTCTGACACTCTCTATCACTCTCTGACACTCTCTGACACTCTCAGACACTCTCAGACACTCACTATCACTCTCTGACACTCTCTGACACTCTCAGACACTCTCTGACACTCTCTGACACTCTCTATCACTCTCTGACACTCTCTGACACTCTCAGACACTCTCTGACACTCTCTGACACTCTCAGACACTCTCTGACACTCTCTGACACTCTCAGACACTCTCTGACACTCTCTATCACTCTCTGACACTCTCAGACACTCTGTGACACTCTCTGACACTCTCTCACTCTCTCTCACTCTCAGTCACTCTCTGACACTCTCTGACACTCTCTATCACTCTCTATCACTCTCTGACACTCTCTGACACTCTCTGACTCTCTCTGACACTCTCTGACACTCTCTGACACTCACTATCACTCTCTGAAACTCTCAGACACTCTCTGACACTCTCAGACACTCTCAGACACTCTGACACTCTCTATCACTCTCTATCTCTCTCTGACACTCTCTATCACTCTCTGACACTCTCTGACACTCTCTGACTCTCTCTGACACTCTCTGACACTCTCTGACACTCACTATCACTCTCTGACACTCTCAGACACTCTCAGACACTCTCTGACACTCTCAGAAACTCTCAGACACTCTCTGACACTCTCTATCACTCTCTATCACTCTCTGACACTCTCTGACTCTCTCTGACACTCTCTGACACTCTCAGAAACTCTCTGACACTCTCAGACACTCACTATCACTCTCTGACACTCTCTGACACTCTCAGACACTCTCTGATACTCTCTGACACTCTCTGACACTCTCTGACACTCTCAGACACTCTCTGACACTCTCTGACACTCTCAGACACTCTCTGATACTCTCTGACACTCTCTGACACTCTCTGACACTCTCAGACACTCTCAGACACTCTCTATCACTCTCTGACACTCTCTGACACTCTCTGACACTCTCTGACTCTCTCTGACACTCTCTATCACTCTCTGACACTCTCTGACACTCTCAGACACTCTCAGACACTCTCAGACACTCTCTGACACTCTCTGACTCTCTCTGACACTCTCTGACACTCTCTGACACTCACTATCACTCTCCGACACTCTCAGACACTCTCAGACACTCTCTGACACTCTCAGACACTCTCTGACACTCTCTGACTCTCTCTGACACTCTCTGACACTCTCTGACACTCTCTGACACTCTCTGACACTCTCAGAAACTCTCTGACACTCTCAGACACTCACTATCACTCTCAGAAACTCTCTGACACTCTCAGACACTCACTATCACTCTCTGACACTCTCTGACACTCTCAGACAATCACTATCACTCTCTGACACTCTCTGACACTCTCAGACACTCTCTGACACTCTCTGACACTCTCAGACACTCTCTGACACTCTCTGACACTCACTATCACTCTCTGACACTCTCTGACACTCTCAGAAACTCTCTGACACTCTCTGACACTCTCAGACACTCACTATCACTCTCTGACACTCTCTGACACTCTCAGACACTCTCAGACACTCTCTGACACTCTCTGACACTCTGACACTCTCTGACACTCTCTATCACTCTCTATCACTCTCTGACACTCTCTATCACTCTCTGAAACTCTCTGACACTCTCAGACACTCTCTGACACTCTCTGACACTCTCTATCTCTCTCTTACACTCTCTATCACTCTCTGACACTCTCTGACACTCTCTGACTCTCTCTGACACTCTCTGACACTCTCTGACACTCACTATCACTCTCTGACACTCTCTGACACTCTCAGACACTCTCTGACACTCTCTGACACTCTCTGACACTCTGACACTCTCTGACACTCTCTATCACTCTCTGTCACTCTCTGACACTCTCTATCACTCTCTGACACTCTCTGACACTCTCAGACACTCTCTGACACTCTCTGACACTCTCTATCTCTCTCTTACACTCTCTATCACTTTCTGACACTCTCTGACACTCTCTGACTCTCTCTGACACTCTCTGACACTCTCTGACACTCACTATCACTCTCTGACACTCTCAGACACTCTCAGACACTCTCTGACACTCTCAGACACTCTCTGACACTCTCTATCACTCTCTATCACTCTCTGACACTCTCTGACTCTCTCTGACACTCTCTGACACTCTCAGAAACTCTCTGATACTCTCTGACACTCTCTGACACTCTCTGACACTCGCAGACACTCTCTGACACTCTCTGACACTCTCAGACACTCTCTGACACTCTCTGACACTCTCTGACACTCTCAGACACTCTCTGACACTCACTATCACTCTCTGACACTCTCTGACACTCTCAGACACTCTCTGACACTCTCTGACACTCTCTGACACTCTCAGACACTCTCTGACACTCTCAGACACTCACTATCACTCTCTGACACTCTCAGACACTCTCTGACACTCTCTGACACTCTCTGACACTCTCAGACACTCTCTGACACTCACTATCACTCTCTGACACTCTCTGACACTCTCAGACACTCTCTGACACTCTCTGACACTCTCTGACACTCTCAGACACTCTCTGACACTCTCAGACACTCACTATCACTCTCTGACACTCTCTGACACTCTCAGACACTCACTATCACTCTCTGACACTCTCTGACACTCTCAGACACTCTCTGACACTCTCTGACACTCTCAGACACTGTCTGACACTCTCTATCACTCTCTGACACTCTCTGACACTCTCAGACACTCTCTGACACTCTCTGACACTCTCTATCACTCTCTGACACTCTCTGACACTCTCTGACACTCTCTATCACTCTCTGACACTCTCTGACACTCTCAGACACTCTCTGACACTCTCTGACACTCTCAGACACTCTCAGACACTCACTATCACTCTCTGACACTCTCTGACACTCTCAGACACTCTCTGACACTCTCTGACACTCTCAGACACTGTCTGACACTCTCTATCACTCTCTGACACTCTCTGACACTCTCAGACAGTCTCAGACACTCTCTGACACTCTCTGACACACTCAGACACTCTCTGACACTCTCTGACACTCTCTATCACTCTCTGACACTCTCTGACACTCTCAGACACTCTCTGACACTCTCTGACACTCTCAGACACTCTCAGACACTCACTATCACTCTCTGACACTCTCTGACACTCTCAGACACTCTCTGACACTCTCTGACACTCTCAGACACTGTCTGACACTCTCTATCACTCTCTGACACTCTCTGACACTCTCAGACACTCTCTGACACTCTCTGACACTCTCTATCACTCTCTGACACTCTCTGACACTCTCTGACACTCTCAGACAGTCTCAGACACTCTCTGACACTCTCTGACACACTCAGACACTCTCTGACACTCTCTGACACTCTCTATCACTCTCTGACACTCTCTGACACTCTCAGACACTCTCTGACACTCTCTGACACTCTCAGACACTCTCTGACACTCTCAGACACTCTCTGACCCTCTCTGACACTCTCTATCACTCTCTGACTCTCTCTGACACTCTCAGACACTCTCTGACACTCTCAGACACTCACTATCACTCTCTGACACTCTCTGACACTCTCAGACACTCTCTGACACTCTCTGACACTGTCAGACACTCTCTGACACTCTCTGACACTCTCTATCACTCTCTGACACTCTCTGACACTCTCTGACACTCTCTGACACTCACTATCACTCTCTGACACTCTCTGACACTCTCAGACACTCTCTGACACTCTCTGACACTCTCTGACACTCTCAGACACTCTCTGACACTCTCTGACACTCTCAGACACTCTCTGACACTCTCAGACACTCACTATCACTCTCTGACACTCTCTGACACTCTCAGACACTCACTATCACTCTCTGACACTCTCTGACACTCTCAGACACTCTCTGACACTCTCTGACACTCTCAGACACTCTCTGACACTCTCTATCAATCTCTGACACTCTCTGACACTCTCAGACACTCTCAGACACTCACTATCACTCTCTGACACTCTCTGACACTCTCAGACACTCTCAGACACTCTCTGACACTCTCTGACACTCTCTGACACTCTCTATCACTCTCTGACATTCTCTGACACTCTCAGACACTCTCTGACACTCTCTGACACTCTCAGACACTCTCTGACACTCTCTATCACTCTCTGACACTCTCTGACACTCTCAGACACTCTCAGACACTCACTATCACTCTCTGACACTCTCTGACACTCTCAGACACTCTCAGACACTCTCTGACACTCTCTGACACTCTCTATCACTCTCTGACATTCTCTGACACTCTCAGACACTCTCTGACACTCTCTGACACTCTCAGACACTCTCTGACACTCTCTGACACTCTCAGACACTCTCTATCACTCACTGACACTCTCAGACACTCTCAGACACTCTGTGACACTCTCTGACACTCTCAGACACTCTCAGACACTCACTATCACTCTCTGACACTCTCTGACACTCTCAGACACTCTCAGACACTCTCTGACACTCTCTGACACTCTCTATCACTCTCTGACATTCTCTGACACTATCAGACACTCTCTGACACTCTCTGACACTCTCAGACACTCTCTGACACTCTCTGACACTCTCAGACACTCTCTGACACTCTCTATCACTCTCTGACACTCTCAGACACTCTGTGACACTCTCTGACACTCTCTCACTCTCTCTCACTCTCAGTCACTCTCTGACACTCTCTGACACTCTCTATCACTCTCTGACACTCTCTATCACTCTCTGACACTCTCTGACACTCTCTGACTCTCTCTGACACTCTCTGACACTCTGACACTCTCTGACACTCACTATCACTCTCTGACACTCTCTGACACTCTCAGACACTCTCAGACACTCTCTGACACTCTCAGACACTCTCAGACACTCTGACACTCTCTGACACTCTCTATCACTCTCTATCACTCTCTGACACTCTCTGACTCTCTCTGACACTCTCTGACACTCTCAGACACTCTCTGACACTCTCTGACACTCTCTATCACTCTCTGACACTCTCTGACACTCTCTGACTCTCTCTGACACTCTCTGACACTCTCTGACACTCACTATCACTCTCCGACACTCTCTATCACTCTCAGACACTCTCTGACACTCTCAGACACTCTCAGACACTCTCTATCACTCTCTATCACTCTCTGACACTCTCTGACTCTCTCTGACACTCTCTGACACTCTCAGAATCTCTCTGACACTCTCTGACACTCTCTGACACTCACTATCACTCTCCGACACTCTCTATCACTCTCAGACGCTCTCTGACACTCTCAGACACTCTCAGACACTCTCTGACACTCTCTATCACTCTCTATCACTCTCTGACACTCTCTGACTCTCTCTGACACTCTCTGACACTCTCAGAAACTCTCTGACACTCTCAGACACTCACTATCACTCTCTGACACTCACTATCACTCTCTGACACTCTCTGACACTCTCAGACACTCTCTGATACTCTCTGACACTCTCTGACACTCTCAGACACTCTCAGACACTCTCTGACACTCTCAGACACTCTCTGACACTCTCTGACACTCTCTATCACTCTCTGACACTCTCTGACACTCTCAGACACTCTCTGACACTCTCTGACACTCTCTATCACTCTCTGACACTCTCTGACACTCTCAGACACTCTCAGACACTCACTATCACTCTCTGACACTCTCTGACACTCTCAGACACTCTCTGACACTCTCTGACACTCTCTGACACTCTCTATCACTCTCTGACACTCTCTGACACTCTCAGACACTCTCTGACACTCTCTGACACTCTCAGACACTCTCTGACACTCTCTGACACTCTCTGACACTCTCAGACACTCTCTGACACTCTCTATCACTCTCTGACACTCTCAGACACTCTGTGACACTCTCTGACACTCTCTCACTCTCTCTCACTCTCAGTCACTCTCTGACACTCTCTGACACTCTCTATCACTCTCTGACACTCTCTATCACTCTCTGACACTCTCTGACACTCTCTGACTCTCTCTGACACTCTCTGACACTCTGACACTCTCTGACACTCACTATCACTCTCTGACACTCTCTGACACTCTCAGACACTCTCAGACACTCTCAGACACTCACTATCACTCTCTGACACTCTCTGACACTCTCAGACACTCTCTGACACTCTCTGACACTCTCTGACACTCTCTATCACTCTCTGACACTCTCTAACACTCTCTGACACTCTCTGACACTCTCAGACACTCTCTGACACTCTCTGACACTCTCTGACACTCTCAGACACTCTCTGACACTCTCTATCACTCTCTGACACTCTCAGACACTCTGTGACACTCTCTGACACTCTCTCACTCTCTCTCACTCTCAGTCACTCTCTGACACTCTCTGACACTCTCTATCACTCTCTGACACTCTCTATCACTCTCTGACACTCTCTGACACTCTCTGACTCTCTCTGACACTCTCTGACACTCTGACACTCTCTGACACTCACTATCACTCTCTGACACTCTCTGACACTCTCAGACACTCTCAGACACTCTCTGACACTCTCAGACACTCTCATACACTCTGACACTCTCTGACACTCTCTATCACTCTCTATCACTCTCTGACACTCTCTGACTCTCTCTGACACGCTCTGACACTCTCAGACACTCTCTGACACTCTCTGACACTCTCTATCACTCTCTGACACTCTCTGACACTCTCTGACTCTCTCTGACACTCTCTGACACTCTCTGACACTCTCTGACACTCTCTATCACTCTCTGACACTCTCTGACACTCTCAGACACTCTCTGACACTCTCTGACACTCTCAGACACTCTCTGACACTCTCTGACACTCTCTGACACTCTCAGACACTCTCTGCCACTCTCTATCACTCTCTGACACTCTCAGACACTCTGTGACACTCTCTGACACTCTCTCACTCTCTCTCACTCTCAGTCACTCTCTGACACTCTCTGACACTCTCTATCACTCTCTGACACTCTCTATCACTCTCTGACACTCTCTGACACTCTCTGACTCTCTCTGACACTCTCTGACACTCTGACACTCTCTGACACTCACTATCACTCTCTGACACTCTCTGACACTCTCAGACACTCTCAGACACTCTCTGACACTCTCAGACACTCTCAGACACTCTGACACTCTCTGACACTCTCTATCACTCTCTATCACTCTCTGACACTCTCTGACTCTCTCTGACACGCTCTGACACTCTCAGACACTCTCTGACACTCTCTGACACTCTCTTTCACTCTCTGACACTCTCTGACACTCTCTGACTCTCTCTGACACTCTCTGACACTCTCTGACACTCACTATCACTCTCCCACACTCTCAGACACTCTCTGACACTCTCAGACACTCTCAGACACTCTCTGACACTCTCTATCACTCTCTATCACTCTCTATCACTCTCTGACACTCTCTGACTCTCTCTGACACGCTCTGACACTCTCAGACACTCTCTGACACTCTCTGACACTCTCTATCACTCTCTGACACTCTCTGACACTCTCTGACTCTCTCTGACACTCTCTGACACTCTCTGACACTCTCTATCACTCTCTGACACTCTCAGACACTCTCAGACACTCTCTGACACTCTCAGACACTCTCTGACTCTCTCTGACACTCTCTGACACTCTCAGAAACTCTCTGACACTCTCAGACACTCACTATCACTCTCTGACACTCTCTGACACTCTCAGACACTCTCTGATACTCTCTGACACTCTCTGACACTCTCAGACACTCTCAGACACTCTCTGACACTCTCAGACACTCTCTGACACTCTCTGACACTCTCTATCACTCTCTGACACTCTCTGACACTCTCTGACACTCTCTATCACTCTCTGACACTCTCTGACACTCTCTGACACTCTCAGACACTCACTATCACTCTCTGACACTCTCTGACACTCTCAGACACTCTCAGACACTCTCTGACACTCTCTGACACTCTCTATCACTCTCTGACACTCTCAGACACTCTCTGACACTCTCTGACACTCTCTGACACTCTCAGACACTCTCTGACACTCTCTATCACTCTCTGACACTCTCAGACACTCTGTGACACTCTCTGACACTCTCTCACTCTCTCTCACTCTCAGTCACTCTCTGACACTCTCTGACAATCTCTATCACTCTCTATCACTCTCTGACACTCTCTGACACTCTCTGACTCTCTCTGACACTCTCTGACACTCTGACACTCTCTGACACTCACTATCACTCTCTGAAACTCTCAGACACTCTCAGACACTCTCTGACACTCTCAGACACTCTCAGACACTCTGACACTCTCTGACACTCTCTATCACTCTCTATCACTCTCTGACACTCTCTGACTCTCTCTGACACTCTCTGACACTCTCAGACACTCTCTGACACTCTCTGACACTCTCTATCTCTCTCTGACACTCTCTATCACTCTCTGACACTCTCTGACACTCTCTGACTCTCTCTGACACTCTCTGACACTCTCTGACACTCACTATCACTCTCTGACACTCTGACACTCTCTGACACTCTCTATCACTCTCTATCACTCTCTGACACTCTCTATCACTCTATGACACTCTCTGACACTCTCTGACACTCTGACACTCTCTGACACTCTCTATCACTCTCTATCACTCTCTGACACTCTCTATCACTCTATGACACTCTCTGACACTCTCAGACACTCTCTGACACTCTCTATCTCTCTCTGACACTCTCTATCACTCTCTGACACTCTCTATCACTCTCTGACACTCTCTGACACTCTCTGACTCTCTCTGACACTCTCTGACACTCTGACACTCTCTGACACTCACTATCACTCTCTGACACTCTCTGACACTCTCAGACACTCTCAGACACTCTCTGACACTCTCAGACACTCTCAGACACTCTGACACTCTCTGACACTCTCTATCACTCTCTATCACTCTCTGACACTCTCTGACTCTCTCTGACACGCTCTGACACTCTCAGACACTCTCTGACACTCTCTGACACTCTCTTTCACTCTCTGACACTCTCTGACACTCTCTGACTCTCTCTGACACTCTCTGACACTCTCTGACACTCACTATCACTCTCCCACACTCTCAGACACTCTCTGACACTCTCAGACACTCTCAGACACTCTCTGACACTCTCTATCACTCTCTATCACTCTCTATCACTCTCTGACACTCTCTGACTCTCTCTGACACGCTCTGACACTCTCAGACACTCTCTGACACTCTCTGACACTCTCTATCACTCTCTGACACTCTCTGACACTCTCTGACTCTCTCTGACACTCTCTGACACTCTCTGACACTCTCTATCACTCTCTGACACTCTCAGACACTCTCAGACACTCTCTGACACTCTCAGACACTCTCTGACTCTCTCTGACACTCTCTGACACTCTCAGAAACTCTCTGACACTCTCAGACACTCACTATCACTCTCTGACACTCTCTGACACTCTCAGACACTCTCTGATACTCTCTGACACTCTCTGACACTCTCAGACACTCTCAGACACTCTCTGACACTCTCAGACACTCTCTGACACTCTCTGACACTCTCTATCACTCTCTGACACTCTCTGACACTCTCTGACACTCTCTATCACTCTCTGACACTCTCTGACACTCTCTGACACTCTCAGACACTCACTATCACTCTCTGACACTCTCTGACACTCTCAGACACTCTCAGACACTCTCTGACACTCTCTGACACTCTCTATCACTCTCTGACACTCTCAGACACTCTCTGACACTCTCTGACACTCTCTGACACTCTCAGACACTCTCTGACACTCTCTATCACTCTCTGACACTCTCAGACACTCTGTGACACTCTCTGACACTCTCTCACTCTCTCTCACTCTCAGTCACTCTCTGACACTCTCTGACAATCTCTATCACTCTCTATCACTCTCTGACACTCTCTGACACTCTCTGACTCTCTCTGACACTCTCTGACACTCTGACACTCTCTGACACTCACTATCACTCTCTGAAACTCTCAGACACTCTCAGACACTCTCTGACACTCTCAGACACTCTCAGACACTCTGACACTCTCTGACACTCTCTATCACTCTCTATCACTCTCTGACACTCTCTGACTCTCTCTGACACTCTCTGACACTCTCAGACACTCTCTGACACTCTCTGACACTCTCTATCTCTCTCTGACACTCTCTATCACTCTCTGACACTCTCTGACACTCTCTGACTCTCTCTGACACTCTCTGACACTCTCTGACACTCACTATCACTCTCTGACACTCTGACACTCTCTGACACTCTCTATCACTCTCTATCACTCTCTGACACTCTCTATCACTCTATGACACTCTCTGACACTCTCTGACACTCTGACACTCTCTGACACTCTCTATCACTCTCTATCACTCTCTGACACTCTCTATCACTCTATGACACTCTCTGACACTCTCAGACACTCTCTGACACTCTCTATCTCTCTCTGACACTCTCTATCACTCTCTGACACTCTCTGACACTCTCTGACACTCTCTGACACTCTCTATCTCTCTCTGACACTCTCTGACACTCTCAGACACTCTCTGACACTCTCTGACACTCTCAGACACTCTCTGACACTCTCAGACACTCACTATCACTCTCTGACACTCTCTGACACTCTCAGACACTCACTATCACTCTCTGACACTCTCTGACACTCTCAGACACTCTCTGACACTCTCTGACACACTCAGACACTCTCTGACACTCTCTGACACTCTCTGACACTCTCTGACACTCTCAGACACTCTCTGACACTCACTATCACTCTCTGACACTCTCTGACACTCTCAGACACTCTCTGACACTCTCTGACACTCTCTGACACTCTCAGACACTCTCTGACACTCTCAGACACTCACTATCACTCTCTGACACTCTCTGACACTCTCAGACACTCTCTGACACTCTCTATCACTCTCTATCACTCTCTATCACTCTCTGACACTCTCTGACTCTCTCTGACACGCTCTGACACTCTCAGACACTCTCTGACACTCTCTGACACTCTCTATCACTCTCTGACACTCTCTGACACTCTCTGACTCTCTCTGACACTCTCTGACACTCTCTGACACTCACTATCACTCTCCCACACTCTCAGACACTCTCAGACACTCTCTGACACTCTCAGACACTCTCTGACTCTCTCTGACACTCTCTGACACTCTCAGAAACTCTCTGACACTCTCAGACACTCACTATCACTCTCTGACACTCTCTGACACTCTCAGACACTCTCTGATACTCTCTGACACTCTCTGACACTCTCAGACACTCTCAGACACTCTCTGACACTCTCAGACACTCTCTGACACTCTCTGACACTCTCTATCACTCTCTGACACTCTCTGACACTCTCTGACACTCTCTATCACTCTCTGACACTCTCTGACACTCTCAGACACTCTCAGACACTCACTATCACTCTCTGACACTCTCTGACACTCTCAGACACTCTCAGACACTCTCTGACACTCTCTGACACTCTCTATCACTCTCTGACACTCTCAGACACTCTCTGACACTCTCTGACACTCTCTGACACTCTCAGACACTCTCTGACACTCTCTATCACTCTCTGACACTCTCAGACACTCTGTGACACTCTCTGACACTCTCTCACTCTCTCTCACTCTCAGTCACTCTCTGACACTCTCTGACAATCTCTATCACTCTCTATCACTCTCTGACACTCTCTGACACTCTCTGACTCTCTCTGACACTCTCTGACACTCTGACACTCTCTGACACTCACTATCACTCTCTGAAACTCTCAGACACTCTCAGACACTCTCTGACACTCTCAGACACTCTCAGACACTCTGACACTCTCTGACACTCTCTATCACTCTCTATCACTCTCTGACACTCTCTGACTCTCTCTGACACTCTCTGACACTCTCAGACACTCTCTGACACTCTCTGACACTCTCTATCTCTCTCTGACACTCTCTATCACTCTCTGACACTCTCTGACACTCTCTGACTCTCTCTGACACTCTCTGACACTCTCTGACACTCACTATCACTCTCTGACACTCTGACACTCTCTGACACTCTCTATCACTCTCTATCACTCTCTGACACTCTCTATCACTCTATGACACTCTCTGACACTCTCTGACACTCTGACACTCTCTGACACTCTCTATCACTCTCTATCACTCTCTGACACTCTCTATCACTCTATGACACTCTCTGACACTCTCAGACACTCTCTGACACTCTCTGACACTCTCTATCTCTCTCTGACACTCTCTATCACTCTCTGACACTCTCTGACACTCTCTGACACTCTCTGACACTCTCTATCTCTCTCTGACACTCTCTGACACTCTCAGACACTCTCTGACACTCTCTGACACTCTCAGACACTCTCTGACACTCTCAGACACTCACTATCACTCTCTGACACTCTCTGACACTCTCAGACACTCACTATCACTCTCTGACACTCTCTGACACTCTCAGACACTCTCTGACACTCTCTGACACACTCAGACACTCTCTGACACTCTCTGACACTCTCTGACACTCTCTGACACTCTCTGACACTCTCAGACACTCTCTGACACTCACTATCACTCTCTGACACTCTCTGACACTCTCAGACACTCTCTGACACTCTCTGACACTCTCTGACACTCTCAGACACTCTCTGACACTCTCAGACACTCACTATCACTCTCTGACACTCTCTGACACTCTCAGACACTCACTATCACTCTCTGACACTCTCTGACACTCTCAGACACTCTCTGACACTCTCTGACACTCTCAGACACTGTCTGACACTCTCTATCACTCTCTGACACTCTCTGACACTCTCAGACACTCTCTGACACTCTCTGACACTCTCTATCACTCTCTGACACTCTCTGACACTCTCTGACACTCTCAGACACTCTCTGACACTCTCTGACACACTCAGACACTCTCTGACACTCTCTGACACTCTCTATCACTCTCTGACACTCTCTGACACTCTCAGATACTCTCTGACACTCTCTGACACTCTCAGACACTCTCTGACACTCTCAGACACTCTCTGACCCTCTCTGACACTCTCTATCACTCTCTGACACTCTCTGACACTCTCTGACACTCTCAGACACTCACTATCACTCTCTGACACTCTCTGACACTCTCAGACACTCACTATCACTCTCTGACACTCTCTGACACTCTCTGACACTCTCAGACACTCTCTGACACTCTCAGACACTCTCTGACCCTCTCTGACACTCTCTATCACTCTCTGACTCTCTCTGACACGCTCAGACACTCTCTGACACTCTCAGACACTCACTATCACTCTCTGACACTCTCTGACACTCTCAGACACTCTCTGACACTCTCTGACACTGTCAGACACTCTCTGACACTCTCTGACACTCTCTATCACTCTCTGACACTCTCTGACACTCTCTGACACTCAGAGACACTCTCTGACACGCTCTATCACTCTCTGACACTCTCTGACACTCTCAGACAGTCTCTGACACTCTCTGACACTCTCAGACACTCTCTGACACTCTCAGACACTCACTATCACTCTCTGACACTCTCTGACACTCTCAGACACTCTCTGCACTCTCTGACACTCTCAGACACTCTCTGACACTCTCTGACACTCTCTGACACTCTCAGACACTCTGTGACACTCTCTGTCACTCTCTGACACTCTCTGACACTCTCTGACTCTCTCTGACACTCTCTGACACTCTCTGACACTCTCAGACACTCACTATCACTCTCTGACACTCTCTGACACTCTCAGACACTCACTATCACTCTCTGACACTCTCTGACACTCTCTGACACTGTCTGACACTCTCAGACACTCTCTGACACTCTCTGACACACTCAGACACTCTCTGACACTCTCTGACACTGTCAGACACTCTCTGACACTCTCAGACACTCTCTGACCCTCTCTGACACTCTCTATCACTCTCTGACTCTCTCTGACACGCTCAGACACTCTCTGACACTCTCAGACACTCACTATCACTCTCTGACACTCTCTGACACTCTCAGACACTCTCTGACACTCTCTGACACTGTCAGACACTCTCTGACACTCTCTGACACTCTCTATCACTCTCTGACACTCTCTGACACTCTCTGACACTCAGAGACACTCTCTGACACGCTCTATCACTCTCTGACACTCTCTGACACTCTCAGACAGTCTCTGACACTCTCTGACACTCTCAGACACTCTCTGACACTCTCAGACACTCACTATCACTCTCTGACACTCTCTGACACTCTCAGACACTCTCTGCACTCTCTGACACTCTCAGACACTCTCTGACACTCTCTGACACTCTCTGACACTCTCTGACACTCTCAGACACTCTGTGATACTCTCTGTCACTCTCTGACACTCTCTGACACTCTCTGACTCTCTCTGACACTCTCTGACACTCTCAGACACTCTCTGACACTCTCAGACACTCTCTGACACTCTCTGACACTCTCTGACACTCTCTATCACTCTCTGACACTCTCTGACACTCTCTGACTCTCTCTGACACTCTCTGACACTCTCTGACACTCTCTGACACTCTCAGACACTCACTATCACTCTCTGACACTCTCTGACACTCTCAGACACTCACTATCACTCTCTGACACTCTCTGACACTCTCTGACACTGTCTGACACTCTCAGACACTCTCTGACACTCTCTGACACACTCAGACACTCTCTGACACTCTCTGACACTCTCAGACACTCTCTGACACTCTCAGACACTCTCTGACCCTCTCTGACACTCTCTATCACTCTCTGACTCTCTCTGACACGCTCAGACACTCTCTGACACTCTCAGACACTCACTATCACTCTCTGACACTCTCTGACACTCTCAGACACTCTCTGACACTCTCTGACACTGTCAGACACTCTCTGACACTCTCTGACACTCTCTATCACTCTCTGACACTCTCTGACACTCTCTGACACTCAGAGACACTCTCTGACACGCTCTATCACTCTCTGACACTCTCTGACACTCTCAGACAGTCTCTGACACTCTCTGACACTCTCAGACACTCTCTGACACTCTCAGACACTCACTATCACTCTCTGACACTCTCTGACACTCTCAGACACTCTCTGCACTCTCTGACACTCTCAGACACTCTCTGACACTCTCTGACACTCTCTGACACTCTCTGACACTCTCAGACACTCTGTGATACTCTCTGTCACTCTCTGACACTCTCTGACACTCTCTGACTCTCTCTGACACTCTCTGACACTCTCAGACACTCTCTGACACTCTCAGACACTCTCTGACACTCTCTGACACTCTCTGACACTCTCTATCACTCTCTGACACTCTCTGACACTCTCTGACTCTCTCTGACACTCTCTGACACTCTCTGACACTCTCTGACACTCTCAGACACTCACTATCACTCTCTGACACTCTCTGACACTCTCAGACACTCTCTGACACTCTCTGACACTCTCAGACACTGTCTGACACTCTCTATCACTCTCTGACACTCTCTGACACTCTCAGACACTCTCTGACACCCTCTGACACTCTCTATCACTCTCTGACACTCTCTGACACTCTCTGACACTCTCAGACACTCTCTGACACTCTCTGACACACTCAGACACTCTCTGACACTCTCTGACACTCTCTATCACTCTCTGACACTCTCTGACACTCTCTGACACTCTCTGACACTCTCAGACACTATCTGACATTCTCAGACACTCTCTGACCCTCTCTGACACTCTCTATCACTCTCTGACTCTCTCTGACACTCTCAGACACTCTCTGACACTCTCAGACACTCACTATCACTCTCTGACACTCTCTGACACTCTCAGACACTCTCTGACACTCTCTGACACTGTCAGACACTCTCTGACACTCTCTGACACTCTCTATCACTCTCTGACACTCTCTGACACTCTCTGACACTCACAGACACTCTCTGACACTCTCTATCACTCTCTGACACTCTCTGACACTCTCAGACAGTCTCTGACACTCTCTGACACTCTCTGACACTGTCAGACACACTCTGACACTCTCTGACACTCTCTATCACTCTCTGACACTCTCTGACACTCTCTGACACTCACAGACACTCTCTGACACTCTCTATCACTCTCTGACACTCTCTGACACTCTCAGACAGTCTCTGACACTCTCTGACACTCTCAGACACTCTCTGACACTCTCAGACACTCACTATCACTCTCTGACACTCTCTGACACTCTCAGACACTCTCTGCACTCTCTGACACTCTCTGACACTCTCTGACACTCTCAGACACTCTGTGACACTCTCTATCACTCTCTGACACTCTCTGACACTCTCTGACTCTCTCTGACACTCTCTGACACTCTCTGACACTCTCAGACACTCTCTGACACTCTCAGACACTCTCAGACACTCTCTGACACTCTCTGACACTCTCTATCACTCTCTGACACTCTCTGACACTCTCTGACTCTCTCTGACACTCTCTGACACTCTCTGACACTCTCTGACACTCTAGGACACTCTCAGACACTCTCTGACACTCTCTGACACTCTCTATCACTCTCTGACACTCTCTGACAATCTCTGACTCTCTCTGACACTCTCTGACACTCTCTGACACTCTCAGACACTCTCTGACACTCTCTGACACTCTCTATCACTCTCTGACACTCTCTGACACTCTCAGACACTCTCTGACACTCTGACTCTCTCTATCACTCTCTGACACTCTCTGACTCTCTCTGACACTCTCTATCACTCTCTGACACTCTCAGACACTCCGTAACACTCTCTATCACTCTCTGACACTCTCTGACACTCTCTGACACTCTCTGACACTCTCTGACACTCTCAGACACTCTCTGACACTCTCAGACACTCTCAGACACTCTCTGACACTCTCTGACACTCTCTATCACTCTCTGACACTCTCTGACACTCTCTGACTCTCTCTGACACTCTCTGAAACTCTCTGACACTCTCTGACACTCTAGGACACTCTCAGACACTCTCTGACACTCTCTGACACTCTCTATCACTCTCTGACACTCTCTGACACTCTCTGACTCTCTCTGACACTCTCTGACACTCTCAGACACTCTCTGACACTCTCAGACACTCACTATCACTCTCTGCCACTCTCTGACACTCTCAGACACTCTCTGACACTCTCTGACACTCTCAGACACTCTCTGACACTCTCTGACACTCTCTGACACTCTCTATCACTCTCTGACACTCTCTGACACTCTCAGACACTCTCTGACACTCTCTGACACTCTCAGACACTCTCTGATACTCTCTGACACTCTCTGACACTCTCTATCACTCTCTGACACTCTCTGACACTCTCAGCCACTCTCTGACACTCTCTGACTCTCTCTGACACTCTCTCACTCTCTCTCACTCTCAGTCACTCTCTGACACTCTCTGACACTCTCTATCACTCTCTGACACTCTCTGACTCTCTCTGACACTCTCTCACTCTCTCTCACTCTCAGTCACTCTCTGACACTCTCTGACACTCTCTATCACTCTCTCACACTCTCAGACACTCTCAGACACTATCTGACACTCTCTGACACTCTCAGACACTCTCTGACACTCTCTGACACTCTCTGACACTCTCAGACACTCTCAGACACTCTCTGACACTCTCTATCACTCTCTGACACTCTCTGACACTCTCAGACACTCTCTGAAACTCTGACTCTCTCTATCACTCTCTGACACTCTCTGACTCTCTCTGACGCTCTCTATCACTCTCTGACACTCTCAGACACTCAGTGACACTCTCTATCACTCTCTGACACTCTCTGACTCTCTCTGACACTCTCTGACACTCTCTGACACTCTCTGACACTCTCTGACACTCTCAGACACTCTCTATCACTCTCTGACACTCTCAGACACTCTGTGACACTCTCTGACACTCTCTCACTCTCTCTCACTCTCAGTCACTCTCTGACACTCTCTGACACTCTCTATCACTCTCTGACACTCTCAGACACTCTGTGACACTCTCTGACACTCTCTCACTCTCTCTCACTCTCAGTCACTCTCTGACACTCTCTGACACTCTCTATCACTCTCTGACACTCTCTGACTCTCTCTGACACTCTCTCACTCTCTCTCACTCTCAGTCACTCTCTGACACTCTGACACTCTCTATCACTCTCTGACACTCTCTATCACTCTCTGACACTCTCTGACACTCTCTGACTCTCTCTGACACTCTCTCACTCTCTCTCACTCTCAGTCACTCTCTGACACTCTCTGACACTCTCTATCACTCTCTGACACTCTCTGACTCTCTCTGACACTCTCTCACTCTCTCTCACTCTCAGTCACTCTCTGACACTCTCTGACACTCTCTATCACTCTCTGACAATCTCAGACACTCTCAGACACTATCTGACACTCTCTGACACTCTCAGACACTCTCTGACACTCTCTGACACTCTCTGACACTCTCAGACACTCTCAGACACTCTCTGACACTCTCTATCACTCTCTGACACTCTCTGACACTCTCAGACACTCTCTGAAACTCTGACTCTCTCTATCACTCTCTGACACTCTCTGACGCTCTCTATCACTCTCTGACACTCTCAGACACTCAGTGACACTCTCTATCACTCTCTGACACTCTCTGACTCTCTCTGACACTCTCTGACACTCTCTGACACTCTCTGACACTCTCAGACACTCTCTGACACTCTCTGACACTCTCAGACACTCTCTATCACTCTCTGACACTCTCAGACACTCTGTGACACTCTCTGACACTCTCTCACTCTCACTCACTCTCAGTCACTCTCTGACACTCTCTGACACTCTCTATCACTCTCTGACACTCTCAGACACTCTGTGACACTCTCTATCACTCTCTGACACTCTCTGACACTCTCTGACACTCTCTGACACTCTCAGACACTCTGTGACACTCTCTATCACTCTCTGACACTCTCTGACACTCTCTGACTCTCTCTGACACTCTCTCACTCTCTCTCACTCTCAGTCACTCTCTGACACTCTGACACTCTCTATCACTCTCTGACACTCTCTATCACACTCTGACACTCTCTGACACTCTCTGACTCTCTCTGACACTCTCTCACTCTCTCTCACTCTCAGTCACTCTCTGACACTCTCTGACACTCTCTATCACTCTCTGACACTCTCTGACTCTCTCTGACACTCTCTCACTCTCTCTCACTCTCAGTCACTCTCTGACACTCTCTGACACTCTCTATCACTCTCTGACACTCTCAGACACTCTCAGACACTATCTGACACTCTCTGACACTCTCAGACACTCTCTGACACTCTCTATCACTCTCTGACACTCTCTGACACTCTCAGACACTCTCTGAAACTCTGACTCTCTCTATCACTCTCTGACACTCTCTGACTCTCTCTGACGCTCTCTATCACTCTCTGACACTCTCAGACACTCAGTGACACTCTCTATCACTCTCTGACACTCTCTGACTCTCTCTGACACTCTCTGACACTCTCTGACACTCTCAGACACTCTCAGACACTCTCTATCACTCTCTGACACTCTCAGACACTCTGTGACACTCTCTGACACTCTCTCACTCTCTCTCACTCTCAGTCACTCTCTGACACTCTCTGACACTCTCTATCACTCTCTGACACTCTCAGACACTCTGTGACACTCTCTGACACTCTCTCACTCTCTCTCACTCTCAGTCACTCTCTGACACTCTCTGACACTCTCTATCACTCTCTGACACTCTCTGACTCTCTCTGACACTCTCTCACTCTCTCTCACTCTCAGTCACTCTCTGACACTCTGACACTCTCTATCACTCTCTGAAACTCTCTATCACTCTCTGACACTCTCTGACACTCTCTGACTCTCTCTGACACTCTCTCACTCTCTCTCACTCTCAGTCACTCTCTGACACTCTCTGACACTCTCTATCACTCTCTGACACTCTCTGACTCTCTCTGACACTCTCTCACTCTCTCTCACTCTCAGTCACTCTCTGACACTCTCTGACACTCTCTATCACTCTCTGACACTCTCAGACACTCTCAGACACTATCTGACACTCTCAGACACTCTCAGACACTATCTGACACTCTCAGACACTATCTGACACTCTCAGACACTCTCAGACACTCTCTGACACTCTCTATCACTCTCTGACACTCTCTGACACTCTCAGACACTCTCTGAAACTCTGACTCTCTCTATCACTCTCTGACACTCTCTGACTCTCTCTGACGCTCTCTATCACTCTCTGACACTCTCAGACACTCAGTGACACTCTCTATCACTCTCTGACACTCTCTGACACTCTCTGACACTCTCTGACACTCTCAGACACTCTCTGACACTCTCTGACACTCTCAGACACTCTCTATCACTCTCTGACACTCTCAGACACTCTGTGACACTCTCTGACACTCTCTCACTCTCACTCACTCTCAGTCACTCTCTGACACTCTCTGACACTCTCTATCACTCTCTGACACTCTCAGACACTCTGTGACACTCTCTATCACTCTCTGACACTCTCTGACACTCTCTGACACTCTCTGACACTCTCAGACACTCTGTGACACTCTCTATCACTCTCTGACACTCTCTGACACTCTCTGACTCTCTCTGACACTCTCTGACACTCTCTGACACTCTCAGACACTCTCTGACACTCTGACTCTCTCTATCACTCTCTGACACTCTCTGACTCTCTCTGACACTCTCTATCACTCTCTGACACTCTCAGACACTCCGTGACACTCTCTATCACTCTCTGACACTCTCTGACACTCTCTGACACTCTCTGACACTCTCTGACACTCTCAGACACTCTCTGACACTCTCAGACACTCTCAGACACTCTCTGACACTCTCTGACACTCTCTATCACTCTCTGACACTCTCTGACACTCTCCGACTCTCTCTGACACTCTCTGAAACTCTCTGACACTCTCTGACACTCTAGGACACTCTCAGACACTCTCTGACACTCTCTGACACTCTCTATCACTCTCTGACACTCTCTGACACTCTCTGACTCTCTCTGACACTCTCTGACACTCTCAGACACTCTCTGACACTCTCAGACACTCACTATCACTCTCTGCCACTCTCTGACACTCTCAGACACTCTCTGACACTCTCTGACACTCTCAGACACTCTCTGACACTCTCTGACACTCTCTGACACTCTCTATCACTCTCTGACACTCTCTGACACTCTCAGACACTCTCTGACACTCTCTGACACTCTCAGACACTCTCTGATACTCTCTGACACTCTCTGACACTCTCTATCACTCTCTGACACTCTCTGACACTCTCAGCCACTCTTTGACACTCTCTGACACTCTCAGACACTCTCTGACACTCTCTGACACTCTCAGACACTCTCTATCACTCTCTGACACTCTCAGACACTCTGTGACACTCTCTGACACTCTCTCACTCTCTCTCACTCTCAGTCACTCTCTGACACTCTCTGACACTCTCTATCACTCTCTGACACTCTCAGACACTCTGTGACACTCTCTGACACTCTCTCACTCTCTCTCACTCTCAGTCACTCTCTGACACTCTCTGACACTCTCTATCACTCTCTGACACTCTCAGACACTCTGTGACACTCTCTGACACTCTCTCACTCTCTCTCACTCTCAGTCACTCTCTGACACTCTCTGACACTCTCTATCACTCTCTGACACTCTCTGACTCTCTCTGACACTCTCTCACTCTCTCTCACTCTCAGTCACTCTCTGACACTCTGACACTCTCTATCACTCTCTGACACTCTCTATCACTCTCTGACACTCTCTGACACTCTCTGACTCTCTCTGACACTCTCTATCACTCTCTGACACTCTCTGACACTCTCAGACACTCTCTGAAACTCTGACTCTCTCTATCACTCTCTGACACTCTCTGACTCTCTCTGACGCTCTCTATCACTCTCTGACACTCTCAGACACTCAGTGACACTCTCTATCACTCTCTGACACTCTCTGACTCTCTCTGACACTCTCTGACACTCTCTGACACTCTCTGACACTCTCAGACACTCAGTGACACTCTCTATCACTCTCTGACACTCTCTGACTCTCTCTGACACTCTCTGACACTCTCTGACACTCTCTGACTCTCTCTGACACTCTCTGACACTCTCTGACACTCTCTGACACTCTCAGACACTCTCTGACACTCTCAGACACTCTCTGACACTCTGACACTCTCAGACACTCTCTATCACTCTCTGACACTCTCAGACACTCTGTGACACTCTCTGACACTCTCTGACACTCTCTATCACTCTCTGACTCTCTCTGACACTCTCTGACACTCTCTGACACTCTCTGACTCTCTCTGACACTCTCTGACACTCTCTGACACTCTCTGACACTCTCAGACACTCTCTGACACTCTCAGACACTCTCTGACACTCTGACACTCTCAGACACTCTCTATCACTCTCTGACACTCTCAGACACTCTGTGACACTCTCTGACACTCTCTCACTCTCACTCACTCTCAGTCACTCTCTGACACTCTCTGACACTCTCTATCACTCTCTGACACTCTCAGACACTCTGTGACACTCTCTATCACTCTCTGACACTCTCTGACACTCTCTGACACTCTCTGACACTCTCAGACACTCTGTGACACTCTCTATCACTCTCTGACACTCTCTGACACTCTCTGACTCTCTCTGACACTCTCTCACTCTCTCTCACTCTCAGTCACTCTCTGACACTCTGACACTCTCTATCACTCTCTGACACTCTCTATCACTCTCTGACACTCTCTGACACTCTCTGACTCTCTCTGACACTCTCTCACTCTCTCTCACTCTCAGTCACTCTCTGACACTCTCTGACACTCTATATCACTCTCTGACACTCTCTGACTCTCTCTGACACTCTCTCACTCTCTCTCACTCTCAGTCACTCTCTGACACTCTCTGACACTCTCTATCACTCTCTGACACTCTCAGACACTCTCAGACACTATCTGACACTCTCTGACACTCTCAGACACTCTCTGACACTCTCTATCACTCTCTGACACTCTCTGACACTCTCAGACACTCTCTGAAACTCTGACTCTCTCTATCACTCTCTGACACTCTCTGACTCTCTCTGACGCTCTCTATCACTCTCTGACACTCTCAGACACTCAGTGACACTCTCTATCACTCTCTGACACTCTCTGACTCTCTCTGACACTCTCTGACACTCTCTGACACTCTCTGACACTCTCTGACACTCTCAGACACTCTCTATCACTCTCTGACACTCTCAGACACTCTGTGACACTCTCTGACACTCTCTCACTCTCTCTCACTCTCAGTCACTCTCTGACACTCTCTGACACTCTCTATCACTCTCTGACACTCTCAGACACTCTGTGACACTCTCTGACACTCTCTCACTCTCTCTCACTCTCAGTCACTCTCTGACACTCTCTGACACTCTCTATCACTCTCTGACACTCTCTGACACTCTCTGACACTCTCTCACTCTCTCTCACTTTCAGTCACTCTCTGACACTCTGACACTCTCTATCACTCTCTGACACTCTCTATCACTCTCTGACACTCTCTGACACTCTCTGACTCTCTCTGACACTCTCTCACTCTCTCTCACTCTCAGTCACTCTCTGACACTCTCTGACACTCTCTATCACTCTCTGACACTCTCTGACTCTTTCTGACACTCTCTCACTCTCTCTCACTCTCAGTCACTCTCTGACACTCTCTGACACTCTCTATCACTCTCTGACACTCTCAGACACTCTCAGACACTATCTGACACTCTCTGACACTCTCAGACACTCTCTGACACTCTCTGACACTCTCTGACACTCTCAGACACTCTCAGACACTCTCTGACACTCTCTATCACTCTCTGACACTCTCTGACACTCTCAGACACTCTCTGAAACTCTGACTCTCTCTATCACTCTCTGACACTCTCTGACTCTCTCTGACGCTCTCTATCACTCTCTGACACTCTCAGACACTCAGTGACACTCTCTATCACTCTCTGACACTCTCTGACTCTCTCTGACACTCTCTGACACTCTCTGACACTCTCTGACACTCTCAGACACTCTCTGACACTCTCTGACACTCTCAGACACTCTCTATCACTCTCTGACACTCTCAGACACTCTGTGACACTCTCTGACACTCTCTCACTCTCACTCACTCTCAGTCACTCTCTGACACTCTCTGACACTCTCTATCACTCTCTGACACTCTCAGACACTCTGTGACACTCTCTATCACTCTCTGACACTCTCTGACACTCTCTGACACTCTCTGACACTCTCAGACACTCTGTGACACTCTCTATCACTCTCTGACACTCTCTGACACTCTCTGACTCTCTCTGACACTCTCTGGCACTCTCTGACACTCTCAGACACTCTCTGACACTCTGACTCTCTCTATCACTCTCTGACACTCTCTGACTCTCTCTGACACTCTCTATCACTCTCTGACACTCTCAGACACTCCGTGACACTCTCTGACACTCTCTGACACTCTCTGACACTCTCTGACACTCTCAGACACTCTCTGACACTCTCAGACACTCTCAGACACTCTCTGACACTCTCTGACACTCTCTATCACTCTCTGACACTCTCTGACACTCTCTGACTCTCTCTGACACTCTCTGAAACTCTCTGACACTCTCTGACACTCTAGGACACTCTCAGACACTCTCTGACACTCTCTGACACTCTCTATCACTCTCTGACACTCTCTGACACTCTCTGACTCTCTCTGACACTCTCTGACACTCTCAGACACTCTCTGACACTCTCAGACACTCACTATCACTCTCTGCCACTCTCTGACACTCTCAGACACTCTCTGACACTCTCTGACACTCTCAGACACTCTCTGACACTCTCTGACACTCTCTGACACTCTCTATCACTCTCTGACACTCTCTGACACTCTCAGACACTCTCTGACACTCTCTGACACTCTCAGACACTCTCTGATACTCTCTGACACTCTCTGACACTCTCTATCACTCTCTGACACTCTCTGACACTCTCAGCCACTCTCTGACACTCTCTGACACTCTCAGACACTCTCTGACACTCTCTGACACTCTCAGACACTCTCTATCACTCTCTGACACTCTCAGACACTCTGTGACACTCTCTGACACTCTCTCACTCTCTCTCACTCTCAGTCACTCTCTGACACTCTCTGACACTCTCTATCACTCTCTGACACTCTCAGACACTCTGTGACACTCTCTGACACTCTCTCACTCTCTCTCACTCTCAGTCACTCTCTGACACTCTCTGACACTCTCTATCACTCTCTGACACTCTCTGACTCTCTCTGACACTCTCTCACTCTCTCTCACTCTCAGTCACTCTCTGACACTCTGACACTCTCTATCACTCTCTGACACTCTCTATCACTCTCTGACACTCTCTGACACTCTCTGACTCTCTCTGACACTCTCTCACTCTCTCTCACTCTCAGTCACTCTCTGACACTCTCTGACACTCTCTATCACTCTCTGACACTCTCTGACTCTCTCTGACACTCTCTCACTCTCTCTCACTCTCAGTCACTCTCTGACACTCTCTGACACTCTCTATCACTCTCTGACACTCTCAGACACTCTCAGACACTATCTGACACTCTCTGACACTCTCAGACACTCTCTGACACTCTCTGACACTCTCTGACACTCTCAGACACTCTCAGACACTCTCTGACACTCTCTATCACTCTCTGACACTCTCTGACACTCTCTGACTCTCTCTGACACTCTCTCACTCTCTCTCACTCTCAGTCACTCTCTGACACTCTCTATCACTCTCTGACACTCTCTGACTCTCTCTGACACTCTCTCACTCTCTCTCACTCTCAGTCACTCTCTGACACTCTCTGACACTCTCTATCACTCTCTGACACTCTCAGACACTCTCAGACACTATCTGACACTCTCTGACACTCTCAGACACTCTCTGACACTCTCTGACACTCTCTGACACTCTCAGACACTCTCAGACACTCTCTGACACTCTCTATCACTCTCTGACGCTCTCTGACACTCTCAGACACTCTCTGAAACTCTGACTCTCTCTATCACTCTCTGACACTCTCTGACTCTCTCTGACGCTCTCTATCACTCTCTGACACTCTCAGACACTCAGTGACACTCTCTATCACTCTCTGACACTCTCTGACTCTCTCTGACACTCTCTGACACTCTCTGCCACTCTCTGACACTCTCAGACACTCTCTGACACTCTCTGACACTCTCAGACACTCTCTATCACTCTCTGACACTCTCAGACACTCTGTGACACTCTCTGACACTCTCTCACTCTCACTCACTCTCAGTCACTCTCTGACACTCTCTGACACTCTCTATCACTCTCTGACACTCTCAGACACTCTGTGACACTCTCTATCACTCTCTGACACTCTCTGACACTCTCTGACACTCTCTGACACTCTCAGACACTCTGTGACACTCTCTATCACTCTCTGACACTCTCTGACACTCTCTGACTCTCTCTGACACTCTCTGACACTCTCAGACACTCTCAGACACTCTCTGACACTCTCTGACACTCTCTATCACTCTCTGACACTCTCTGACACTCTCTGACTCTCTCTGACACTCTCTGACACTCTCTGACACTCTAGGACACTCTCAGACACTCTCTGACACTCTCTGACACTCTCTATCACTCTCTGACACTCTCTGACAATCTCTGACTCTCTCTGACACTCTCTGACACTCTCTGACACTCTCAGACACTCTCTGACACTCTCTGACACTCTCTATCACTCTCTGACACTCTCTGACACTCTCTGACACTCTGACTCTCTCTATCACTCTCTGACACTCTCTGACTCTCTCTGACACTCTCTATCACTCTCTGACATTCTCAGACACTCTGTGACACTCTCTATCACTCTCTGACACTCTCTGACACTCTCTATCACTCTCTGACACTCTCTGACACTCTCTGACTCTCTCTGACACTCTCAGACACTCTCTGACACTCTCAGACACTCTCAGACACTCTCTGACACTCTCTGACACTCTCTATCACTCTCTGACACTCTCTGACTCTCTCTGGCACTCTCTGACACTCTCTGACACTCTCTGACACTCTAGGACACTCTCAGACACTCTCTGACACTCTCTGACACTCTCTATCACTCTCTGACACTCTCTGACACTCTCTGACTCTCTCTGACACTCTCTGACACTCTCAGACACTCTCTGACACTCTCAGACACTCACTATCACTCTCTGACACTCTCTGACACTCTCAGACACTCTCTGACACTCTCTGACACTCTCAGACACTCTCTGACACTCTCTGACACTCTCTGACACTCTCTATCACTCTCTGACACTCTCTGACACTCTCAGACACTCTCTGACACTCTCTGACACTCTCAGACACTCTCTATCACTCTCTGACACTCTCTGACACTCTCAGACACTCTCTGACACTCTCTGACACTCTCTATCTCTCTCTTACACTCTCTATCACTCTCTGACACTCTCTGACACTCTCTGACTCTCTCTGACAATCTCTGACACTCTCTGACACTCACTATCACTCTCTGACACTCTCAGACAATCTCAGACACTCACTATCACTCTCTGACACTCTCTGACACTCTCAGACACTCTCTGACACTCTCTGACACTCTCAGACACTCTCTGACACTCTCTGACACTCTCTGACACTCTCTATCACTCTCTGACACTCTCTGACACTCTCAGACACTCTCTGACACTCTCTGACACTCTCAGACACTCTCTATCACTCTCTGACACTCTCTGACACTCTCAGACACTCTCTGACACTCTCTGACACTCTCTATCTCTCTCTTACACTCTCTATCACTCTCTGACACTCTCTGACACTCTCTGACTCTCTCTGACACTCTCTGACACTCTCTGACACTCACTATCACTCTCTGACACTCTCAGACACTCTCAGACACTCTCTGACACTCTCAGACACTCTCTGACACTCTCTATCACTCTCTATCACTCTCTGACACTCTCTGACTCTCTCTGACACTCTCTGACACTCTCAGAAACTCTCTGATACTCTCTGACACTCTCTGACACTCTCTGACACTCTCAGACACTCTCTGACACTCTCTGACACTCTCTGACACTCTCAGACACTCTCTGACACTCTCTGACACTCTCTGACACTCTCAGACACTCTCTGACACTCACTATCACTCTCTGACACTCTCTGACACTCTCAGACACTCTCTGACACTCTCTGACACTCTCTGACACTCTCTATCACTCTCTGACACTCTCTGACACTCTCTGACACTCTCAGACAGTCTCAGACACTCTCTGACACTCTCTGACACACTCAGACACTCTCTGACACTCTCTGACACTCTCTATCACTCTCTGACGCTCTCTGACACTCTCAGACACTCTCTGACACTCTCTGACACTCTCAGACACTCTCAGACACTCACTATCACTCTCTGACACTCTCTGACACTCTCAGACACTCTCTGACACTCTCTGACACTCTCAGACACTGTCTGACACTCTCTATCACTCTCTGACACTCTCTGACACTCTCAGACACTCTCTGACACTCTCTGACACTCTCTATCACTCTCTGACACTCTCTGACACTCTCTGACACTCTCAGACAGTCTCAGACACTCTCTGACACTCTCTGACACACTCAGACACTCTCTGACACTCTCTGACACTCTCTATCACTCTCTGACACTCTCTGACACTCTCAGACACTCTCTGACACTCTCTGACACTCTCAGACACTCTCTGACACTCTCAGACACTCTCTGACCCTCTCTGACACTCTCTATCACTCTCTGACACTCTCAGACACTCTCTGACACTCTCAGACACTCACTATCACTCTCTGACACTCTCTGACACTCTCAGACACTCTCTGACACTCTCTGACACTGTCTGACACTCTCTGACACTCTCTATCACTCTCTGACACTCTCTGACACTCTCTGACACTCTCTGACACTCACTATCACTCTCTGACACTCTCTGACACTCTCAGACACTCTCTGACACTCTCTGACACTCTCTGACACTCTCAGACACTCTCTGACACTCTCTGACACTCTCAGACACTCTCTGACACTCTCAGACACTCACTATCACTCTCTGACACTCTCTGACACTCTCAGACACTCTCTGACACTCTCTGACACTCTCAGACACTCTCTGACACTCTCTATCACTCTCTGACACTCTCTGACACTCTCAGACACTCTCAGACACTCACTATCACTCTCTGACACTCTCTGACACTCTCAGACACTCTCAGACACTCTCTGACACTCTCTGACACTCTCTATCACTCTCTGACATTCTCTGACACTCTCAGACACTCTCTGACACTCTCTGACACTCTCAGACACTCTCTGACACTCTCTATCACTCTCTGACACTCTCTGACACTCTCAGACACTCTCAGACACTCACTATCACTCTCTGACACTCTCTGACACTCTCAGACACTCTCAGACACTCTCTGACACTCTCTGACACTCTCTGACACTCTCTATCACTCTCTGACATTCTCTGACACTCTCAGACACTCTCTGACACTCTCTGACACTCTCAGACACTCTCTGACACTCTCTGACACTCTCAGACACTCTCTGACACTCTCTGACACTCTCTCACTCTCTCTCACTCTCAGTCACTCTCTGACACTCTCTGACACTCTCTATCACTCTCTGACACTCTCTGTCACTCTCTGACACTCTCTGACACTGTCTGACTCTCTCTGACACTCTCTGACACTCTGACACTCTCTGACAATCACTATCACTCTCTGACACTCTCTGACACTCTCAGACACTCTCAGACACTCTCTGACACTCTCAGACACTCTCAGACACTCTGACACTCTCTGACACTCTCTATCACTCTCTATCACTCTCTGACACTCTCTGACTCTCTCTGACACTCTCTGACACTCTCAGACACTCTCTGACACTCTCTGACACTCTCTATCACTCTCTGACACTCTCTGACACTCTCTGACTCTCTCTGACACTCTCAGACACTCTCTGATACTCTCTGACACTCTCTGACACTCTCAGACACTCTCAGACACTCTCTGACACTCTCAGACACTCTCTGACACTCTCTGACACTCTCTATCACTCTCTGACACTCTCTGACACTCTCAGACACTCTCTGACACTCTCTGACACTCTCAGACACTCTCTGACACTCTCTGACACTGTCAGACACTCTCTGACACTCTCTGACACTCTCTATCACTCTCTGACACTCTCTGACACTCTCTGACACTCTCTGACACTCACTATCACTCTCTGACACTCTCTGACACTCTCAGACACTCTCTGACACTCTCTGACACTCTCTGACACTCTCAGACACTCTCTGACACTCTCTGACACTCTCAGACACTCTCTGACACTCTCAGACACTCACTATCACTCTCTGACACTCTCTGACACTCTCAGACACTCTCTGACACTCTCTGACACTCTCAGACACTCTCTGACACTCTCTATCACTCTCTGACACTCTCTGACACTCTCAGACACTCTCAGACACTCACTATCACTCTCTGACACTCTCTGACACTCTCAGACACTCTCAGACACTCTCTGACACTCTCTGACACTCTCTGACACTCTCTATCACTCTCTGACATTCTCTGACACTCTCAGACACTCTCTGACACTCTCTGACACTCTCAGACACTCTCTGACACTCTCTATCACTCTCTGACACTCTCTGACACTCTCAGACACTCTCAGACACTCACTATCACTCTCTGACACTCTCTGACACTCTCAGACACTCTCAGACACTCTCTGACACTCTCTGACACTCTCTGACACTCTCTATCACTCTCTGACATTCTCTGACACTCTCAGACACTCTCTGACACTCTCTGACACTCTCAGACACTCTCTGACACTCACTATCACTCTCTGACACTCTCTGACACTCTCAGACACTCTCTGACACTCTCTGACACTCTCAGACACTCTCTGACACTCTCTATCACTCTCTGACACTCTCTGACACTCTCAGACACTCTCAGACACTCACTATCACTCTCTGACACTCTCTGACACTCTCAGACACTCTCAGACAATCTCTGACACTCTCTGACACTCTCTGACACTCTCTATCACTCTCTGACATTCTCTGACACTCTCAGACACTCTCTGACACTCTCTGACACTCTCAGACACTCTCTGACACTCTCTATCACTCTCTGACACTCTCTGACACTCTCAGACACTCTCAGACACTCACTATCACTCTCTGACACTCTCTGACACTCTCAGACACTCTCAGACACTCTCTGACACTCTCTGACACTCTCTGACACTCTCTATCACTCTCTGACATTCTCTGACACTCTCAGACACTCTCTGACACTCTCTGACACTCTCAGACACTCTCTGACACTCTCTGACACTCTCAGACACTCTCTGACACTCTCTATCACTCTCTGACACTCTCAGACACTCTGTGACACTCTCTGACACTCTCTCACTCTCTCTCACTCTCAGTCACTCTCTGACACTCTCTGACACTCTCTATCACTCTCTGACACTCTCTGTCACTCTCTGACACTCTCTGACACTGTCTGACTCTCTCTGACACTCTCTGACACTCTGACACTCTCTGACACTCACTATCACTCTCTGACACTCTCTGACACTCTCAGACACTCTCAGACACTCTCTGACACTCTCAGACACTCTCAGACACTCTGACACTCTCTGACACTCTCTATCACTCTCTATCACTCTCTGACACTCTCTGACTCTCTCTGACACTCTCTGACACTCTCAGACACTCTCTGACACTCTCTGACACTCTCTATCACTCTCTGACACTCTCTGACACTCTCTGACACTCTCTGACACTCTCAGACACTCTCTGATACTCTCTGACACTCTCTGACACTCTCTATCACTCTCTGACACTCTCAGACACTCTGTGACACTCTCTGACACCCTCTCACTCTCTCTCACTCTCAGTCACTCTCTGACACTCTCTGACACTCTCTATCACTCTCTGACACTCTCTATCACTCTCTGACACTCTCTGACTCTCTCTGACACTCTCTGACACTCTGACACTCTCTGACACTCACTATCACTCTCTGACACTCTCAGACACTCTCAGACACTCTCTGACACTCTCAGACACTCTCAGACACTCTGACACTCTCTGACACTCTCTATCACTCTCTATCACTCTCTGACACTCTCTGACTCTCTCTGACACGCTCTGACACTCTCAGACACTCTCTGACACTCTCTGACACTCTCTATCACTCTCTGACACTCTCTGACACTCTCTGACTCTCTCTGACACTCTCTGACACTCTCTGACACTCACTATCACTCTCCCACACTCTCAGACACTCTCAGACACTCTCTGACACTCTCAGACACTCTCAGACACTCTCTGACACTCTCTATCACTCTCTATCACTCTCTGACACTCTCTGACTCTCTCTGACACTCTCTGACACTCTCAGAAACTCTCTGACACTCTCAGACACTCACTATCACTCTCTGACACTCTCTGACACTCTCAGACACTCTCTGATACTCTCTGACACTCTCTGACACTCTCAGACACTCTCAGACACTCTCTGACACTCTCAGACACTCTCTGACACTCTCTGACACTCTCTATCACTCTCTGACACTCTCTGACACTCTCAGACACTCTCTGACACTCTCAGACACTCTCAGACACTCTGACACTCTCTGACACTCTCTATCACTCTCTATCACTCTCTGACACTCTCTGACTCTCTCTGACACGCTCTGACACTCTCAGACACTCTCTGACACTCTCTGACACTCTCTATCACTCTCTGACACTCTCTGACACTCTCTGACTCTCTCTGACACTCTCTGACACTCTCTGACACTCACTATCACTCTCCCACACTCTCAGACACTCTCAGACACTCTCTGACACTCTCAGACACTCTCAGACACTCTCTGACACTCTCTATCACTCTCTATCACTCTCTGACACTCTCTGACTCTCTCTGACACTCTCTGACACTCTCAGAAACTCTCTGACACTCTCAGACACTCACTATCACTCTCTGACACTCTCTGACACTCTCAGACACTCTCTGATACTCTCTGACACTCTCTGACACTCTCAGACACTCTCAGACACTCTCTGACACTCTCAGACACTCTCTGACACTCTCTGACACTCTCTATCACTCTCTGACACTCTCTGACACTCTCAGACACTCTCTGACACTCTCTGACACTCTCTATCACTCTCTGACACTCTCTGACACTCTCAGACACTCTCAGACACTCACTATCACTCTCTGACACTCTCTGACACTCTCAGACACTCTCAGACACTCTGTGACACTCTCTGACACTCTCTATCACTCTCTGACACTCTCTGACACTCTCAGACACTCTCTGATACTCTCTGACACTCTCTGACACTCTCAGACACTCTCAGACACTCTCTGACACTCTCAGACACTCTCTGACACTCTCTGACACTCTCTATCACTCTCTGACACTCTCTGACACTCTCAGACACTCTCTGACACTCTCTGACACTCTCTATCACTCTCTGACACTCTCTGACACTCTCAGACACTCTCAGACACTCACTATCACTCTCTGACACTCTCTGACACTCTCAGACACTCTCAGACACTCTGTGACACTCTCTGACACTCTCTATCACTCTCTGACACTCTCAGACACTCTCTGACACTCTCTGACACTCTCTGACACTCTCTATCACTCTCTGACACTCTCAGACACTCTGTGACACTCTCTGACACTCTCTCACTCTCTCTCACTCTCAGTCACTCTCTGACACTCTCTGACAATCTCTATCACTCTCTATCACTCTCTGACACTCTCTGACACTCTCTGACTCTCTCTGACACTCTCTGACACTCTGACACTCTCTGACACTCACTATCACTCTCTGAAACTCTCAGACACTCTCAGACACTCTCTGACACTCTCAGACACTCTCAGACACTCTGACACTCTCTGACACTCTCTATCACTCTCTATCACTCTCTGACACTCTCTGACTCTCTCTGACACTCTCTGACACTCTCAGACACTCTCTGACACTCTCTGACACTCTCTATCTCTCTCTGACACTCTCTATCACTCTCTGACACTCTCTGACACTCTCTGACTCTCTCTGACACTCTCTGACACTCTCTGACACTCACTATCACTCTCTGACACTCTGACACTCTCTGACACTCTCTATCACTCTCTATCACTCTCTGACACTCTCTATCACTCTATGACACTCTCTGACACTCTCTGACACTCTGACACTCTCTGACACTCTCTATCACTCTCTATCACTCTCTGACACTCTCTATCACTCTATGACACTCTCTGACACTCTCAGACACTCTCTGACACTCTCTGACACTCTCTATCTCTCTCTGACAGTCTCTATCACTCTCTGACACTCTCTGACACTCTCTGACTCTCTCTGACACTCTCTGACACTCTCTGACACTCACTATCACTCTCTGACACTCTCAGACACTCTCAGACACTCTCTGACACTCTCAGACACTCTCTGACACTCTCTATCACTCTCTATCACTCTCTGACACTCTCTGACTCTCTCTGACACTCTCTGACACTCTCAGAAACTCTCTGATACTCTCTGACACTCTCTGACACTCTCTGACACTCTCAGACACTCTCTGACACTCTCTGACACTCTCTGACACTCTCTGACACTCTCAGACACTCTCTGACACTCACTATCACTCTCTGACACTCTCTGACACTCTCAGACACTCTCTGACACTCTCTGACACTCTCTGACACTCTCTGACACTCACTATCACTCTCTGACACTCTCTGACACTCTCAGACACTCTCTGACACTCTCTGACACTCTCTGACACTCTCAGACACTCTCTGACACTCTCAGACACTCACTATCACTCTCTGACACTCTCTGACACTCTCAGACACTCACTATCACTCTCTGACACTCTCTGACACTCTCAGACAATCTCTGACACTCTCTGACTCTCTCAGACACTGTCTGACACTCTCTATCACTCTCTGACACTCTCTGACACTCTCAGACACTCTCTGACACTCTCTGACACTCTCTGACACTCTCAGACACTCTCTGACACTCTCAGACACTCACTATCACTCTCTGACACTCTCTGACAGTCTCAGACACTCACTATCACTCTCTGACACTCTCTGACACTCTCAGACACTCTCTGACACTCTCTGACACTCTCAGACACTGTCTGACACTCTCTATCACTCTCTGACACTCTCTGACACTCTCAGACACTCTCTGACACTCTCTGACACTCTCTATCACTCTCTGACACTCTCTGACACTCTCTGACACTCTCAGACACTCTCTGACACTCTCTGACACACTCAGACACTCTCTGACACTCTCTGACACTCTCTATCACTCTCTGACACTCTCTGACACTCTCAGATACTCTCTGACACTCTCTGACACTCTCAGACACTCTCTGACACTCTCAGACACTCTCTGACCCTCTCTGACACTCTCTATCACTCTCTGACTCTCTCTGACACTCTCAGACACTCTCTGACACTCTCAGACTCTCACTATCACTCTCTGACACTCTCTGACACTCTCAGACACTCTCTGACACTCTCTGACACTGTCAGACACTCTCTGACACACTCTGACACTCTCTATCACTCTCTGACACTCTCTGACACTCTCTGACACTCTCTGACACTCACTATCACTCTCCGACACTCTCTGACACTCTCAGAAACTCTCTGACACTCTCTGACACTCTCTGACACTCTCAGACACTCTCTGACACTCTCAGACACACACTATCACTCTCTGACACTCTCTGACACTCTCAGACACTCACTATCACTCTCTGACACTCTCAGACACTCTCTGACACTCTCTGACACTCTCTGTCACTCTCTGACACTCTCTGACACTCTCTGACACTCTCAGACAGTCTCAGACACTCTCTGACACTCTCTGACACACTCAGACACTCTCTGACACTCTCTGACACTCTCTATCACTCTCTGACACTCTCTGACACTCTCAGACACTCTCTGACACTCTCTGACACTCTCAGACACTCTCTGACACTCTCTGACACTGTCAGACACTCTCTGACACTCTCTATCACTCTCTGACTCTCTCTGACACTCTCAGACACTCTCTGACACTCTCAGACACTCACTATCACTCTCTGACACTCTATGACACTCTCAGACACTCTCTGACACTCTCTGACACTCTCTGACACTCTCAGACACTCTCTGACACTCTCTGACACTCTCAGACACTCTCTGACACTCTCAGACACTCACTATCACTCTCTGACACTCTCTGACACTCTCAGACACTCACTATCACTCTCTGACACTCTCTGACACTCTCAGACACTCTCTGACACTCTCTGACACTCTCAGACACTCTCTGACACTCTCTATCACTCTCTGACACTCTCTGACACTCTCAGACACTCTCAGACACTCACTATCACTCTCTGACACTCTCTGACACTCTCAGACACTCTCAGACACTCTCTGACACTCTCTGACACTCTCTGACACTCTCTATCACTCTCTGACATTCTCTGACACTCTCAGACACTCTCTGACACTCTCTATCACTCTCTGACACTCTCTGACACTCTCAGACACTCTCAGACACTCACTATCACTCTCTGACACTCTCTGACACTCTCAGACACTCTCAGACACTCTCTGACACTCTCTGACACTCTCTGACACTCTCTATCACTCTCTGACATTCTCTGACACTCTCAGACACTCTCTGACACTCTCTGACACTCTCAGACACTCTCTGACACTCTCTATCACTCTCTGACACTCTCTGACACTCTCAGACACTCTCAGACACTCACTATCACTCTCTGACACTCTCTGACACTCTCAGACACTCTCAGACACTCTCTGACACTCTCTGACACTCTCTGACACTCTCTATCACTCTCTGACATTCTCTGACACTCTCAGACACTCTCTGACACTCTCTGACACTCTCAGACACTCTCTGACACTCTCTGACACTCTCAGACACTCTCTATCACTCTCTGACACTCTCTGACACTCTCAGACACTCACTATCACTCTCTGACACTCTCTGACACTCTCAGACACTCTCTGACACTCTCTGACACTCTCAGACACTCTCTGACACTCTCTATCACTCTCTGACACTCTCTGACACTCTCAGACACTCTCAGACACTCACTATCACTCTCTGACACTCTCTGACACTCTCAGACACTCTCAGACACTCTCTGACACTCTCTGACACTCTCTGACACTCTCTATCACTCTCTGACATTCTCTGACACTCTCAGACACTCTCTGACACTCTCTGACACTCTCAGACACTCTCTGACACTCTCTATCACTCTCTGACACTCTCTGACACTCTCAGACACTCTCAGACACTCACTATCACTCTCTGACACTCTCTGACACTCTCAGACACTCTCAGACACTCTCTGACACTCTCTGACACTCTCTGACACTCTCTATCACTCTCTGACATTCTCTGACACTCTCAGACACTCTCTGACACTCTCTGACACTCTCAGACACTCTCTGACACTCTCTGACACTCTCAGACACTCTCTATCACTCTCTGACACTCTCAGACACTCTCAGACACTCTGTGACACTCTCTGACACTCTCAGACACTCTCAGACACTCTGTGACACTCTCTGACACTCTCAGACACTCTCAGACACTCACTATCACTCTCTGACACTCTCTGACACTCTCAGACACTCTCAGACACTCTCTGACACTCTCTGACACTCTCTATCACTCTCTGACATTCTCTGACACTATCAGACACTCTCTGACACTCTCTGACACTCTCAGACACTCTCTGACACTCTCTGACACTCTCAGACACTCTCTGACACTCTCAGACACTCTGTGACACTCTCTGACACTCTCTCACTCTCTCTCACTCTCAGTCACTCTCTGACACTCTCTGACACTCTCTATCACTCTCTGACACTCTCTATCACTCTCTGACACTCTCTGACACTCTCTGACTCTCTCTGACACTCTCTGACACTCTGACACTCTCTGACGCTCACTATCACTCTCTGACACTCTCTGACACTCTCAGACACTCTCAGACACTCTCTGACACTCTCAGACACTCTCAGACACTCTGACACTCTCTGACACTCTCTATCACTCTCTATCACTCTCTGACACTCTCTGACTCTCTCTGACACTCTCTGACACTCTCAGACACTCTCTGACACTCTCTGACACTCTCTATCACTCTCTGACACTCTCTGACACTCTCTGACTCTCTCTGACACTCTCTGACACTCTCTGACACTCACTATCACTCTCCGACACTCTCTATCACTCTCAGACACTCTCTGACACTCTCAGACACTCTCAGACACTCTCTATCACTCTCTATCACTCTCTGACACTCTCTGACTCTCTCTGACACTCTCTGACACTCTCAGAATCTCTCTGACACTCTCTGACACTCTCTGACACTCACTATCACTCTCCGACACACTCTATCACTCTCAGACGCTCTCCGACACTCTCAGACACTCTCAGACACTCTCTGACACTCTCTATCACTCTCTATCACTCTCTGACACTCTCTGACTCTCTCTGACACTCTCTGACACTCTCAGAAACTCTCTGACACTCTCAGACACTCACTATCACTCTCTGACACTCACTATCACTCTCTGACACTCTCTGACACTCTCAGACACTCTCTGATACTCTCTGACACTCTCTGACACTCTCAGACACTCTCAGACACTCTCTGACACTCTCAGACACTCTCTGACACTCTCTGACACTCTCTATCACTCTCTGACACTCTCTGACACTCTCAGACACTCTCTGACACTCTCTGACACTCTCTATCACTCTCTGACACTCTCTGACACTCTCAGACACTCTCAGACACTCACTATCACTCTCTGACACTCTCTGACACTCTCAGACACTCTCTGACACTCTCTGACACTCTCTGACACTCTCTATCACTCTCTGACACTCTCTGACACTCTCAGACACTCTCTGACACTCTCTGACACTCTCAGACACTCTCTGACACTCTCTGACACTCTCTGACACTCTCAGACACTCTCTGACACTCTCTATCACTCTCTGACACTCTCAGACACTCTGTGACACTCTCTGACACTCTCTCACTCTCTCTCACTCTCAGTCACTCTCTGACACTCTCTGACACTCTCTATCACTCTCTGACACTCTCTATCACTCTCTGACACTCTCTGACACTCTCTGACTCTCTCTGACACTCTCTGACACTCTGACACTCTCTGACACTCACTATCACTCTCTGACACTCTCTGACACTCTCAGACACTCTCAGACACTCTCAGACACTCACTATCACTCTCTGACACTCTCTGACACTCTCAGACACTCTCTGACACTCTCTGACACTCTCTGACACTCTCTATCACTCTCTGACACTCTCTGACACTCTCAGACACTCTCTGACACTCTCTGACACTCTCAGACACTCTCTGACACTCTCTGACACTCTCTGACACTCTCAGACACTCTCTGACACTCTCTATCACTCTCTGACACTCTCAGACACTCTGTGACACTCTCTGACACTCTCTCACTCTCTCTCACTCTCAGTCACTCTCTGACACTCTCTGACACTCTCTATCACTCTCTGACACTCTCTATCACTCTCTGACACTCTCTGACACTCTCTGACTCTCTCTGACACTCTCTGACACTCTGACACTCTCTGACACTCACTATCACTCTCTGACACTCTCTGACACTCTCAGACACTCTCAGACACTCTCTGACACTCTCAGACACTCTCAGACACTCTGACACTCTCTGACACTCTCTATCACTCTCTATCACTCTCTGACACTCTCTGACTCTCTCTGACACGCTCTGACACTCTCAGACACTCTCTGACACTCTCTGACACTCTCTATCACTCTCTGACACTCTCTGACACTCTCTGACTCTCTCTGACACTCTCTGACACTCTCTGACACTCTCTGACACTCTCTATCACTCTCTGACACTCTCTGACACTCTCAGACACTCTCTGACACTCTCTGACACTCTCAGACACTCTCTGACACTCTCTGACACTCTCTGACACTCTCAGACACTCTCTGACACTCTCTATCACTCTCTGACACTCTCAGACACTCTGTGACACTCTCTGACACTCTCTCACTCTCTCTCACTCTCGTTCACTCTCTGACACTCTCTGACACTCTCTATCACTCTCTGACACTCTCTATCACTCTCTGACACTCTCTGACACTCTCTGACTCTCTCTGACACTCTCTGACACTCTGACACTCTCTGACACTCACTATCACTCTCTGACACTCTCTGACACTCTCAGACACTCTCAGACACTCTCTGACACTCTCAGACACTCTCAGACACTCTGACACTCTCTGACACTCTCTATCACTCTCTATCACTCTCTGACACTCTCTGACTCTCTCTGACACGCTCTGACACTCTCAGACACTCTCTGACACTCTCTGACACTCTCTATCACTCTCTGACACTCTCTGACACTCTCTGACTCTCTCTGACACTCTCTGACACTCTCTGACACTCACTATCACTCTCCCACACTCTCAGACACTCTCAGACACTCTCTGACACTCTCAGACACTCTCAGACACTCTCTGACACTCTCTATCACTCTCTATCACTCTCTGACACTCTCTGACTCTCTCTGACACTCTCTGACACTCTCAGAAACTCTCTGACACTCTCAGACACTCACTATCACTCTCTGACACTCTCTGACACTCTCAGACATTCTCTGATACTCTCTGACACTCTCTGACACTCTCAGACACTCTCAGACACTCTCTGACACTCTCAGACACTCTCTGACACTCTCTGACACTCTCTATCACTCTCTGACACTCTCTGACACTCTCAGACACTCTCTGACACTCTCTGACACTCTCTATCACTCTCTGACACTCTCTGACACTCTCAGACACTCTCAGACACTCACTATCACTCTCTGACACTCTCTGACACTCTCAGACACTCTCAGACACTCTCTGACACTCTCTGACACTCTCTATCACTCTCTGACACTCTCAGACACTCTCTGACACTCTCTGACACTCTCAGACACTCTCTGACACTCTCTATCACTCTCTGACACTCTCAGACACTCTGTGACACTCTCTGACACTCTCTCACTCTCTCTCACTCTCAGTCACTCTCTGACACTCTCTGACAATCTCTATCACTCTCTATCACTCTCTGACACTCTCTGACACTCTCTGACTCTCTCTGACACTCTCTGACACTCTGACACTCTCTGACACTCACTATCACTCTCTGAAACTCTCAGACACTCTCAGACACTCTCTGACACTCTCAGACACTCTCAGACACTCTGACACTCTCTGACACTCTCTATCACTCTCTATCACTCTCTGACACTCTCTGACTCTCTCTGACACTCTCTGACACTCTCAGACACTCTCTGACACTCTCTGACACTCTCTATCTCTCTCTGACACTCTCTATCACTCTCTGACACTCTCTGACACTCTCTGACTCTCTCTGACACACTCTGACACTCTCTGACACTCACTATCACTCTCTGACACTCTGACACTCTCTGACACTCTCTATCACTCTCTATCACTCTCTGACACTCTCTATCACTCTATGACACTCTCTGACACTCTCTGACACTCTGACACTCTCTGACACTCTCTATCACTCTCTATCACTCTCTGACACTCTCTATCACTCTATGACACTCTCTGACACTCTCAGACACTCTCTGACACTCTCTGACACTCTCTATCTCTCTCTGACACTCTCTATCACTCTCTGACACTCTCTGACACTCTCTGACTCTCTCTGACACTCTCTGACACTCTCTGACACTCACTATCACTCTCTGACACTCTCAGACACTCTCAGACACTCTCTGACACTCTCAGACACTCTCTGACACTCTCTATCACTCTCTATCACTCTCTGACACTCTCTGACTCTCTCTGACACTCTCTGACACTCTCAGAAACTCTCTGATACTCTCTGACACTCTCTGACACTCTCTGACACTCTCAGACACTCTCTGACACTCTCTGACACTCTCTGACACTCTCAGACACTCTCTGACACTCACTATCACTCTCTGACACTCTCTGACACTCTCAGACACTCTCTGACACTCTCTGACACTCTCTGACACTCTCAGACACTCTCTGACACTCTCAGACACTCACTATCACTCTCTGACACTCTCTGACACTCTCAGACACTCACTATCACTCTCTGACACTCTCTGACACTCTCAGACACTCACTATCACTCTCTGACACTCTCTGACACTCTCAGACACTCTCTGACACTCTCTGACACTCTCAGACACTGTCTGACACTCTCTATCACTCTCTGACACTCTCTGACACTCTCAGACACTCTCTGACACTCTCTGACACTCTCTATCACTCTCTGACACTCTCTGACACTCTCTGACACTCTCAGACACTCTCTGACACTCTCTGACACACTCAGACACTCTCTGACACTCTCTGACACTCTCAGACACTCTCTGACACTCTCAGACACTCACTATCACTCTCTGACACTCTCTGACACTCTCAGACACTCACTATCACTCTCTGACACTCTCTGACACTCTCAGACACTCACTATCACTCTCTGACACTCTCTGACACTCTCAGACACTCTCTGACACTCTCTGACACTCTCAGACACTGTCTGACACTCTCTATCACTCTCTGACACTCTCTGACACTCTCAGACACTCTCTGACACTCTCTGACACTCTCTATCACTCTCTGACACTCTCTGACACTCTCTGACACTCTCAGACACTCTCTGACACTCTCTGACACACTCAGACACTCTCTGACACTCTCTGACACTCTCTATCACTCTCTGACACTCTCTGACACTCTCAGATACTCTCTGACACTCTCTGACACTCTCAGACACTCTCTGACACTCTCAGACACTCTCTGACCCTCTCTGACACTCTCTATCACTCTCTGACACTCTCTGACACTCTCAGACACTCACTATCACTCTCTGACACTCTCAGACACTCACTATCACTCTCTGACACTCTCTGACACTCTCAGACACTCACTATCACTCTCTGACACTCTCTGACACTCTCTGACACTCTCTGACACTCTCAGACACTCTCTGACACTCTCTGACACACTCAGACACTCTCTGACACTCTCTGACACACTCAGACACTCTCTGACACTCTCTGACACTCTCAGACACTCTCTGACACTCTCAGACACTCACTATCACTCTCTGACACTCTCTGACACTCTCAGACACTCACTATCACTCTCTGACACTCTCTGACACTCTCAGACACTCACTATCACTCTCTGACACTCTCTGACACTCTCAGACACTCTCTGACACTCTCTGACACTCTCAGACACTGTCTGACACTCTCTATCACTCTCTGACACTCTCTGACACTCTCAGACACTCTCTGACACTCTCTGACACTCTCTATCACTCTCTGACACTCTCTGACACTCTCTGACACTCTCAGACACTCTCTGACACTCTCTGACACACTCAGACACTCTCTGACACTCTCTGACACTCTCTATCACTCTCTGACACTCTCTGACACTCTCAGATACTCTCTGACACTCTCTGACACTCTCAGACACTCTCTGACACTCTCAGACACTCTCTGACCCTCTCTGACACTCTCTATCACTCTCTGACACTCTCTGACACTCTCAGACACTCACTATCACTCTCTGACACTCTCAGACACTCACTATCACTCTCTGACACTCTCTGACACTCTCAGACACTCACTATCACTCTCTGACACTCTCTGACACTCTCTGACACTCTCTGACACTCTCAGACACTCTCTGACACTCTCTGACACACTCAGACACTCTCTGACACTCTCTGACACTCTCAGACACTCTCTGACACTCTCAGACACTCTCTGACCCTCTCTGACACTCTCTATCACTCTCTGACTCTCTCTGACACGCTCAGACACTCTCTGACACTCTCAGACACTCACTATCACTCTCTGACACTCTCTGACACTCTCAGACTCTCTCTGACACTCTCTGACACTGTCAGACACTCTCTGACACTCTCTGACACTCTCTATCACTCTCTGACACTCTCTGACACTCTCTGACACTCAGAGACACTCTCTGACACGCTCTATCACTCTCTGACACTCTCTGACACTCTCTGACACTCTCTATCACTCTCTGACACTCTCTGACACTCTCTGACACTCTCTGACACTCAGAGACACTCTCTGACACGCTCTATCACTCTCTGACACTCTCTGACACTCTCAGACACTCTCTGACACTCTCTATCACTCTCTGACACTCTCTGACACTCTCTGACACTCAGAGACACTCTCTGACACGCTCTATCACTCTCTGACACTCTCTGACACTCTCAGACAGTCTCTGACACTCTCTGACACTCTCTGACACTCTCTGACACTCTCAGACACTCTCTGACACTCTCTGACACTCTCAGACACTGTCTGACACTCTCTATCACTCTCTGACACTCTCTGACACTCTCTATCACTCTCTGACACTCTCTGACACTCTCTGACACTCTCAGACACTCTCTGACACTCTCTGACACTCTCAGACACTCTCTGACACTCTCTGACACACTCAGACACTCTCTGACACTCTCTGACACTCTCTATCACTCTCTGACACTCTCTGACACTCTCTGACACTCTCTGACACTCTCTGACACTCTCAGACACTCTCTGACACTCACTATCACTCTCTGACACTCTCTGACACTCTCAGACACTCTCTGACACTCTCTGACACTCTCTGACACTCTCAGACACTCTCTGACACTCTCAGACACTCACTATCACTCTCTGACACTCTCTGACACTCTCAGACACTCACTATCACTCTCTGACACTCTCTGACACTCTCAGACACTCTCTGACACTCTCTGACACACTCAGACACTCTCTGACACTCTCTGACACTCTCTGACACTCTCTGACACTCTCTGACACTCTCAGACACTCTCTGACACTCACTATCACTCTCTGACACTCTCTGACACTCTCAGACACTCTCTGACACTCTCTGACACTCTCTGACACTCTCAGACACTCTCTGACACTCTCAGACACTCACTATCACTCTCTGACACTCTCTGACACTCTCAGACACTCACTATCACTCTCTGACACTCTCTGACACTCTCAGACACTCTCTGACACTCTCTGACACTCTCAGACACTGTCTGACACTCTCTATCACTCTCTGACACTCTCTGACACTCTCTGACACTCTCTGACACTCTCTGACACTCTCAGACACTCTCTGACACTCTCTGACACACTCAGACACTCTCTGACACTCTCTGACACTCTCTGACACTCTCTGACACTCTCAGACACTCTCTGACACTCACTATCACTCTCTGACACTCTCTGACACTCTCAGACACTCTCTGACACTCTCTGACACTCTCTGACACTCTCAGACACTCTCTGACACTCTCAGACACTCACTATCACTCTCTGACACTCTCTGACACTCTCAGACACTCACTATCACTCTCTGACACTCTCTGACACTCTCAGACACTCTCTGACACTCTCTGACACTCTCAGACACTGTCTGACACTCTCTATCACTCTCTGACACTCTCAGACACTCACTATCACTCTCTGACACTCTCTGACACTCTCAGACACTCTCTGACACTCTCTGACACTCTCAGACACTGTCTGACACTCTCTATCACTCTCTGACACTCTCTGACACTCTCAGACACTCTCTGACACTCTCTGACACTCTCTATCACTCTCTGACACTCTCTGACACTCTCTGACACTCTCAGACACTCTCTGACACTCTCTGACACACTCAGACACTCTCTGACACTCTCTGACACTCTCTATCACTCTCTGACACTCTCTGACACTCTCAGATACTCTCTGACACTCTCTGACACTCTCAGACACTCTCTGACACTCTCAGACACTCACTATCACTCTCTGACACTCTCTGACACTCTCAGACACTCACTATCACTCTCTGACACTCTCTGACACTCTCAGACACTCTCTGACACTCTCTGACACTCTCAGACACTGTCTGACACTCTCTATCACTCTCTGACACTCTCTGACACTCTCAGACACTCTCTGACACTCTCTGACACTCTCTATCACTCTCTGACACTCTCTGACACTCTCTGACACTCTCAGACACTCTCTGACACTCTCTGACACACTCAGACACTCTCTGACACTCTCTGACACTCTCTATCACTCTCTGACACTCTCTGACACTCTCAGATACTCTCTGACACTCTCTGACACTCTCAGACACTCTCTGACACTCTCAGACACTCTCTGACCCTCTCTGACACTCTCTATCACTCTCTGACACTCTCTGACACTCTCTGACACTCTCAGACACTCACTATCACTCTCTGACACTCTCTGACACTCTCAGACACTCACTATCACTCTCTGACACTCTCTGACACTCTCAGACACTCACTATCACTCTCTGACACTCTCTGACACTCTCTGACACTCTCTGACACTCTCTGACACTCTCTGACACTCTCAGACACTCACTATCACTCTCTGACACTCTCTGACACTCTCTGACACTCTCAGACACTCACTATCACTCTCTGACACTCTCTGACACTCTCAGACACTCACTATCACTCTCTGACACTCTCTGACACTCTCTGACACTCTCTGACACTCTCAGACACTCTCTGACACTCTCTGACACACTCAGACACTCTCTGACACTCTCTGACACTCTCAGACACTCTCTGACACTCTCAGACACTCTCTGACCCTCTCTGACACTCTCTATCACTCTCTGACTCTCTCTGACACGCTCAGACACTCTCTGACACTCTCAGACACTCACTATCACTCTCTGACACTCTCTGACACTCTCAGACACTCTCTGACACTCTCTGACACTGTCAGACACTCTCTGACACTCTCTGACACTCTCTATCACTCTCTGACACTCTCTGACACTCTCTGACACTCAGAGACACTCTCTGACACGCTCTATCACTCTCTGACACTCTCTGACACTCTCAGACAGTCTCTGACACTCTCTGACACTCTCAGACACTCTCTGACACTCTCAGACACTCACTATCACTCTCTGACACTCTCTGACACTCTCAGACACTCTCTGCACTCTCTGACACTCTCAGACACTCTCTGACACACTCAGACACTCTCTGACACTCTCTGACACTCTCAGACACTCTCTGACACTCTCAGACACTCTCTGACCCTCTCTGACACTCTCTATCACTCTCTGACTCTCTCTGACACGCTCAGACACTCACTATCACTCTCTGACACTCTCTGACACTCTCAGACACTCACTATCACTCTCTGACACTCTCTGACACTCTCAGACACTCACTATCACTCTCTGACACTCTCTGACACTCTCTGACACTCTCTGACACTCTCAGACACTCTCTGACACTCTCTGACACACTCAGACACTCTCTGACACTCTCTGACACTCTCAGACACTCTCTGACACTCTCAGACACTCTCTGACCCTCTCTGACACTCTCTATCACTCTCTGACTCTCTCTGACACGCTCAGACACTCTCTGACACTCTCAGACACTCACTATCACTCTCTGACACTCTCTGACACTCTCAGACACTCTCTGACACTCTCTGACACTGTCAGACACTCTCTGACACTCTCTGACACTCTCTATCACTCTCTGACACTCTCTGACACTCTCTGACACTCAGAGACACTCTCTGACACGCTCTATCACTCTCTGACACTCTCTGACACTCTCAGACAGTCTCTGACACTCTCTGACACTCTCAGACACTCTCTGACACTCTCAGACACTCACTATCACTCTCTGACACTCTCTGACACTCTCAGACACTCTCTGCACTCTCTGACACTCTCAGACACTCTCTGACACACTCAGACACTCTCTGACACTCTCTGACACTCTCAGACACTCTCTGACACTCTCAGACACTCTCTGACCCTCTCTGACACTCTCTATCACTCTCTGACTCTCTCTGACACGCTCAGACACTCTCTGACACTCTCAGACACTCACTATCACTCTCTGACACTCTCTGACACTCTCAGACACTCTCTGACACTCTCTGACACTGTCAGACACTCTCTGACACTCTCTGACACTCTCTATCACTCTCTGACACTCTCTGACACTCTCTGACACTCAGAGACACTCTCTGACACGCTCTATCACTCTCTGACACTCTCTGACACTCTCAGACAGTCTCTGACACTCTCTGACACTCTCAGACACTCTCTGACACTCTCAGACACTCACTATCACTCTCTGACACTCTCTGACACTCTCAGACACTCTCTGCACTCACTGACACTCTCAGACACTCTCTGACACTCTCTGACACTCTCTGACACTCTCTGACACTCTCAGACACTCTGTGACACTCTCTGTCACTCTCTGACACTCTCTGACACTCTCTGACTCTCTCTGACACTCTCTGACACTCTCAGACACTCTCTGACACTCTCAGACACTCTCAGACACTCTCTGACACTCTCTGACACTCTCTATCACTCTCTGACACTCTCTGACACTCTCTGACTCTCTCTGACACTCTCTGACACTCTCTGACACTCTCTGACACTCTCAGACACTCACTATCACTCTCTGACACTCTCTGACACTCTCAGACACTCTCTGACACTCTCTGACACTCTCAGACACTGTCTGACACTCTCTATCACTCTCTGACACTCTCTGACACTCTCAGACACTCTCTGACACTCTCAGACACTCTCTGACCCTCTCTGACACTCTCTATCACTCTCTGACTCTCTCTGACACGCTCAGACACTCTCTGACACTCTCAGACACTCACTATCACTCTCTGACACTCTCTGACACTCTCAGACACTCTCTGACACTCTCTGACACTGTCAGACACTCTCTGACACTCTCTGACACTCTCTATCACTCTCTGACACTCTCTGACACTCTCTGACACTCAGAGACACTCTCTGACACGCTCTATCACTCTCTGACACTCTCTGACACTCTCAGACAGTCTCTGACACTCTCTGACACTCTCAGACACTCTCTGACACTCTCAGACACTCACTATCACTCTCTGACACTCTCTGACACTCTCAGACACTCTCTGCACTCACTGACACTCTCAGACACTCTCTGACACTCTCTGACACTCTCTGACACTCTCTGACACTCTCAGACACTCTGTGACACTCTCTGTCACTCTCTGACACTCTCTGACACTCTCTGACTCTCTCTGACACTCTCTGACACTCTCAGACACTCTCTGACACTCTCAGACACTCTCAGACACTCTCTGACACTCTCTGACACTCTCTATCACTCTCTGACACTCTCTGACACTCTCTGACTCTCTCTGACACTCTCTGACACTCTCTGACACTCTCTGACACTCTCAGACACTCACTATCACTCTCTGACACTCTCTGACACTCTCAGACACTCTCTGACACTCTCTGACACTCTCAGACACTGTCTGACACTCTCTATCACTCTCTGACACTCTCTGACACTCTCAGACACTCTCTGACACCCTCTGACACTCTCTATCACTCTCTGACACTCTCTGACACTCTCTGACACTCTCAGACACTCTCTGACACTCTCTGACACACTCAGACACTCTCTGACACTCTCTGACACTCTCTATCACTCTCTGACACTCTCTGACACTCTCTGACACTCTCAGACACTATCTGACATTCTCAGACACTCTCTGACCCTCTCTGACACTCTCTATCACTCTCTGACTCTCTCTGACACTCTCAGACACTCTCTGACACTCTCAGACACTCACTATCACTCTCTGACACTCTCTGACACTCTCAGACACTCTCTGACACTCTCTGACACTGTCAGACACTCTCTGACACTCTCTGACACTCTCTATCACTCTCTGACACTCTCTGACACTCTCTGACACTCACAGACACTCTCTGACACTCTCTATCACTCTCTGACACTCTCTGACACTCTCAGACAGTCTCTGACACTCTCTGACACTCTCTGACACTGTCAGACACACTCTGACACTCTCTGACACTCTCTATCACTCTCTGACACTCTCTGACACTCTCTGACACTCACAGACACTCTCTGACACTCTCTATCACTCTCTGACACTCTCTGACACTCTCAGACAGTCTCTGACACTCTCTGACACTCTCAGACACTCTCTGACACTCTCAGACACTCACTATCACTCTCTGACACTCTCTGACACTCTCAGACACTCTCTGCACTCTCTGACACTCTCTGACACTCTCTGACACTCTCAGACACTCTGTGACACTCTCTATCACTCTCTGACACTCTCTGACACTCTCTGACTCTCTCTGACACTCTCTGACACTCTCTGACACTCTCAGACACTCTCTGACACTCTCAGACACTCTCAGACACTCTCTGACACTCTCTGACACTCTCTATCACTCTCTGACACTCTCTGACACTCTCTGACTCTCTCTGACACTCTCTGACACTCTCTGACACTCTCTGACACTCTAGGACACTCTCAGACACTCTCTGACACTCTCTGACACTCTCTATCACTCTCTGACACTCTCTGACAATCTCTGACTCTCTCTGACACTCTCTGACACTTTCTGACACTCTCAGACACTCTCTGACACTCTCTGACACTCTCTATCACTCTCTGACACTCTCTGACACTCTCAGACACTCTCTGACACTCTGACTCTCTCTATCACTCTCTGACACTCTCTGACTCTCTCTGACACTCTCTATCACTCTCTGACACTCTCAGACACTCCGTGACACTCTCTATCACTCTCTGACACTCTCTGACACTCTCTGACACTCTCTGACACTCTCTGACACTCTCTGACACTCTCAGACACTCTCTGACACTCTCAGACACTCTCTGACACTCTCTGACACTCTCTATCACTCTCTGACACTCTCTGACACTCTCTGACTCTCTCTGACACTCTCTGAAACTCTCTGACACTCTCTGACACTCTAGGACACTCTCAGACACTCTCTGACACTCTCTGACACTCTCTATCACTCTCTGACACTCTCTGACACTCTCTGACTCTCTCTGACACTCTCTGACACTCTCAGACACTCTCTGACACTCTCAGACACTCACTATCACTCTCTGCCACTCTCTGACACTCTCAGACACTCTCTGACACTCTCTGACACTCTCAGACACTCTCTGACACTCTCTGTCACTCTCTGACACTCTCTATCACTCTCTGACACTCTCTGACACTCTCAGACACTCTCTGATACTCTCTGACACTCTCTGACACTCTCTATCACTCTCTGACACTCTCTGACACTCTCAGCCACTCTCTGACACTCTCTGACACTCTCAGACACTCTCTGACACTCTCAGACACTCTCTATCACTCTCTGACACTCTCAGACACTCTCTGACACTCTCTGACACTCTCTCACTCTCTCTCACTCTCAGTCACTCTCTGACACTCTCTGACACTCTCAGACACTCTCTGATACTCTCTGACACTCTCTGACACTCTCTATCACTCTCTGACACTCTCTGACACTCTCAGCCACTCTCTGACACTCTCTGACACTCTCAGACACTCTCTGACACTCTCTGACACTCTCAGACACTCTCTATCACTCTCTGACACTCTCAGACACTCTGTGACACTCTCTGACACTCTCTCACTCTCTCTCACTCTCAGTCACTCTCTGACACTCTCTGACACTCTCTATCACTCTCTGACACTCTCAGACACTCTGTGACACTCTCTGACACTCTCTCACTCTCTCTCACTCTCAGTCACTCTCTGACACTCTCTGACACTCTCTATCACTCTCTGACACTCTCTGACTCTCTCTGACACTCTCTCACTCTCTCTCACTCTCAGTCACTCTCTGACACTCTGACACTCTCTATCACTCTCTGACACTCTCTATCACTCTCTGACACTCTCTGACACTCTCTGACTCTCTCTGACACTCTCTCACTCTCTCTCACTCTCAGTCACTCTCTGACACTCTCTGACACTCTCTATCACTCTCTGACACTCTCTGACTCTCTCTGACACTCTCTCACTCTCTCTCACTCTCAGTCACTCTCTGACACTCTCTGACACTCTCTATCACTCTCTCACACTCTCAGACACTCTCAGACACTATCTGACACTCTCTGACACTCTCAGACACTCTCTGACACTCTCTGACACTCTCTGACACTCTCAGACACTCTCAGACACTCTCTGACACTCTCTATCACTCTCTGACACTCTCTGACACTCTCAGACACTCTCTGAAACTCTGACTCTCTCTATCACTCTCTGACACTCTCTGACTCTCTCTGACGCTCTCTATCACTCTCTGACACTCTCAGACACTCAGTGACACTCTCTATCACTCTCTGACACTCTCTGACTCTCTCTGACACTCTCTGACACTCTCTGACACTCTCTGACACTCTCTGACACTCTCAGACACTCTCTATCACTCTCTGACACTCTCAGACACTCTGTGACACTCTCTGACACTCTCTCACTCTCTCTCACTCTCAGTCACTCTCTGACACTCTCTGACACTCTCTATCACTCTCTGACACTCTCAGACACTCTGTGACACTCTCTGACACTCTCTCACTCTCTCTCACTCTCAGTCACTCTCTGACACTCTCTGACACTCTCTATCACTCTCTGACACTCTCTGACTCTCTCTGACACTCTCTCACTCTCTCTCACTCTCAGTCACTCTCTGACACTCTGACACTCTCTATCACTCTCTGACACTCTCTATCACTCTCTGACACTCTCTGACACTCTCTGACTCTCTCTGACACTCTCTCACTCTCTCTCACTCTCAGTCACTCTCTGACACTCTCTGACACTCTCTATCACTCTCTGACACTCTCTGACTCTCTCTGACACTCTCTCACTCTCTCTCACTCTCAGTCACTCTCTGACACTCTCTGACACTCTCTATCACTCTCTGACACTCTCAGACACTCTCAGACACTATCTGACACTCTCTGACACTCTCAGACACTCTCTGACACTCTCTGACACTCTCTGACACTCTCAGACACTCTCTGACACTCTCTATCACTCTCTGACACTCTCTGACACTCTCAGACACTCTCTGAAACTCTGACTCTCTCTATCACTCTCTGACACTCTCTGACTCTCTCTGACGCTCTCTATCACTCTCTGACACTCTCAGACACTCAGTGACACTCTCTATCACTCTCTGACACTCTCTGACTCTCTCTGACACTCTCTGACACTCTCTGACACTCTCTGACACTCTCAGACACTCTCTGACACTCTCTGACACTCTCAGACACTCTCTATCACTCTCTGACACTCTCAGACACTCTGTGACACTCTCTGACACTCTCTCACTCTCACTCACTCTCAGTCACTCTCTGACACTCTCTGACACTCTCTATCACTCTCTGACACTCTCAGACACTCTGTGACACTCTCTATCACTCTCTGACACTCTCTGACACTCTCTGACACTCTCTGACACTCTCAGACACTCTGTGACACTCTCTATCACTCTCTGACACTCTCTGACACTCTCTGACTCTCTCTGACACTCTCTCACTCTCTCTCACTCTCAGTCACTCTCTGACACTCTGACACTCTCTATCACTCTCTGACACTCTCTATCACTCTCTGACACTCTCTGACACTCTCTGACTCTCTCTGACACTCTCTCACTCTCTCTCACTCTCAGTCACTCTCTGACACTCTCTGACACTCTCTATCACTCTCTGACACTCTCTGACTCTCTCTGACACTCTCTCACTCTCTCTCACTCTCAGTCACTCTCTGACACTCTCTGACACTCTCTATCACTCTCTGACACTCTCAGACACTCTCAGACACTATCTGACACTCTCTGACACTCTCAGACACTCTCTGACACTCTCTATCACTCTCTGACACTCTCTGACACTCTCAGACACTCTCTGAAACTCTGACTCTCTCTATCACTCTCTGACACTCTCTGACTCTCTCTGACGCTCTCTATCACTCTCTGACACTCTCAGACACTCAGTGACACTCTCTATCACTCTCTGACACTCTCTGACTCTCTCTGACACTCTCTGACACTCTCTGACACTCTCTGACACTCTCAGACACTCTCAGACACTCTCTATCACTCTCTGACACTCTCAGACACTCTGTGACACTCTCTGACACTCTCTCACTCTCTCTCACTCTCAGTCACTCTCTGACACTCTCTGACACTCTCTATCACTCTCTGACACTCTCTGACTCTCTCTGACACTCTCTCACTCTCTCTCACTCTCAGTCACTCTCTGACACTCTGACACTCTCTATCACTCTCTGACACTCTCTATCACTCTCTGACACTCTCTGACACTCTCTGACTCTCTCTGACACTCTCTCACTCTCTCTCACTCTCAGTCACTCTCTGACACTCTCTGACACTCTCTATCACTCTCTGACACTCTCTGACTCTCTCTGACACTCTCTCACTCTCTCTCACTCTCAGTCACTCTCTGACACTCTCTGACACTCTCTATCACTCTCTGACACTCTCAGACACTCTCAGACACTATCTGACACTCTCTGACACTCTCAGACACTCTCTGACACTCTCTGACACTCTCTGACACTCTCAGACACTCTCAGACACTCTCTGACACTCTCTATCACTCTCTGACACTCTCTGACACTCTCAGACACTCTCTGAAACTCTGACTCTCTCTATCACTCTCTGACACTCTCTGACTCTCTCTGACGCTCTCTATCACTCTCTGACACTCTCAGACACTCAGTGACACTCTCTATCACTCTCTGACACTCTCTGACTCTCTCTGACACTCTCTGACACTCTCTGACACTCTCTGACACTCTCTGACACTCTCAGACACTCTCTGACACTCTCTGACACTCTCAGACACTCTCTATCACTCTCTGACACTCTCAGACACTCTGTGACACTCTCTGACACTCTCTCACTCTCACTCACTCTCAGTCACTCTCTGACACTCTCTGACACTCTCTATCACTCTCTGACACTCTCAGACACTCTGTGACACTCTCTATCACTCTCTGACACTCTCTGACACTCTCTGACACTCTCTGACACTCTCAGACACTCTGTGACACTCTCTATCACTCTCTGACACTCTCTGACACTCTCTGACTCTCTCTGACACTCTCTGACACTCTCTGACACTCTCAGACACTCTCTGACACTCTGACTCTCTCTATCACTCTCTGACACTCTCTGACTCTCTCTGACACTCTCTATCACTCTCTGACACTCTCAGACACTCCGTGACACTCTCTATCACTCTCTGACACTCTCTGACACTCTCTGACACACTCTGACACTCTCAGACACTCTCTGACACTCTCAGACACTCTCAGACACTCTCTGACACTCTCTGACACTCTCTATCACTCTCTGACACTCTCTGACACTCTCTGACTCTCTCTGACACTCTCTGAAAATCTCTGACACTCTCTGACACTCTAGGACACTCTCAGACACTCTCTGACACTCTCTGACACTCTCTATCACTCTCTGACACTCTCTGACACTCTCTGACTCTCTCTGACACTCTCTGACACTCTCAGACACTCTCTGACACTCTCAGACACTCACTATCACTCTCTGCCACTCTCTGACACTCTCAGACACTCTCTGACACTCTCTGACACTCTCAGACACTCTCTGACACTCTCTGACACTCTCTGACACTCTCTATCACTCTCTGACACTCTCTGACACTCTCAGACACTCTCTGACACTCTCTGACACTCTCAGACACTCTCTGATACTCTCTGACACTCTCTGACACTCTCTATCACTCTCTGACACTCTCTGACACTCTCAGCCACTCTCTGACACTCTCAGACACTCTCTGACACTCTCTGACACTCTCAGACACTCTCTATCACTCTCTGACACTCTCAGACACTCTGTGACACTCTCTGACACTCTCTCACTCTCTCTCACTCTCAGTCACTCTCTGACACTCTCTGACACTCTCTATCACTCTCTGACACTCTCAGACACTCTGTGACACTCTCTGACACTCTCTCACTCTCTCTCACTCTCAGTCACTCTCTGACACTCTCTGACACTCTCTATCACTCTCTGACACTCTCTGACTCTCTCTGACACTCTCTCACTCTCTCTCACTCTCAGTCACTCTCTGACACTCTGACACTCTCTATCACTCTCTGACACTCTCTATCACTCTCTGACACTCTCTGACACTCTCTGACTCTCTCTGACACTCTCTCACTCTCTCTCACTCTCAGTCACTCTCTGACACTCTCTGACACTCTCTATCACTCTCTGACACTCTCTGACTCTCTCTGACACTCTCTCACTCTCTCTCACTCTCAGTCACTCTCTGACACTCTCTGACACTCTCTATCACTCTCTGACACTCTCAGACACTCTCAGACACTATCTGACACTCTCTGACACTCTCAGACACTCTCTGACACTCTCTGACACTCTCTGACACTCTCAGACACTCTCAGACACTCTCTGACACTCTCTATCACTCTCTGACACTCTCTGACACTCTCAGACACTCTCTGAAACTCTGACTCTCTCTATCACTCTCTGACACTCTCTGACTCTCTCTGACGCTCTCTATCACTCTCTGACACTCTCAGACACTCAGTGACACTCTCTATCACTCTCTGACACTCTCTGACTCTCTCTGACACTCTCTGACACTCTCTGACACTCTCTGACACTCTCAGACACTCTCAGACACTCTCTATCACTCTCTGACACTCTCAGACACTCTGTGACACTCTCTGACACTCTCTCACTCTCTCTCACTCTCAGTCACTCTCTGACACTCTCTGACACTCTCTATCACTCTCTGACACTCTCAGACACTCTGTGACACTCTCTGACACTCTCTCACTCTCTCTCACTCTCAGTCACTCTCTGACACTCTCTGACACTCTCTATCACTCTCTGACACTCTCTGACTCTCTCTGACACTCTCTCACTCTCTCTCACTCTCAGTCACTCTCTGACACTCTGACACTCTCTATCACTCTCTGACACTCTCTATCACTCTCTGACACTCTCTGACACTCTCTGACTCTCTCTGACACTCTCTCACTCTCTCTCACTCTCAGTCACTCTCTGACACTCTCTGACACTCTCTATCACTCTCTGACACTCTCTGACTCTCTCTGACACTCTCTCACTCTCTCTCACTCTCAGTCACTCTCTGACACTCTCTGACACTCTCTATCACTCTCTGACACTCTCAGACACTCTCAGACACTATCTGACACTCTCTGACACTCTCAGACACTCTCTGACACTCTCTGACACTCTCTGACACTCTCAGACACTCTCAGACACTCTCTGACACTCTCTATCACTCTCTGACACTCTCTGACACTCTCAGACACTCTCTGAAACTCTGACTCTCTCTATCACTCTCTGACACTCTCTGACTCTCTCTGACGCTCTCTATCACTCTCTGACACTCTCAGACACTCAGTGACACTCTCTATCACTCTCTGACACTCTCTGACTCTCTCTGACACTCTCTGACACTCTCTGACACTCTCTGACACTCTCAGACACTCTCTGACACTCTCTGACACTCTCAGACACTCTCTATCACTCTCTGACACTCTCAGACACTCTGTGACACTCTCTGACACTCTCTCACTCTCACTCACTCTCAGTCACTCTCTGACACTCTCTGACACTCTCTATCACTCTCCGACACTCTCAGACACTCTGTGACACTCTCTATCACTCTCTGACACTCTCTGACACTCTCTGACACTCTCAGACACTCTGTGACACTCTCTATCACTCTCTGACACTCTCTGACACTCTCTGACTCTCTCTGACACTCTCTGACACTCTCAGACACTCTCAGACACTCTCTGACACTCTCTGACACTCTCTATCACTCTCTGACACTCTCTGACACTCTCTGACTCTCTCTGACACTCTCTGACACTCTCTGACACTCTAGGACACTCTCAGACACTCTCTGACACTCTCTGACACTCTCTATCACTCTCTGACACTCTCTGACAATCTCTGACTCTCTCTGACACTCTCTGACACTCTCTGACACTCTCAGACACTCTCTGACACTCTCTGACACTCTCTATCACTCTCTGACACTCTCTGACACTCTCAGACACTCTCTGACACTCTGACTCTCTCTATCACTCTCTGACACTCTCTGACTCTCTCTGACACTCTCTATCACTCTCTGACATTCTCAGACACTCTGTGACACTCTCTATCACTCTCTGACACTCTCTGACACTCTCTATCACTCTCTGACACTCTCTGACACTCTCTGACTCTCTCTGACACTCTCAGACACTCTCTGACACTCTCAGACACTCTCAGATACTCTCTGACACTCTCTGACACTCTCTATCACTCTCTGACACTCTCTGACTCTCTCTGGCACTCTCTGACACTCTCTGACACTCTCTGACACTCTAGGACACTCTCAGACACTCTCTGACACTCTCTGACACTCTCTATCACTCTCTGACACTCTCTGACACTCTCTGACTCTCTCTGACACTCTCTGACACTCTCAGACACTCTCTGACACTCTCAGACACTCACTATCACTCTCTGACACTCTCTGACACTCTCAGACACTCTCTGACACTCTCTGACACTCTCAGACACTCTCTGACACTCTCTGACACTCTCTGACACTCTCTATCACTCTCTGACACTCTCTGACACTCTCAGACACTCTCTGACACTCTCTGACACTCTCTATCACTCTCTGACACTCTCTGACACTCTCAGACACTCTCTGACACTCTCTGACACTCTCTATCTCTCTCTTACACTCTCTATCACTCTCTGACACTCTCTGACACTCTCTGACTCTCTCTGACAATCTCTGACACTCTCTGACACTCACTATCACTCTCTGACACTCTCAGACACTCTCAGACACTCACTATCACTCTCTGACACTCTCTGACACTCTCAGACACTCTCTGACACTCTCTGACACTCTCAGACACTCTCTGACACTCTCTGACACTCTCTGACACTCTCTATCACTCTCTGACACTCTCTGACACTCTCTGACTCTCTCTGACACTCTCTGACACTCTCTGACACTCACTATCACTCTCTGACACTCTCAGACACTCTCAGACACTCTCTGACACTCTCAGACACTCTCTGACACTCTCTATCACTCTCTATCACTCTCTGACACTCTCTGACTCTCTCTGACACTCTCTGACACTCTCAGAAACTCTCTGACACTCTCAGACACTCACTATCACTCTCTGACACTCTCTGACACTCTCAGACACTCTCTGACACTCTCTGACACTCTCAGACACTCTCTGACACTCTCTGACACTCTCTGACACTCTCTATCACTCTCTGACACTCTCTGACACTCTCAGACACTCTCTGACACTCTCTGACACTCTCAGACACTCTCTATCACTCTCTGACACTCTCTGACACTCTCAGACACTCTCTGACACTCTCTGACACTCTCTATCTCTCTCTTACACTCTCTATCCCTCTCTGACACTCTCTGACACTCTCTGACTCTCTCTGACAATCTCTGACACTCTCTGACACTCACTATCACTCTCTGACACTCTCAGACACTCTCAGACACTCACTATCACTCTCTGACACTCTCTGACACTCTCAGACACTCTCTGACACTCTCTGACACTCTCAGACACTCTCTGACACTCTCTGACACTCTCTGACACTCTCTATCACTCTCTGACACTCTCTGACACTCTCAGACACTCTCTGACACTCTCTGACACTCTCAGACACTCTCTATCACTCTCTGACACTCTCTGACACTCTCAGACACTCTCTGACACTCTCTGACACTCTCTATCTCTCTCTTACACTCTCTATCACTCTCTGACACTCTCTGACACTCTCTGACTCTCTCTGACACTCTCTGACACTCTCTGACACTCACTATCACTCTCTGACACTCTCAGACACTCTCAGACACTCTCAGACACTCTCTGACACTCTCTATCACTCTCTATCACTCTCTGACACTCTCTGACTCTCTCTGACACTCTCTGACACTCTCAGAAACTCTCTGATACTCTCTGACACTCTCTGACACTCTCTGACACTCTCAGACACTCTCTGACACTCTCTGACACTCTCAGACACTCTCTGACACTCTCTGACACTCTCTGACACTCTCAGACACTCTCTGACACTCACTATCACTCTCTGACACTCTCTGACACTCTCAGACACTCTCTGACACTCTCTGACACTCTCTGACACTCTCTATCACTCTCTGACACTCTCTGACACTCTCTGACACTCTCAGACAGTCTCAGACACTCTCTGACACTCTCTGACACACTCAGACACTCTCTGACACTCTCTGACACTCTCTATCACTCTCTGACACTCTCTGACACTCTCAGACACTCTCTGACACTCTCTGACACTCTCAGACACTCTCAGACACTCACTATCACTCTCTGACACTCTCTGACACTCTCAGACACTCTCTGACACTCTCTGACACTCTCAGACACTGTCTGACACTCTCTATCACTCTCTGACACTCTCTGACACTCTCAGACACTCTCTGACACTCTCTGACACTCTCTATCACTCTCTGACACTCTCTGACACTCTCTGACACTCTCAGACAGTCTCAGACACTCTCTGACACTCTCTGACACACTCAGACACTCTCTGACACTCTCTATCACTCTCTGACACTCTCTGACACTCTCAGACACTCTCTGACACTCTGACACTCTCAGACACTCTCTGACACTCTCAGACACTCTCTGACCCTCTCTGACACTCTCTATCACTCTCTGACTCTCTCTGACACTCTCAGACACTCTCTGACACTCTCAGACACTCACTATCACTCTCTGACACTCTCTGACACTCTCAGACACTCTCTGACACTCTCTGACACTGTCAGACACTCTCTGACACTCTCTGACACTCTCTATCACTCTCTGACACTCTCTGACACTCTCTGACACTCACTATCACTCTCTGACACTCTCTGACACTCTCAGACACTCTCTGACACTCTCTGACACTCTCTGACACTCTCAGACACTCTCTGACACTCTCTGACACTCTCAGACACTCTCTGACACTCTCAGACACTCACTATCACTCTCTGACACTCTCTGACACTCTCAGACACTCTCTGACACTCTCTGACACTCTCAGACACTCTCTGACACTCTCTATCACTCTCTGACACTCTCTGACACTCTCAGACACTCTCAGACACTCACTATCACTCTCTGACACTCTCTGACACTCTCAGACACTCTCAGACACTCTCTGACACTCTCTGACACTCTCTGACACTCTCTATCACTCTCTGACATTCTCTGACACTCTCAGACACTCTCTGACACTCTCTGACACTCTCAGACACTCTCTGACACTCTCTATCACTCTCTGACACTCTCTGACACTCTCAGACACTCTCAGACACTCACTATCACTCTCTGACACTCTCTGACACTCTCAGACACTCTCAGACACTCTCTGACACTCTCTGACACTCTCTGACACTCTCTATCACTCTCTGACATTCTCTGACACTCTCAGACACTCTCTGACACTCTCTGACACTCTCAGACACTCTCTGACACTCTCTGACACTCTCAGACACTCTCTGACACTCTCTATCACTCTCTGACACTCTCAGACACTCTGTGACACTCTCTGACACTCTCTCACTCTCTCTCACTCTCAGTCACTCTCTGACACTCTCTGACACTCTCTATCACTCTCTGACACTCTCTATCAATCTCTGACACTCTCTGACACTGTCTGACTCTCTCTGACACTCTCTGACACTCTGACACTCTCTGACACTCACTATCACTCTCTGACACTCTCTGACACTCTCAGACACTCTCAGACACTCTCTGACACTCTCAGACACTCTCAGACACTCTGACACTCTCTGACACTCTCTATCACTCTCTATCACTCTCTGACACTCTCTGACTCTCTCTGACACTCTCTGACACTCTCAGACACTCTCTGACACTCTCTGACACTCTCTATCACTCTCTGACACTCTCTGACACTCTCTGACTCTCTCTGACACTCTCTGACACTCTCTGACACTCACTATCACTCTCCGACACTCTCTATCACTCTCAGACACTCTCTGACACTCTCAGACACTCTCAGACACTCTCTGACACTCTCTATCACTCTCTATCACTCTCTGACACTCTCTGACTCTCTCTGACACTCTCTGACACTCTCAGAAACTCTCTGACACTCTCTGACACTCTCTGACACTCACTATCACTCTCCGACACTCTCTATCACTCTCAGACGCTCTCTGACACTCTCAGACACTCTCAGACACTCTCTGACACTCTCTATCACTCTCTATCACTCTCTGACACTCTCTGACTCTCTCTGACACTCTCTGACACTCTCAGAAACTCTCTGACACTCTCAGACACTCACTATCACTCTCTGACACTCACTATCACTCTCTGACACTCTCTGACACTCTCAGACACTCTCTGATACTCTCTGACACTCTCTGACACTCTCAGACACTCTCAGACACTCTCTGACACTCTCAGACACTCTCTGACACTCTCTGACACTCTCTATCACTCTCTGACACTCTCTGACACTCTCAGACACTCTCTGACACTCTCTGACACTCTCTATCACTCTCTGACACTCTCTGAAACTCTCAGACACTCTCAGACACTCACTATCACTCTCTGACACTCTCTGACACTCTCAGACACTCTCTGACACTCTCTGACACTCTCTGACACTCTCTATCACTCTCTGACACTCTCTGACACTCTCAGACACTCTCTGACACTCTCTGACACTCTCAGACACTCTCTGACACTCTCTGACACTCTCTGACACTCTCAGACACTCTCTGACACTCTCTATCACTCTCTGACACTCTCAGACACTCTGTGACACTCTCTGACACTCTCTCACTCTCTCTCACTCTCAGTCACTCTCTGACACTCTCTGACACTCTCTATCACTCTCTGACACTCTCTATCACTCTCTGACACTCTCTGACACTCTCTGACTCTCTCTGACACTCTCTGACACTCTGACACTCTCTGACACTCACTATCACTCTCTGACACTCTCAGACACTCTCAGACACTCTCTGACACTCTCAGACACTCTCAGACACTCTGACACTCTCTGACACTCTCTATCACTCTCTATCACTCTCTGACACTCTCTGACTCTCTCTTACACGCTCTGACACTCTCAGACACTCTCTGACACTCTCTGACACTCTCTGACACTCTCTATCACTCTCTGACACTCTCTGACACTCTCAGACACTCTCTGACACTCTCTGACACTCTCAGACACTCTCTGACACTCTCTGACACTCTCTGACACTCTCAGACACTCTCTGACACTCTCTATCACTCTCTGACACTCTCAGACACTCTGTGACACTCTCTGACACTCTCTCACTCTCTCTCACTCTCAGTCACTCTCTGACACTCTCTGACACTCTCTATCACTCTCTGACACTCTCTATCACTCTCTGACACTCTCTGACACTCTCTGACTCTCTCTGACACTCTCTGACACTCTGACACTCTCTGACACTCACTATCACTCTCTGACACTCTCAGACACTCTCAGACACTCTCTGACACTCTCAGACACTCTCAGACACTCTGACACTCTCTGACACTCTCTATCACTCTCTATCACTCTCTGACACTCTCTGACTCTCTCTTACACGCTCTGACACTCTCAGACACTCTCTGACACTCTCTGACACTCTCTATCACTCTCTGACACTCTCTGACACTCTCTGACTCTCTCTGACACTCTCTGACACTCTCTGACACTCTCTGACACTCTCTATCACTCTCTGACACTCTCTGACACTCTCAGACACTCTCTGACACTCTCTGACACTCTCAGACACTCTCTGACACTCTCTGACACTCTCAGACACTCTCTGACACTCTCTATCACTCTCTGACACTCTCAGACACTCTGTGACACTCTCTGACACTCTCTCACTCTCTCTCACTCTCAGTCACTCTCTGACACTCTCTGACACTCTCTATCACTCTCTGACACTCTCTATCACTCTCTGACACTCTCTGACACTCTCTGACTCTCTCTGACACTCTCTGACACTCTGACACTCTCTGACACTCACTATCACTCTCTGACACTCTCTGACACTCTCAGACACTCTCAGACACTCTCTGACACTCTCAGACACTCTCAGACACTCTGACACTCTCTGACACTCTCTATCACTCTCTATCACTCTCTGACACTCTCTGACTCTCTCTGACACGCTCTGACACTCTCAGACACTCTCTGACACTCTCTGACACTCTCTATCACTCTCTGACACTCTCTGACACTCTCTGACTCTCTCTGACACTCTCTGACACTCTCTGACACTCACTATCACTCTCCCACACTCTCAGACACTCTCAGACACTCTCTGACACTCTCAGACACTCTCAGACACTCTCTGACACTCTCTATCACTCTCTATCACTCTCTGACACTCTCTGACTCTCTCTGACACTCTCTGACACTCTCAGAAACTCTCTGACACTTTCAGACACTCACTATCACTCTCTGACACTCTCTGACACTCTCAGACACTCTCTGATACTCTCTGACACTCTCTGACACTCTCAGACACTCTCAGACACTCTCTGACACTCTCAGACACTCTCTGACACTCTCTGACACTCTCTATCACTCTCTGACACTCTCTGACACTCTCAGACACTCTCTGACACTCTCTGACACTCTCTATCACTCTCTGACACTCTCTGACACTCTCAGACACTCACTATCACTCTCTGACACTCTCTGACACTCTCAGACACTCTCAGACACTCTCTGACACTCTCTGACACTCTCTATCACTCTCTGACACTCTCTGACACTCTCAGACACTCTCAGACACTCTCTGACACTCTCTGACACTCTCTATCACTCTCTGACACTCTCAGACACTCTCTGACACTCTCTGACACTCTCTGACACTCTCAGACACTCTCTGACACTCTCTATCACTCTCTGACACTCTCAGACACTCTGTGACACTCTCTGACACTCTCTCACTCTCTCTCACTCTCAGTCACTCTCTGACACTCTCTGACAATCTCTATCACTCTCTATCACTTTCTGACACTCTCTGACACTCTCTGACTCTCTCTGACACTCTCTGACACTCTGACACTCTCTGACACTCACTATCACTCTCTGAAACTCTCAGACACTCTCAGACACTCTCTGACACTCTCAGACACTCTCAGACACTCTGACACTCTCTGACACTCTCTATCACTCTCTATCACTCTCTGACACTCTCTGACTCTCTCTGACACTCTCTGACACTCTCAGACACTCTCTGACACTCTCTGACACTCTCTATCTCTCTCTGACACTCTCTATCACTCTCTGACACTCTCTGACACTCACTATCACTCTCTGACACTCTGACACTCTCTGACACTCTCTATCACTCTCTATCACTCTCTGACACTCTCTATCACTCTATGACACTCTCTGACACTCTCTGACACTCTGACACTCTCTGACACTCTCTATCACTCTCTATCACTCTCTGACACTCTCTATCACTCTATGACACTCTCTGACACTCTCAGACACTCTCTGACACTCTCTGACACTCTCTATCTCTCTCTGACACTCTCTATCACTCTCTGAAACTCTCTGACACTCTCTGACTCTCTCTGACACTCTCAGACACTCTCTGACACTCTCTATCACTCACTATCACTCTCTGACACTCTCTGACACTCTCAGACACTCTCTGACACTCTCTGACACTCTCTATCTCTCTCTTACACTCTCTATCACTCTCTGACACTCTCTGACACTCTCTGACTCTCTCTGACACTCTCTGACACTCTCTGACACTCACTATCACTCTCTGACACTCTCAGACACTCTCAGACACTCTCAGACACTCTCTGACACTCTCTATCACTCTCTATCACTCTCTGACACTCTCTGACTCTCTCTGACACTCTCTGACACTCTCAGAAACTCTCTGATACTCTCTGACACTCTCTGACACTCTCTGACACTCTCAGACACTCTCTGACACTCTCTGACACTCTCAGACACTCTCTGACACTCTCTGACACTCTCTGACACTCTCAGACACTCTCTGACACTCACTATCACTCTCTGACACTCTCTGACACTCTCAGACACTCTCTGACACTCTCTGACACTCTCTGACACTCTCTATCACTCTCTGACACTCTCTGACACTCTCTGACACTCTCAGACAGTCTCAGACACTCTCTGACACTCTCTGACACACTCAGACACTCTCTGACACTCTCTGACACTCTCTATCACTCTCTGACACTCTCTGACACTCTCAGACACTCTCTGACACTCTCTGACACTCTCAGACACTCTCAGACACTCACTATCACTCTCTGACACTCTCTGACACTCTCAGACACTCTCTGACACTCTCTGACACTCTCAGACACTGTCTGACACTCTCTATCACTCTCTGACACTCTCTGACACTCTCAGACACTCTCTGACACTCTCTGACACTCTCTATCACTCTCTGACACTCTCTGACACTCTCTGACACTCTCAGACAGTCTCAGACACTCTCTGACACTCTCTGACACACTCAGACACTCTCTGACACTCTCTATCACTCTCTGACACTCTCTGACACTCTCAGACACTCTCTGACACTCTGACACTCTCAGACACTCTCTGACACTCTCAGACACTCTCTGACCCTCTCTGACACTCTCTATCACTCTCTGACTCTCTCTGACACTCTCAGACACTCTCTGACACTCTCAGACACTCACTATCACTCTCTGACACTCTCTGACACTCTCAGACACTCTCTGACACTCTCTGACACTGTCAGACACTCTCTGACACTCTCTGACACTCTCTATCACTCTCTGACACTCTCTGACACTCTCTGACACTCACTATCACTCTCTGACACTCTCTGACACTCTCAGACACTCTCTGACACTCTCTGACACTCTCTGACACTCTCAGACACTCTCTGACACTCTCTGACACTCTCAGACACTCTCTGACACTCTCAGACACTCACTATCACTCTCTGACACTCTCTGACACTCTCAGACACTCTCTGACACTCTCTGACACTCTCAGACACTCTCTGACACTCTCTATCACTCTCTGACACTCTCTGACACTCTCAGACACTCTCAGACACTCACTATCACTCTCTGACACTCTCTGACACTCTCAGACACTCTCAGACACTCTCTGACACTCTCTGACACTCTCTGACACTCTCTATCACTCTCTGACATTCTCTGACACTCTCAGACACTCTCTGACACTCTCTGACACTCTCAGACACTCTCTGACACTCTCTATCACTCTCTGACACTCTCTGACACTCTCAGACACTCTCAGACACTCACTATCACTCTCTGACACTCTCTGACACTCTCAGACACTCTCAGACACTCTCTGACACTCTCTGACACTCTCTGACACTCTCTATCACTCTCTGACATTCTCTGACACTCTCAGACACTCTCTGACACTCTCTGACACTCTCAGACACTCTCTGACACTCTCTGACACTCTCAGACACTCTCTGACACTCTCTATCACTCTCTGACACTCTCAGACACTCTGTGACACTCTCTGACACTCTCTCACTCTCTCTCACTCTCAGTCACTCTCTGACACTCTCTGACACTCTCTATCACTCTCTGACACTCTCTATCAATCTCTGACACTCTCTGACACTGTCTGACTCTCTCTGACACTCTCTGACACTCTGACACTCTCTGACACTCACTATCACTCTCTGACACTCTCTGACACTCTCAGACACTCTCAGACACTCTCTGACACTCTCAGACACTCTCAGACACTCTGACACTCTCTGACACTCTCTATCACTCTCTATCACTCTCTGACACTCTCTGACTCTCTCTGACACTCTCTGACACTCTCAGACACTCTCTGACACTCTCTGACACTCTCTATCACTCTCTGACACTCTCTGACACTCTCTGACTCTCTCTGACACTCTCTGACACTCTCTGACACTCACTATCACTCTCCGACACTCTCTATCACTCTCAGACACTCTCTGACACTCTCAGACACTCTCAGACACTCTCTGACACTCTCTATCACTCTCTATCACTCTCTGACACTCTCTGACTCTCTCTGACACTCTCTGACACTCTCAGAAACTCTCTGACACTCTCTGACACTCTCTGACACTCACTATCACTCTCCGACACTCTCTATCACTCTCAGACGCTCTCTGACACTCTCAGACACTCTCAGACACTCTCTGACACTCTCTATCACTCTCTATCACTCTCTGACACTCTCTGACTCTCTCTGACACTCTCTGACACTCTCAGAAACTCTCTGACACTCTCAGACACTCACTATCACTCTCTGACACTCACTATCACTCTCTGACACTCTCTGACACTCTCAGACACTCTCTGATACTCTCTGACACTCTCTGACACTCTCAGACACTCTCAGACACTCTCTGACACTCTCAGACACTCTCTGACACTCTCTGACACTCTCTATCACTCTCTGACACTCTCTGACACTCTCAGACACTCTCTGACACTCTCTGACACTCTCTATCACTCTCTGACACTCTCTGAAACTCTCAGACACTCTCAGACACTCACTATCACTCTCTGACACTCTCTGACACTCTCAGACACTCTCTGACACTCTCTGACACTCTCTGACACTCTCTATCACTCTCTGACACTCTCTGACACTCTCAGACACTCTCTGACACTCTCTGACACTCTCAGACACTCTCTGACACTCTCTGACACTCTCTGACACTCTCAGACACTCTCTGACACTCTCTATCACTCTCTGACACTCTCAGACACTCTGTGACACTCTCTGACACTCTCTCACTCTCTCTCACTCTCAGTCACTCTCTGACACTCTCTGACACTCTCTATCACTCTCTGACACTCTCTATCACTCTCTGACACTCTCTGACACTCTCTGACTCTCTCTGACACTCTCTGACACTCTGACACTCTCTGACACTCACTATCACTCTCTGACACTCTCAGACACTCTCAGACACTCTCTGACACTCTCAGACACTCTCAGACACTCTGACACTCTCTGACACTCTCTATCACTCTCTATCACTCTCTGACACTCTCTGACTCTCTCTTACACGCTCTGACACTCTCAGACACTCTCTGACACTCTCTGACACTCTCTGACACTCTCTATCACTCTCTGACACTCTCTGACACTCTCAGACACTCTCTGACACTCTCTGACACTCTCAGACACTCTCTGACACTCTCTGACACTCTCTGACACTCTCAGACACTCTCTGACACTCTCTATCACTCTCTGACACTCTCAGACACTCTGTGACACTCTCTGACACTCTCTCACTCTCTCTCACTCTCAGTCACTCTCTGACACTCTCTGACACTCTCTATCACTCTCTGACACTCTCTATCACTCTCTGACACTCTCTGACACTCTCTGACTCTCTCTGACACTCTCTGACACTCTGACACTCTCTGACACTCACTATCACTCTCTGACACTCTCAGACACTCTCAGACACTCTCTGACACTCTCAGACACTCTCAGACACTCTGACACTCTCTGACACTCTCTATCACTCTCTATCACTCTCTGACACTCTCTGACTCTCTCTTACACGCTCTGACACTCTCAGACACTCTCTGACACTCTCTGACACTCTCTATCACTCTCTGACACTCTCTGACACTCTCTGACTCTCTCTGACACTCTCTGACACTCTCTGACACTCTCTGACACTCTCTATCACTCTCTGACACTCTCTGACACTCTCAGACACTCTCTGACACTCTCTGACACTCTCAGACACTCTCTGACACTCTCTGAAACTCTCAGACACTCTCTGACACTCTCTATCACTCTCTGACACTCTCAGACACTCTGTGACACTCTCTGACACTCTCTCACTCTCTCTCACTCTCAGTCACTCTCTGACACTCTCTGACACTCTCTATCACTCTCTGACACTCTCTATCACTCTCTGACACTCTCTGACACTCTCTGACTCTCTCTGACACTCTCTGACACTCTGACACTCTCTGACACTCACTATCACTCTCTGACACTCTCTGACACTCTCAGACACTCTCAGACACTCTCTGACACTCTCAGACACTCTCAGACACTCTGACACTCTCTGACACTCTCTATCACTCTCTATCACTCTCTGACACTCTCTGACTCTCTCTGACACGCTCTGACACTCTCAGACACTCTCTGACACTCTCTGACACTCTCTATCACTCTCTGACACTCTCTGACACTCTCTGACTCTCTCTGACACTCTCTGACACTCTCTGACACTCACTATCACTCTCCCACACTCTCAGACACTCTCAGACACTCTCTGACACTCTCAGACACTCTCAGACACTCTCTGACACTCTCTATCACTCTCTATCACTCTCTGACACTCTCTGACTCTCTCTGACACTCTCTGACACTCTCAGAAACTCTCTGACACTTTCAGACACTCACTATCACTCTCTGACACTCTCTGACACTCTCAGACACTCTCTGATACTCTCTGACACTCTCTGACACTCTCAGACACTCTCAGACACTCTCTGACACTCTCAGACACTCTCTGACACTCTCTGACACTCTCTATCACTCTCTGACACTCTCTGACACTCTCAGACACTCTCTGACACTCTCTGACACTCTCTATCACTCTCTGACACTCTCTGACACTCTCAGACACTCACTATCACTCTCTGACACTCTCTGACACTCTCAGACACTCTCAGACACTCTCTGACACTCTCTGACACTCTCTATCACTCTCTGACACTCTCTGACACTCTCAGACACTCTCAGACACTCTCTGACACTCTCTGACACTCTCTATCACTCTCTGACACTCTCAGACACTCTCTGACACTCTCTGACACTCTCTGACACTCTCAGACACTCTCTGACACTCTCTACAACTCTCTGACACTCTCAGACACTCTGTGACACTCTCTGACACTCTCTCACTCTCTCTCACTCTCAGTCACTCTCTGACACTCTCTGACAATCTATATCACTCTCTATCACTTTCTGACACTCTCTGACACTCTCTGACTCTCTCTGACACTCTCTGACACTCTGACACTCTCTGACACTCACTATCACTCTCTGAAACTCTCAGACACTCTCAGACACTCTCTGACACTCTCAGACACTCTCAGACACTCTGACACTCTCTGACACTCTCTATCACTCTCTATCACTCTCTGACACTCTCTGACTCTCTCTGACACTCTCTGACACTCTCAGACACTCTCTGACACTCTCTGACACTCTCTATCTCTCTCTGACACTCTCTATCACTCTCTGACACTCTCTGACACTCACTATCACTCTCTGACACTCTGACACTCTCTGACACTCTCTATCACTCTCTATCACTCTCTGACACTCTCTATCACTCTATGACACTCTCTGACACTCTCTGACACTCTGACACTCTCTGACACTCTCTATCACTCTCTATCACTCTCTGACACTCTCTATCACTCTATGACACTCTCTGACACTCTCAGACACTCTCTGACACTCTCTGACACTCTCTATCTCTCTCTGACACTCTCTATCACTCTCTGAAACTCTCTGACACTCTCTGACTCTCTCTGACACTCTCAGACACTCTCTGACACTCTCTATCACTCTCTATCACTCTCTGACACTCTCTGACTCTCTCTGACACTCTCTGACACTCTCAGAAACTCTCTGATACTCTCTGACACTCTCTGACACTCTCTGACACTCTCAGACACTCTCTGACACTCTCTGATTTTCTCTGACACTCTCTGACACTCTCAGACACTCTCTGACACTCACTATCACTCTCTGACACTCTCTGACACTCTCAGACACTCTCTGACACTCTCTGACACTCTCTGACACTCTCAGACACTCTCTGACACTCTCAGACACTCACTATCACTCTCTGACACTCTCTGACACTCTCAGACACTCACTATCACTCTCTGACACTCTCTGACACTCTCAGACACTCTCTGACACTCTCTGACACTCTCAGACACTGTCTGACACTCTCTATCACTCTCTGACACTCTCTGACACTCTCAGACACTCTCTGACACTCTCTGACACTCTCTATCACTCTCTGACACTCTCTGACACTCTCTGACACTCTCAGACACTCTCTGACACTCTCTGACACACTCAGACACTCTCTGACACTCTCTGACACTCTCTATCACTCTCTGACACTCTCTGACACTCTCAGATACTCTCTGACACTCTCTGACACTCTCAGACACTCTCTGACACTCTCAGACACTCTCTGACCCTCTCTGACACTCTCTATCACTCTCTGACTCTCTCTGACACTCTCAGACACTCTCTGACACTCTCAGACTCTCACTATCACTCTCTGACACTCTCTGACACTCTCAGACACTCTCTGACACTCTCTGACACTGTCAGACACTCTCTGACACACTCTGACACTCTCTATCACTCTCTGACACTCTCTGACACTCTCTGACACTCTCTGACACTCACTATCACTCTCCGACACTCTCTGACACTCTCAGAAACTCTCTGACACTCTCTGACACTCTCTGACACTCTCAGACACTCTCTGACACTCTCAGACACTCACTATCACTCTCTGACACTCTCTGACACTCTCAGACACTCACTATCACTCTCTGACACTCTCTGACACTCTCAGACACTCACTATCACTCTCTGACACTCTCTGACACTCTCTGACACTCTCTGACACTCTCAGACACTCTCTGACACTCTCTGACACACTCAGACACTCTCTGACACTCTCTGACACTCTCTGACACTCTCAGACACTCACTATCACTCTCTGACACTCTCTGACACTCTCTGACACTCTCTGACACTCTCAGACACTCTCTGACACTCTCTGACACACTCAGACACTCTCTGACACTCTCAGACACTCTCTGACACTCTCTGACACACTCAGACACTCTCTGACACTCTCTGACACTCTCTATCACTCTCTGACACTCTCTGACACTCTCAGACACTCTCTGACACTCTCTGACACTCTCAGACACTCTCTGACACTCTCAGACACTCTCTGACCCTCTCTGAAACTCTCTATCACTCTCTGACTCTCTCTGACACGCGCAGACACTCTCTGACACTCTCAGACACTCACTATCACTCTCTGACACTCTCTGACACTCTCAGACACTCTCTGACACTCTCTGACACTGTCAGACACTCTCTGACACTCTCTGACACTCTCTATCACTCTCTGACACTCTCTGACACTCTCTGACACTCAGAGACACTCTCTGACACGCTCTATCACTCTCTGACACTCTCTGACACTCTCAGACAGTCTCTGACACTCTCTGACACTCTCAGACACTCTCTGACACTCTCAGACACTCACTATCACTCTCTGACACTCTCTGACACTCTCAGACACTCTCTGCACTCTCTGACACTCTCAGACACTCTCTGACACTCTCTGACACTCTCTGACACTCTCAGACACTCTGTGACACTCTCTGTCACTCTCTGACACTCTCTGACACTCTCTGACTCTCTCTGACACTCTCTGACACTCACTATCACTCTCTGACACTCTCTGACACTCTCAGACACTCACTATCACTCTCTGACACTCTCTGACACTCTCTGACACTCTCAGACACTCTCTGACACTCTCTGACACACTCAGACACTCTCTGACACTCTCTGACACTCTCTGACACTCTCAGACACTCACTATCACTCTCTGACACTCTCTGACACTCTCTGACACTCTCTGACACTCTCAGACACTCTCTGACACTCTCTGACACACTCAGACACTCTCTGACACTCTCAGACACTCTCTGACACTCTCTGACACACTCAGACACTCTCTGACACTCTCTGACACTCTCTATCACTCTCTGACACTCTCTGACACTCTCAGACACTCTCTGACACTCTCTGACACTCTCAGACACTCTCTGACACTCTCAGACACTCTCTGACCCTCTCTGAAACTCTCTATCACTCTCTGACTCTCTCTGACACGCGCAGACACTCTCTGACACTCTCAGACACTCACTATCACTCTCTGACACTCTCTGACACTCTCAGACACTCTCTGACACTCTCTGACACTGTCAGACACTCTCTGACACTCTCTGACACTCTCTATCACTCTCTGACACTCTCTGACACTCTCTGACACTCAGAGACACTCTCTGACACGCTCTATCACTCTCTGACACTCTCTGACACTCTCAGACAGTCTCTGACACTCTCTGACACTCTCAGACACTCTCTGACACTCTCAGACACTCACTATCACTCTCTGACACTCTCTGACACTCTCAGACACTCTCTGCACTCTCTGACACTCTCAGACACTCTCTGACACTCTCTGACACTCTCTGACACTCTCAGACACTCTGTGACACTCTCTGTCACTCTCTGACACTCTCTGACACTCTCTGACTCTCTCTGACACTCTCTGACACCCTCTGACACTCTCAGACACTCTCAGACACTCTCTGACACTCTCTGACACTCTCTATCACTCTCTGACACTCTCTGACACTCTCTGACTCTCTCTGACACTCTCTGACACTCTCTGACACTCTCTGACACTCTCTGACACTCTCAGACACTCACTATCACTCTCTGACACTCTCTGACACTCTCAGACACTCTCTGCACTCTCTGACACTCTCAGACACTCTCTGACACTCTCTGACACTCTCTGACACTCTCAGACACTCTGTGACACTCTCTGTCACTCTCTGACACTCTCTGACACTCTCTGACTCTCTCTGACACTCTCTGACACCCTCTGACACTCTCAGACACTCACTATCACTCTCTGACACTCTCTGACACTCTCAGACACTCTCTGCACTCTCTGACACTCTCAGACACTCTCTGACACTCTCTGACACTCTCTGACACTCTCAGACACTCTGTGACACTCTCTGTCACTCTCTGACACTCTCTGACACTCTCTGACTCTCTCTGACACTCTCTGACACCCTCTGACACTCTCAGACACTCTCTGACACTCTCAGACACTCTCAGACACTCTCTGACACTCTCTGACACTCTCTATCACTCTCTGACACTCTCTGACACTCTCTGACTCTCTCTGACACTCTCTGACACTCTCTGACACTCTCTGACACTCTCAGACACTCACTATCACTCTCTGACACTCTCTGACACTCTCAGACACTCTCTGACACTCTCTGACACTCTCAGACACTGTCTGACACTCTCTATCACTCTCTGACACTCTCTGACACTCTCAGACACTCTCTGACACCCTCTGACACTCTCTATCACTCTCTGACACTCTCTGACACTCTCTGACACTCTCAGACACTCTCTGACACTCTCTGACACACTCAGACACTCTCTGACACTCTCTGACACTCTCTATCACTCTCTGACACTCTCTGACACTCTCTGACACTCTCAGACACTCTCTGACATTCTCAGACACTCTCTGACCCTCTCTGACACTCTCTATCACTCTCTGACTCTCTCTGACACTCTCAGACACTCTCTGACACTCTCAGACACTCACTATCACTCTCTGACACTCGCTGACACTCTCAGACACTCTCTGACACTCTCTGACACTGTCAGACACTCTCTGACACTCTCTGACACTCTCTATCACTCTCTGACACTCTCTGACACTCTCTGACACTCACAGACACTCTCTGACACTCTCTATCACTCTCTGACACTCTCTGACACTCTCAGACAGTCTCTGACACTCTCTGACACTCTCTGACACTGTCAGACACACTCTGACACTCTCTGACACTCTCTATCACTCTCTGACACTCTCTGACACTCTCTGACACTCACAGACACTCTCTGACACTCTCTATCACTCTCTGACACTCTCTGACACTCTCAGACAGTCTCTGACACTCTCTGACACTCTCAGACACTCTCTGACACTCTCAGACACTCACTATCACTCTCTGACACTCTCTGACACTCTCAGACACTCTCTGCACTCTCTGACACTCTCTGACACTCTCTGACACTCTCAGACACTCTGTGACACTCTCTATCACTCTCTGACACTCTCTGAAACTCTCTGACTCTCTCTGACACTCTCTGACACTCTCTGACACTCTCAGACACTCTCTGACACTCTCAGACACTCTCAGACACTCTCTGACACTCTCTGACACTCTCTATCACTCTCTGACACTCTCTGACACTCTCTGACTCTCTCTGACACTCTCTGACACTCTCTGACACTCTAGGACACTCTCAGACACTCTCTGACACTCTCTATCACTCTCTGACACTCTCTGACAATCTCTGACTCTCTCTGACACTCTCTGACACTCTCTGACACTCTCAGACACTCTCTGACACTCTCTGACACTCTCTATCACTCTCTGACACTCTCTGACACTCTCAGACACTCTCTGACACTCTGACTCTCTCTATCACTCTCTGACACTCTCTGACTCTCTCTGACACTCTCTATCACTCTCTGACACTCTCAGACACTCTGTGACACTCTCTATCACTCTCTGACACTCTCTGACACTCTCTGACTCTCTCTGACACTCTCTGACACTCTCTGACACTCTCAGACACTCTCTGACACTCTCAGACACTCTCAGACACTCTCTGACACTCTCTGACACTCTCTATCACTCTCTGACACTCTCTGACACTCTCTGACTCTCTCTGACACTCTCTGAAACTCTCTGACACTCTCTGACACCCTAGGACACTCTCAGACACTCTCTGACACTCTCTGACACTCTCTATAACTCTCTGACACTCTCTGACACTCTCTGACTCTCTCTGACACTCTCTGACACTCACTATCACTCTCTGCCACTCTCTGACACTCTCAGACACTCTCTGACACTCTCTGACACTCTCAGACACTCTCTGACACTCTCTGACACTCTCTGACACTCTCTATCACTCTCTGACACTCTCTGACACTCTCAGACACTCTCTGACACTCTCTGACACTCTCCGACACTCTCTGATACTCTCTGACACTCTCTGACACTCTCTATCACTCTCTGACACTCTCAGCCACTCTCTGACACTCTTTGACACTCTCAGACACTCTCTGACACTCTCTGACACTCTCAGACACTCTCTATCACTCTCTGACACTCTCAGACACTCTGTGACACTCTCTGACACTCTCTCACTCTCTCTCACTCTCAGTCACTCTCTGACACTCTCTGACACTCTCTATCACTCTCTGACACTCTCAGACACTCTGTGACACTCTCTGACACTCTCTCACTCTCTCTCACTCTCAGTCACTCTCTGACACTCTCTGACACTCTCTATCACTCTCTGACACTCTCTGACTCTCTCTGACACTCTCTCACTCTCTCTCACTCTCAGTCACTCTCTGACACTCTGACACTCTCTATCACTCTCTGACACTCTCTATCACTCTCTGACACTCTCTGACACTCTCTGACTCTCTCTGACACTCTCTCACTCTCTCTCACTCTCAGTCACTCTCTGACACTCTCTGACACTCTCTATCACTCTCTGACACTCTCTGACTCTCTCTGACACTCTCTCACTCTCTCTCACTCTCAGTCACTCTCTGACACTCTCTGACACTCTCTATCACTCTCTGACACTCTCAGACACTCTCAGACACTATCTGACACTCTCTGACACTCTCAGACACTCTCTGACACTCTCTGACACTCTCTGACACTCTCAGACACTCTCAGACACTCTCAGACACTCTCTATCACTCTCTGACACTCTCTGACACTCTCAGACACTCTCTGAAACTCTGACTCTCTCTATCACTCTCTGACACTCTCTGACTCTCTCTGACACTCTCTATCACTCTCTGACACTCTCAGACACTCAGTGACACTCTCTATCACTCTCTGACACTCTCTGACTCTCTCTGACACTCTCTGACAATCTCTGACACTCTCTGACACTCTCAGACACTCTCTGACACTCTCTGACACTCTCAGACACTCTCTATCACTCTCTGACACTCTCAGACACTCTGTGACACTCTCTGACACTCTCTCACTCTCACTCAATCTCAGTCACTCTCTGACACTCTCTGACACTCTCTGACACTCTCAGACACTCTCTATCACTCTCTGACACTCTCAGACACTCTGTGACACTCTCTGACACTCTCTCACTCTCACTCACTCTCAGTCACTCTCTGACACTCTCTGACACTCTCTATCACTCTCTGACACTCTCAGACACTCTGTGACACTCTCTATCACTCTCTGACACTCTCTGACACTCTCTGACACTCTCTGACACTCTCAGACACTCTGTGACACTCTCTATCACTCTCTGACACTCTCTGACACTCTCTGACTCTCTCTGACACTCTCTGACACTCTCTGACACTCTCAGACACTCTCTGACACTCTCAGACACTCTCAGACACTCTCTGACACTCTCTGACACTCTCTATCACTCTCTGACACTCTCTGACACTCTCTGACTCTCTCTGACACTCTCTGACACTCTCTGACACTCTAGGACACTCTCAGACACTCTCTGACACTCTCTGACACTCTCTATCACTCTCTGACACTCTCTGACAATCTCTGACTCTCTCTGACACTCTCTGACACTCTCTGACACTCTCAGACACTCTCTGACACTCTCTGACACTCTCTATCACTCTCTGACACTCTCTGACACTCTCAGACACTCTCTGACACTCTGACTCTCTCTATCACTCTCTGACACTCTCTGACTCTCTCTGACACTCTCTATCACTCTCTGACATTCTCAGACACTCTGTGACACTCTCTATCACTCTCTGACACTCTCTGACACTCTCTATCACTCTCTGACACTCTCTGACACTCTCTGACTCTCTCTGACACTCTCAGACACTCTCTGACACTCTCAGACACTCTCAGACACTCTCTGACACTCTCTGACACTCTCTATCACTCTCTGACACTCTCTGACTCTCTCTGGCACTCTCTGACACTCTCTGACACTCTCTGACACTCTAGGACACTCTCAGACACTCTCTGACACTCTCTGACACTCTCTATCACTCTCTGACACTCTCTGACACTCTCTGACTCTCTCTGACACTCTCTGACACTCTCAGACACTCTCTGACACTCTCAGACACTCACTATCACTCTCTGACACTCTCTGACACTCTCAGACACTCTCTGACACTCTCTGACACTCTCAGACACTCTCTGACACTCTCTGACACTCTCAGACACTCTCTGACACTCTCTGACACTCTCTGACACTCTCTATCACTCTCTGACACTCTCTGACACTCTCAGACACTCTCTGACACTCTCTGACACTCTCAGACACTCTCTGATACTCTCTGACACTCTCTGACACTCTCTGACACTCTCAGACACTCTCTGACACTCTCTGACACTCTCAGACACTCTCTATCACTCTCTGACACTCTCAGACACTCTGTGACACTCTCTGACACTCTCTCACTCTCTCTCACTCTCAGTCACTCTCTGACACTCTCTATCACTCTCTGACACTCTCAGACACTCTGTGACACTCTCTGACACTCTCTCACTCTCTCTCACTCTCAGTCACTCTCTGACACTCTCTGACACTCTCTATCACTCTCTGACACTCTCTGACTCTCTCTGACACTCTCTCACTCTCTCTCACTCTCAGTCACTCTCTGACACTCTGACACTCTCTATCACTCTCTGACACTCTCTATCACTCTCTGACACTCTCTGACACTCTCTGACTCTCTCTGACACTCTCTCACTCTCTCTCACTCTCAGTCACTCTCTGACACTCTCTGACACTCTCTATCACTCTCTGACACTCTCTGACTCTCTCTGACACTCTCTCACTCTCTCTCACTCTCAGTCACTCTCTGACACTCTCTGACACTCTCTATCACTCTCTGACACTCTCAGACACTCTCAGACACTATCTGACACTCTCTGACACTCTCAGACACTCTCTGACACTCTCTGACACTCTCTGACACTCTCAGACACTCTCAGACACTCTCTGACACTCTCTATCACTCTCTGACACTCTCTGACACTCTCAGACACTCTCTGAAACTCTGACTCTCTCTATCACTCTCTGACACTCTCTGACTCTCTCTGACACTCTCTATCACTCTCTGACACTCTCAGACACTCAGTGACACTCTCTATCACTCTCTGACACTCTCTGACTCTCTCTGACACTCTCTGACACTCTCTGACACTCTCTGACACTCTCAGACACTCTCTGACACTCTCTGACACTCTCAGACACTCTCTATCACTCTCTGACACTCTCAGACACTCTGTGACACTCTCTGACACTCTCTCACTCTCACTCAATCTCAGTCACTCTCTGACACTCTCTGACACTCTCTGACACTCTCAGACACTCTCTATCACTCTCTGACACTCTCAGACACTCTGTGACACTCTCTGACACTCTCTCACTCTCACTCACTCTCAGTCACTCTCTGACACTCTCTGACACTCTCTATCACTCTCTGACACTCTCAGACACTCTGTGACACTCTCTATCACTCTCTGACACTCTCTGACACTCTCTGACACTCTCTGACACTCTCTGACACTCTCAGACACTCTGTGACACTCTCTATCACTCTCTGACACTCTCTGACACTCTCTGACTCTCTCTGACACTCTCTGACACTCTCTGACACTCTCAGACACTCTCTGACACTCTCAGACACTCTCAGACACTCTCTGACACTCTCTGACACTCTCTATCACTCTCTGACACTCTCTGACACTCTCGGACTCTCTCTGACACTCTCTGACACTCTCTGACACTCTAGGACACTCTCAGACACTCTCTGACACTCTCTGACACTCTCTATCACTCTCTGACACTCTCTGACAATCTCTGACTCTCTCTGACACTCTCTGACACTCTCTGACACTCTCAGACACTCTCTGACACTCTCTGACACTCTCTATCACTCTCTGACACTCTCTGACACTCTCAGACACTCTCTGACACTCTGACTCTCTCTATCACTCTCTGACACTCTCTGACTCTCTCTGACACTCTCTATCACTCTCTGACATTCTCAGACACTCTGTGACACTCTCTATCACTCTCTGACACTCTCTGACACTCTCTATCACTCTCTGACACTCTCTGACACTCTCTGACTCTCTCTGACACTCTCAGACACTCTCTGACACTCTCAGACACTCTCAGACACTCTCTGACACTCTCTGACACTCTCTATCACTCTCTGACACTCTCTGACTCTCTCTGGCACTCTCTGACACTCTCTGACACTCTCTGACACTCTAGAACACTCTCAGACACTCTCTGACACTCTCTGACACTCTCTATCACTCTCTGACACTCTCTGACACTCTCTGACTCTCTCTGACACTCTCTGACACTCTCAGACACTCTCTGACACTCTCAGACACTCACTATCACTCTCTGACACTCTCTGACACTCTCAGACACTCTCTGACACTCTCTGACACTCTCAGACACTCTCTGACACTCTCTGACACTCTCAGACACTCTCTGACACTCTCTGACACTCTCTGACACTCTCTATCACTCTCTGACACTCTCTGACACTCTCAGACACTCTCTGACACTCTCTGACACTCTCAGACACTCTCTGATACTCTCTGACACTCTCTGACACTCTCTATCACTCTCTGACACTCTCAGCCACTCTCTGACACTCTCTGACACTCTCAGACACTCTCTGACACTCTCTGACACTCTCTGACACTCTCTGACACTCTCTATCACTCTCTGACGTTCTCAGACACTCTGTGACACTCTCTGACACTCCCTCACTCTCTCTCACTCTCAGTCACTCTCTGACACTCTGACACTCTCTATCACTCTCTGACACTCTCTATCACTCTCTGACACTCTCTGACACTCTCTGACTCTCTCTGACACTCTCTCACTCTCTCTCACTCTCAGTCACTCTCTGACACTCTCTGACACTCTCTATCACTCTCTGACACTCTCTGACTCTCTCTGACACTCTCTCACTCTCTCTCACTCTCAATCACTCTCTGACACTCTCTGACACTCTCTATCACTCTCTGACACTCTCAGACACTCTCAGACACTATCTGACACTCTCTGACACTCTCAGACACTCTCTGACACTCTCTGACACTCTCAGACACTCTCTGACACTCTCTCACTCTCTCTCACTCTCAGTCACTCTCTGACACTCTCTGACACTCTCTATCACTCTCTGACACTCTCTCACTCTCTCTCACTCTCAGTCACTCTCTGACACTCTCTGACACTCTCTATCACTCTCTGACATTCTCAGACACTCTGTGACACTCTCTGACACTCCCTCACTCTCTCTCACTCTCAGTCACTCTCTGACACACTGACACTCTCTATCACTCTCTGACACTCTCTATCACTCTCTGACTCTCTCTGACACTCTCTGACTCTCTCTGACACTCTCTCACTCTCTCTCACTCTCAGTCACTCTCTGACACTCTCTGACACTCTCTATCACTCTCTGACACTCTCTGACTCTCTCTGACACTCTCTCACTCTCTCTCACTCTCAGTCACTCTCTGACACTCTCTGACACTCTCTATCACTCTCTGACACTCTCAGACACTCTCAGACACTATCTGACACTCTCAGACACTCTCTGACACTCTCTGACACTCTCTGACACTCTCAGACACTCTCTGACACTCTCTCACTCTCTCTCACTCTGAGTCACTCTCTGACACTCTCTGACACTCTCTATCACTCTCTGACACTCTCAGACACTCTGTGACACTCTCTGACACTCTCTATCACTCTCTGACACTCTCTGACACTCTCTGACACTCTCTGACTCTCTCTGACACTCACTCACTCTCTCTCACTCTCAGTCACTCTCTGACACTCTCTGACACTCTCTATCACTCTCTGACACTCTCTGACTCTCTCTGACACTCTCTCACTCTCTCTCACTCTCAGTCACTCTCTGACACTCTCTGACACTCTCAGACACTCTCTGACACTCTCAGACACTCTCAGACACTATCTGACACTCTCTGACACTCTCAGACACTCTCTGACACTCTCTGACACTCTCTGACACTCTCAGACACTCTCAGACACTCTCTGACACTCTCTATCACTCTCTGACACTCTCTGACACTCTCAGACACTCTCTGACACTCTGACTCTCTCTATCACTCTCTGACACTCTTTGACTCTCTCTGACACTCTCTATCACTCTCTGACACTCTCAGACACTCTGTGACACTCTCTATCACTCTCTGACACTCTCTGACACTCTCTGACTCTCTCTGACACTCTCTGACACTCTCTGACACTCTCAGCCACTCTCTGACACTCTCTGACACTCTCAGACACTCTCTGACACTCTCTGACACTCTCTGACACTCTCAGACACTCTCTATCACTCTCTGACACTCTCAGACACTCTGTGACACTCTCTGACACTCTCTCACTCTCTCTCACTCTCAGTCACTCTCTGACACTCTCTGACACTCTCTATCACTCTCTGACACTCTCAGACACTCTCTGACTCTCTCTGACACTCTCTCACTCTCTCTTACTCTCAGTCACTCTCTGACACTCTCTGACATTCTCTATCACTCTCTGACACTCTCTGACTCTCTCTGACACTCTCTCACTCTCTCTCACTCTCAGTCACTCTCTGACACTCTCTGACACTCTCTATCACTCTCTGACACTCTCAGACACTATCTGACACTCTCTGACACTCTCTGACACTCTCTGACACTCTCAGACACTCTCTGACACGCTCTATCACTCTCTGACACTCTCAGACACTCTGTGACACTCTCTGACACTCTCTCACTCTCTCTCACTCTCAGTCACTCTCTGACACTCTCTGACACTCTCTATCACTCTCTGACACTCTCTATCACTCTCTGACATTCTCTGACACTCTCTGACTCTCTCTGACACTCTCTGACACTCTCTGACACTCTCTGACACTCACTATCACTCTCTGACACTCTCTGACACTCTCAGACACTCTCAGACACTCTCTGACACTCTCAGACACTCTCAGACACTCTCTGACACTCTCTGACACTCTCTATCACTCTCTATCACTCTCTGACACTCTCAGACACTCTCTGACACTCTCTGACTCTCTCTAACACTCTCTGACACTCTTTGACACTCTCTGAAACTCACTATCACTCTCTGACACTCTCAGACACTCTCAGACACTCTCTGACACTCTCTGACACTCTCTGACACTCTCTATCACTCTCTGACACTCTCTATCACTCTCTGACACTCTCTGACACTCTCTGACTCTCTCTAACACTCTCTGACACTCTTTGACACTCTCTGACACTCACTATCACTCTCTGACACTCTCTGACACGCTCAGACACTCTCAGACACTCTCTGACACTCTCAGACACTCTCAGACACTGTCTGACACTCTCTGACACTCTCTATCACTCTCTGACACTCGCTGACTCTTTCTGACACTCTCTGACACTCTCAGACACTCTCAGACACTCTCAGACACTCACTATCACTCTCTGACACTCTCTGACACTCTCAGACACTCTCTGATACTCTCTGACACTCTCAGACACTCTCTGACACTCTCTATCACTCTCTGACACTCTCAGACACTCACTATCACTCTCTGACACTCTCAGACACTCTCTGACACTCTCAGACAATCACTATCACTCTCTGACTCTCTCTGACACTCTCAGACACTCTCTGACACTCTCTGACACTCTCTATCACTCTCTGACACTCTCAGACAATCACTATCACTCTCTGACACTCTCTGACACTCTCAGACACTCTCTGACACTCTCAGACACTCTCTGACACTCTCTGACACTCTCTGACACTCTCTATCACTCTCTGACACTCTCAGACACTCTCAGACACTCTCTGACACTCTCTGACACTCTCAGACACTCTCTGACACTCTCTGACACTCTCTATCGCTCTCTGACACTCTGACACTCTCTGACACTCTCAGACACTCTCAGACACTCTCTGACACTCTCAGACACTCTCAGACAATCTCAGACACTCTCTGACACTCTCTGACACTCTCTATCACTCTCTGACACTCTCTGACACTCTCTGACTCTCTCTGACACTCTCTGACACTCTCTATCACTCTCTGACACTCTCAGACACTCTGTGACACCCTCTATCACTCTCTGACACTCTCTGACTCTCTCTGACACTCTCTGACACTCTCTGACACTCTCAGACACTCTCAGACACTCTCTGACACTCTCAGACACTCTCAGACATTCTCTGACACTCTCTGACACTCTCTATCACTCTCTCTGACACTCTCTGACACTCTCTGACACTTTCAGACACTCTCTGACACTCTCTGACACTCTCAGACACTCTCAGACACTCTCTGACACTCTCTGACACTCTCTATCACTCTCTGACACTCTTTGACACTCTCAGACACTCTCTGACACTCTCTGACACTCTCAGACACTCTCTGACACTCTCTGACACTCTCTATCACTCTCTGACACTCTCTGACACTCTCTGACTCTCTCTGACACTCTCTGACACTCTTTGACACTCTCTGACACTCACTATCACTCTCTGACACTCTCTGACACTCTCAGACACTCTCAGACACTCTCTGACACTCTCAGACACTCTCAGACACTCTCTGACACTCTCTATCACTCTCTGACACTCGCTGACTCTTTCTGACACTCTCTGACACTCTCAGACACTCTCAGACACTCTCAGACACTCACTATCACTCTCTGACACTCTCTGACACTCTCAGACACTCTCTGATACTCTCTGACACTCTCAGACACTCTCTGACACTCTCTATCACTCTCTGACACTCTCTGACACTCTCAGACACTCTCTGACACTCTCTGACACTCTCAGACACTCTCAGACACTCTCTGACACTCTCAGACACTCTCAGACACACTCTGACACTCTCTGCCACTCTCTATCACTCTCTGACACTCTCAGACACTCTGTGACACTATCTATCACTCTCTGACACTCTCTGACACTCTCAGACACTCTCTGACACTCTCTGACACTCTCAGACACTCTCTGACACTCTCTGACACTCTCTATCACTCTCTGACACTCTCTGACACTCTCAGACACTCTCTGACACTCTCTGACACTCTCAGACACTCTCTGACACTCTCTGACACTCTCTATCACTCTCTGACAATCTCAGACACTCTCTGATACTCTCTGACACTCTCAGACACTCTCTGACACTCTCTATCACTCTCTGACACTCTCTGACACTCTCAGACACTCTCTGACACTCTCTGACACTCTCAGACACTCTCAGACACTCTCTGACACTCTCAGACACTCTCAGACACACTCTGACACTCTCTGCCACTCTCTATCACTCTCTGACACTCTCAGACACTCTGTGACACTCTCTATCACTCTCTGACACTCTCTGACACTCTCAGACACTCTCTGACACTCTCTGACACTCTCAGACACTCTCTGACACTCTCTGACACTCTCTGACACTCTCTGACACTCTCAGACACTCTCTGACACTCTCTGACATTCTCAGACACTCTCAGACGCTCTCTGACACTCTCTGACACTCTCTATCACTCTCTATCACTCTCTGACACTCTCAGACACTCTCTGACACTCTCTGACACTCTCTGACTCTCTCTAACACTCTCTGACACTCTTTGACACTCTCTGAAACTCACTATCACTCTCTGACACTCTCTGACACTCTCAGACACTCTCAGACACTCTCTGACACTCTCAGACACTCTCTGACACTCTCTGACACTCTCTGACTCTCTCTAACACTCTCTGACACTCTTTGGCACTCTGTGACACTCACTATCACTCTCTGACACTCTCTTACACGCTCAGACACTCTCAGACACTCTCTGACACTCTCAGACACTCTCAGACACTCTCTGACACTCTCTGACACTCTCTATCACTCTCTGACACTCGCTGACTCTTTCTGACACTCTCTGACACTCTCAGACACTCTCAGACACTCTCTGACACTCTCAGACACTCTCAGACACACTCTGACACTCTCTGCCACTCTCTATCACTCTCTGACACTCTCAGACACTCTGTGACACTCTCTATCACTCTCTGACACTCTCTGACACTCTCTGACACTCTCAGACACTCTCTGACACTCTCTGACACTCTCTATCACTCTCTGACACTCTCTGACACTCTCAGACACTCTCTGACACTCTCTGACACTCTCAGACACTCTCTGACACTCTCTGACACTCTCTATCACTCTCTGACACTCTCAGACACTCTCTGACACTCTCAGACACTCTCAGACACTCTCTGACACTCTCTGACACTCTCTGACACTCTCAGACCCTCTCTGACACTCTCTGACACTCTCTATCGCTCTCTGACACTCTGACACTCTCTGACACTCTCAGACACTCTCAGACACTCTCTGACACTCTCAGACACTCTCAGACAATCTCAGACACTCTCTGACATTCTCTGACACTCTCTGACACTCTCTGACACTCTCTATCACTCTCTGACACTCTCTGACACTCTCTGACTCTCTCTGACACTCTCTGACACTCTCTATCACTCTCTGACACTCTCAGACACTCTGTGACACCCTCTATCACTCTCTGACACTCTCTGACACTCTCTGACTCTCTCTGACACTCTCTGACACTCTCTGACACGCTCAGACACTCTCAGACACTCTCTGACACTCTCTGACTCTCTCTGACACTCTCTGACACTCTCTGACACTCACTATCACTCTCTGACACTCTCTGACACTCTCAGACACTCTCAGACACTCTCTGACACTCTCAGACACTCTCAGACACTCTCTGACACTCTCTGACACTCTCTATCACTCTCTATCACTCTCTGACTCTCTCAGACACTCTCTGACACTCTCTGACACTCTCTGACTCTCTCTAACACTCTCTGACACTCTTTGACACTCTCTGAAACTCACTATCACTCTCTGACACTCTCTGACACTCTCAGACACTCTCAGACACTCTCTGACACTCTCTGACACTCTCTGACACTCTCTATCACTCTCTGACACTCTCTATCACTCTCTGACACTCTCTGACACTCTCTGACTCTCTCTAACACTCTCTGACACTCTTTGACACTCTCTCACACTCACTATCACTCTCTGACACTCTCTGACACTCTCTATCACTCTCAGACACTCTCTGACACTCTCTGGCACTCTCTATCACTCTCTGACACTCTCTGACACTCTCAGACACTCTCTGACACTCATGACACTCTCAGACACTCTCTGACACTCTCTGACACTCTCTATCACTCTCTGACACTCTCAGACACTCTCTGACAGTCTCAGACACTCACTATCACTCTCTGACACTCTCTGACACTCTCAGACACTCTCTCACACTCTCAGACAATCACTATCACTCTCTGACACTCTCTGACACTCTCAGACACTCTCTGACACTCTCTGACACTCTCTGACACTCTCTATCACTCTCTGACACTCTCAGACAATCACTTTCACTCTCTGACACTCTCTGACACTCTCAGACACTCTCTGACACTCTCAGACACTCTCTGACACTCTCTGACACTCTCTGACACTCTCTATCACTCTCTGACACTCTCAGACACTCTCAGACACTCTCTGACACTCTCTGACACTCTCAGACACTCTCTGACACTCTCTGACACTCTCTATCGCTCTCTGACACTCTGACACTCTCAGACACTCTCAGACACTCTCAGACACTCTCTGACACTCTCAGACACTCTCAGACAATCTCAGACACTCTCTGACACTCTCTGACACTCTCTATCACTCTCTGACACTCTCTGACACTCTCTGACTCTCTCTGACACTCTCTGACACTCTCTGACACGCTCAGACACTCTCAGACACTCTCTGACACTCTCAGACACTCTCAGACATTCTCTGACACTCTCTGACACTCTCTATCACTCTCTCTGACACTCTCTGACACTCTCTGACACTCTCAGACACTCTCTGACACTCTCTGACAATCTCAGACACTCTCAGACACTCTCAGACACTCTCTGACACTCTCTATCACTCTCTGACACTCTCTGACACTCTCAGACACTCTCTGACACTCTCTGACACTCTCAGACACTCTCTGACACTCTCTGACACTGTCTGACACTCTCTATCACTCTCTGACACTCTCTGACACTCTCTGACTCTCTCTGACACTCTCTGACACTCTTTGACACTCTCTGACACTCACTATCACTCTCTGACACTCTCTGACACTCTCAGACACTCTCAGACACTCTCTGACACTCTCAGACACTCTCAGACACTCTCAGACACTCTCTATCACTCTCTGACACTCGCTTACTCTTTCTGACAAACTCTGACACTCTCAGACACTCTCAGACACTCTCAGACACTCACTATCACTCTCTGACACTCTCTGACACTCTCAGACACTCTCTGATACTCTCTGACACTGTCAGACACTCTCTGACAATCTCTATCACTCTCTGACACTCTCTGACACTCTCAGACACTCTCTGACACTCTCTGACACTCTCAGACACTCTCAGACACTCTCTGACACTCTCAGACACACTCAGACACACTCTGACACTCTCTGCCACTCTCTATCACTCTCTGACACTCTCAGACACTCTGTGACACTCTCTATCACTCTCTGACACTCTCTGACACTCTCAGACACTCTCTGACACTCTCTGACACTCTCAGACACTCTCTGACACTCTCTGACACTCTCTATCACTCTCTGACACTCTCTGACACTCTCTGACAATCTCTATCACTCTCTGACACTCTCTGACACTCTCAGACACTCTCTGACACTCTCTGACACTCTCAGACACTCTCAGACACTCTCTGACACTCTCAGACACTCTCAGACACACTCTGACACTCTCTGCCACTCTCTATCACTCTCTGACACTCTCAGACACTCTGTGACACTCTCTATCACTCTCTGACACTCTCTGACACTCTCAGACACTCTCTGACACTCTCTGACACTCTCAGACACTCTCTGACACTCTCTGACACTCTCTATCACTCTCTGACACTCTCTGACACTCTCAGACACTCTCTGACACTCTCTGACACTCTCAGACACTCTCTGACACTCTCTGACACTCTCAGACACTCTCTGACACTCTCTGACACTCTCTGACACTCTCTATCACTCTCTGACACTCTCTGACACTCTCTGACTCTCTCTGACACTCTCTGACACTCTTTGACACTCTCTGACACTCACTATCACTCTCTGACACTCTCTGACACTCTCAGACACTCTCAGACACTCTCTGACACTCTCAGACACTCTCAGACACTCTCTGACACTCTCTATCACTCTCTGACAATCGCTGACTCTTTCTGCCACTCTCTGCCACTCTCAGACACTCTCAGACACTCTCAGACACTCACTATCACTCTCTGACACTCTCTGACACTCTCAGACACTCTCTGATACTCTCTGACACTGTCAGACACTCTCTGACAATCTCTATCACTCTCTGACACTCTCTGACACTCTCAGACACTCTCTGACACTCTCTGACACTCTCAGACACTCTCAGACACTCTCTGACACTCTCAGACACTCTCAGACACACTCTGACACTCTCTGCCACTCTCTATCACTCTCTGACACTCTCAGACACTCTGTGACACTCTCTATCACTCTCTGACACTCTCTGACACTCTCAGACACTCTCTGACACTCTCTGACACTCTCAGACACTCTCTGACACTCTCTGACTCTCTCTATCACTCTCTGACACTCTCTGACACTCTCTGACAATCTCTATCACTCTCTGACACTCTCTGACACTCTCAGACACTCTCTGACACTCTCTGACACTCTCAGGCACTCTCAGACACTCTCTGACACTCTCAGACACTCTCAGACACACTCTGACACTCTCTGCCACTCTCTATCACTCTCTGACACTCTCAGACACTCTGTGACACTCTCTATCACTCTCTGACACTCTCTGACACTCTCAGACACTCTCTGACACTCTCTGACACTCTCAGACACTCTCTGACACTCTCTGACACTCTCTATCACTCTCTGACACTCTCTGACACTCTCAGACACTCTCAGACACTCTGACTCTCTCTATCACTCTCTGACACTCTTTGACTCTCTCTGACACTCTCTATCACTCTCTGACACTCTCAGACACTCTGTGACACTCTCTATCACTCTCTGACACTCTCTGACACTCTCTGACTCTCTCTGACACTCTCTGACACTCTCTGACACTCTCAGCCACTCTCTGACACTCTCTGACACTCTCAGACACTCTCTGACACTCTCTGACACTCTCTGACACTCTCAGACACTCTCTATCACTCTCTGACACTCTCAGACACTCTGTGACACTCTCTGACACTCTCTCACTCTCTCTCACTCTCAGTCACTCTCTGACACTCTCTGACACTCTCTATCACTCTCTGACACTCTCAGACACTCTCTGACTCTCTCTGACACTCTCTCACTCTCTCTTACTCTCAGTCACTCTCTGACACTCTCTGACATTCTCTATCACTCTCTGACACTCTCTGACTCTCTCTGACACTCTCTCACTCTCTCTCACTCTCAGTCACTCTCTGACACTCTCTGACACTCTCTATCACTCTCTGACACTCTCAGACACTATCTGACACTCTCTGACACTCTCTGACACTCTCTGACACTCTCAGACACTCTCTGACACGCTCTATCACTCTCTGACACTCTCAGACACTCTGTGACACTCTCTGACACTCTCTCACTCTCTCTCACTCTCAGTCACTCTCTGACACTCTCTGACACTCTCTATCACTCTCTGACACTCTCTATCACTCTCTGACATTCTCTGACACTCTCTGACTCTCTCTGACACTCTCTGACACTCTCTGACACTCTCTGACACTCACTATCACTCTCTGACACTCTCTGACACTCTCAGACACTCTCAGACACTCTCTGACACTCTCAGACACTCTCAGACACTCTCTGACACTCTCTGACACTCTCTATCACTCTCTATCACTCTCTGACACTCTCAGACACTCTCTGACACTCTCTGACTCTCTCTAACACTCTCTGACACTCTTTGACACTCTCTGAAACTCACTATCACTCTCTGACACTCTCAGACACTCTCAGACACTCTCTGACACTCTCTGACACTCTCTGACACTCTCTATCACTCTCTGACACTCTCTATCACTCTCTGACACTCTCTGACACTCTCTGACTCTCTCTAACACTCTCTGACACTCTTTGACACTCTCTGACACTCACTATCACTCTCTGACACTCTCTGACACGCTCAGACACTCTCAGACACTCTCTGACACTCTCAGACACTCTCAGACACTGTCTGACACTCTCTGACACTCTCTATCACTCTCTGACACTCGCTGACTCTTTCTGACACTCTCTGACACTCTCAGACACTCTCAGACACTCTCAGACACTCACTATCACTCTCTGACACTCTCTGACACTCTCAGACACTCTCTGATACTCTCTGACACTCTCAGACACTCTCTGACACTCTCTATCACTCTCTGACACTCTCAGACACTCACTATCACTCTCTGACACTCTCAGACACTCTCTGACACTCTCAGACAATCACTATCACTCTCTGACTCTCTCTGACACTCTCAGACACTCTCTGACACTCTCTGACACTCTCTATCACTCTCTGACACTCTCAGACAATCACTATCACTCTCTGACACTCTCTGACACTCTCAGACACTCTCTGACACTCTCAGACACTCTCTGACACTCTCTGACACTCTCTGACACTCTCTATCACTCTCTGACACTCTCAGACACTCTCAGACACTCTCTGACACTCTCTGACACTCTCAGACACTCTCTGACACTCTCTGACACTCTCTATCGCTCTCTGACACTCTGACACTCTCTGACACTCTCAGACACTCTCAGACACTCTCTGACACTCTCAGACACTCTCAGACAATCTCAGACACTCTCTGACACTCTCTGACACTCTCTATCACTCTCTGACACTCTCTGACACTCTCTGACTCTCTCTGACACTCTCTGACACTCTCTATCACTCTCTGACACTCTCAGACACTCTGTGACACCCTCTATCACTCTCTGACACTCTCTGACTCTCTCTGACACTCTCTGACACTCTCTGACACTCTCAGACACTCTCAGACACTCTCTGACACTCTCAGACACTCTCAGACATTCTCTGACACTCTCTGACACTCTCTATCACTCTCTCTGACACTCTCTGACACTCTCTGACACTTTCAGACACTCTCTGACACTCTCTGACACTCTCAGACACTCTCAGACACTCTCTGACACTCTCTGACACTCTCTATCACTCTCTGACACTCTTTGACACTCTCAGACACTCTCTGACACTCTCTGACACTCTCAGACACTCTCTGACACTCTCTGACACTCTCTATCACTCTCTGACACTCTCTGACACTCTCTGACTCTCTCTGACACTCTCTGACACTCTTTGACACTCTCTGACACTCACTATCACTCTCTGACACTCTCTGACACTCTCAGACACTCTCAGACACTCTCTGACACTCTCAGACACTCTCAGACACTCTCTGACACTCTCTATCACTCTCTGACACTCGCTGACTCTTTCTGACACTCTCTGACACTCTCAGACACTCTCAGACACTCTCAGACACTCACTATCACTCTCTGACACTCTCTGACACTCTCAGACACTCTCTGATACTCTCTGACACTCTCAGACACTCTCTGACACTCTCTATCACTCTCTGACACTCTCTGACACTCTCAGACACTCTCTGACACTCTCTGACACTCTCAGACACTCTCAGACACTCTCTGACACTCTCAGACACTCTCAGACACACTCTGACACTCTCTGCCACTCTCTATCACTCTCTGACACTCTCAGACACTCTGTGACACTATCTATCACTCTCTGACACTCTCTGACACTCTCAGACACTCTCTGACACTCTCTGACACTCTCAGACACTCTCTGACACTCTCTGACACTCTCTATCACTCTCTGACACTCTCTGACACTCTCAGACACTCTCTGACACTCTCTGACACTCTCAGACACTCTCTGACACTCTCTGACACTCTCTATCACTCTCTGACACTCTCAGACACTCTCTGATACTCTCTGACACTCTCAGACACTCTCTGACACTCTCTATCACTCTCTGACACTCTCTGACACTCTCAGACACTCTCTGACACTCTCTGACACTCTCAGACACTCTCAGACACTCTCTGACACTCTCAGACACTCTCAGACACACTCTGACACTCTCTGCCACTCTCTATCACTCTCTGACACTCTCAGACACTCTGTGACACTCTCTATCACTCTCTGACACTCTCTGACACTCTCAGACACTCTCTGACACTCTCTGACACTCTCAGACACTCTCTGACACTCTCTGACACTCTCTGACACTCTCTGACACTCTCAGACACTCTCTGACACTCTCTGACATTCTCAGACACTCTCAGACGCTCTCTGACACTCTCTGACACTCTCTATCACTCTCTATCACTCTCTGACACTCTCAGACACTCTCTGACACTCTCTGACACTCTCTGACTCTCTCTAACACTCTCTGACACTCTTTGACACTCTCTGAAACTCACTATCACTCTCTGACACTCTCTGACACTCTCAGACACTCTCAGACACTCTCTGACACTCTCAGACACTCTCTGACACTCTCTGACACTCTCTGACTCTCTCTAACACTCTCTGACACTCTTTGGCACTCTGTGACACTCCCTATCACTCTCTGACACTCTCTGACACGCTCAGACACTCTCAGACACTCTCTGACACTCTCAGACACTCTCAGACACTCTCTGACACTCTCTGACACTCTCTATCACTCTCTGACACTCGCTGACTCTTTCTGACACTCTCTGACACTCTCAGACACTCTCAGACACTCTCTGACACTCTCAGACACTCTCAGACACACTCTGACACTCTCTGCCACTCTCTATCACTCTCTGACACTCTCAGACACTCTGTGACACTCTCTATCACTCTCTGACACTCTCTGACACTCTCTGACACTCTCAGACACTCTCTGACACTCTCTGACACTCTCTATCACTCTCTGACACTCTCTGACACTCTCAGACACTCTCTGACACTCTCTGACACTCTCAGACACTCTCTGACACTCTCTGACACTCTCTATCACTCTCTGACACTCTCAGACACTCTCTGACACTCTCAGACACTCTCAGACACTCTCTGACACTCTCTGACACTCTCTGACACTCTCAGACCCTCTCTGACACTCTCTGACACTCTCTATCGCTCTCTGACACTCTGACACTCTCTGACACTCTCAGACACTCTCAGACACTCTCTGACACTCTCAGACACTCTCAGACAATCTCAGACACTCTCTGACATTCTCTGACACTCTCTGACACTCTCTGACACTCTCTATCACTCTCTGACACTCTCTGACACTCTCTGACTCTCTCTGACACTCTCTGACACTCTCTGTCACTCTCTGACACTCTCAGACACTCTGTGACACCCTCTATCACTCTCTGACACTCTCTGACACTCTCTGACTCTCTCTGACACTCTCTGACACTCTCTGACACGCTCAGACACTCTCAGACACTCTCTGACACTCTCTGACTCTCTCTGACACTCTCTGACACTCTCTGACACTCACTATCACTCTCTGACACTCTCTGACACTCTCAGACACTCTCAGACACTCTCTGACACTCTCAGACACTCTCAGACACTCTCTGACACTCTCTGACACTCTCTATCACTCTCTATCACTCTCTGACTCTCTCAGACACTCTCTGACACTCTCTGACACTCTCTGACTCTCTCTAACACTCTCTGACACTCTTTGACACTCTCTGAAACTCACTATCACTCTCTGACACTCTCTGACACTCTCAGACACTCTCAGACACTCTCTGACACTCTCTGACACTCTCTGACACTCTCTATCACTCTCTGACACTCTCTATCACTCTCTGACACTCTCTGACACTCTCTGACTCTCTCTAACACTCTCTGACACTCTTTGACACTCTCTCACACTCACTATCACTCTCTGACACTCTCTGACACTCTCTATCACTCTCAGACACTCTCTGACACTCTCTGGCACTCTCTATCACTCTCTGACACTCTCTGACACTCTCAGACACTCTCTGACACTCATGACACTCTCAGACACTCTCTGACACTCTCTGACACTCTCTATCACTCTCTGACACTCTCAGACACTCTCTGACAGTCTCAGACACTCACTATCACTCTCTGACACTCTCTGACACTCTCAGACACTCTCTCACACTCTCAGACAATCACTATCACTCTCTGACACTCTCTGACACTCTCAGACACTCTCTGACACTCTCTGACACTCTCTGACACTCTCTATCACTCTCTGACACTCTCAGACAATCACTTTCACTCTCTGACACTCTCTGACACTCTCAGACACTCTCTGACACTCTCAGACACTCTCTGACACTCTCTGACACTCTCTGACACTCTCTATCACTCTCTGACACTCTCAGACACTCTCAGACACTCTCTGACACTCTCTGACACTCTCAGACACTCTCTGACACTCTCTGACACTCTCTATCGCTCTCTGACACTCTGACACTCTCAGACACTCTCAGACACTCTCAGACACTCTCTGACACTCTCAGACACTCTCAGACAATCTCAGACACTCTCTGACACTCTCTGACACTCTCTATCACTCTCTGACACTCTCTGACACTCTCTGACTCTCTCTGACACTCTCTGACACTCTCTGACACGCTCAGACACTCTCAGACACTCTCTGACACTCTCAGACACTCTCAGACATTCTCTGACACTCTCTGACACTCTCTATCACTCTCTCTGACACTCTCTGACACTCTCTGACACTCTCAGACACTCTCTGACACTCTCTGACAATCTCAGACACTCTCAGACACTCTCAGACACTCTCTGACACTCTCTATCACTCTCTGACACTCTCTGACACTCTCAGACACTCTCTGACACTCTCTGACACTCTCAGACACTCTCTGACACTCTCTGACACTGTCTGACACTCTCTATCACTCTCTGACACTCTCTGACACTCTCTGACTCTCTCTGACACTCTCTGACACTCTTTGACACTCTCTGACACTCACTATCACTCTCTGACACTCTCTGACACTCTCAGACACTCTCAGACACTCTCTGACACTCTCAGACACTCTCAGACACTCTCAGACACTCTCTATCACTCTCTGACACTCGCTTACTCTTTCTGACAAACTCTGACACTCTCAGACACTCTCAGACACTCTCAGACACTCACTATCACTCTCTGACACTCTCTGACACTCTCAGACACTCTCTGATACTCTCTGACACTGTCAGACACTCTCTGACAATCTCTATCACTCTCTGACACTCTCTGACACTCTCAGACACTCTCTGACACTCTCTGACACTCTCAGACACTCTCAGACACTCTCTGACACTCTCAGACACACTCAGACACACTCTGACACTCTCTGCCACTCTCTATCACTCTCTGACACTCTCAGACACTCTGTGACACTCTCTATCACTCTCTGACACTCTCTGACACTCTCAGACACTCTCTGACACTCTCTGACACTCTCAGACACTCTCTGACACTCTCTGACACTCTCTATCACTCTCTGACACTCTCTGACACTCTCTGACAATCTCTATCACTCTCTGACACTCTCTGACACTCTCAGACACTCTCTGACACTCTCTGACACTCTCAGACACTCTCAGACACTCTCTGACACTCTCAGACACTCTCAGACACACTCTGACACTCTCTGCCACTCTCTATCACTCTCTGACACTCTCAGACACTCTGTGACACTCTCTATCACTCTCTGACACTCTCTGACACTCTCAGACACTCTCTGACACTCTCTGACACTCTCAGACACTCTCTGACACTCTCTGACACTCTCTATCACTCTCTGACACTCTCTGACACTCTCAGACACTCTCTGACACTCTCTGACACTCTCAGACACTCTCTGACACTCTCTGACACTCTCAGACACTCTCTGACACTCTCTGACACTCTCTGACACTCTCTATCACTCTCTGACACTCTCTGACACTCTCTGACTCTCTCTGACACTCTCTGACACTCTTTGACACTCTCTGACACTCACTATCACTCTCTGACACTCTCTGACACTCTCAGACACTCTCAGACACTCTCTGACACTCTCAGACACTCTCAGACACTCTCTGACACTCTCTATCACTCTCTGACAATCGCTGACTCTTTCTGCCACTCTCTGCCACTCTCAGACACTCTCAGACACTCTCAGACACTCACTATCACTCTCTGACACTCTCTGACACTCTCAGACACTCTCTGATACTCTCTGACACTGTCAGACACTCTCTGACAATCTCTATCACTCTCTGACACTCTCTGACACTCTCAGACACTCTCTGACACTCTCTGACACTCTCAGACACTCTCAGACACTCTCTGACACTCTCAGACACTCTCAGACACACTCTGACACTCTCTGCCACTCTCTATCACTCTCTGACACTCTCAGACACTCTGTGACACTCTCTATCACTCTCTGACACTCTCTGACACTCTCAGACACTCTCTGACACTCTCTGACACTCTCAGACACTCTCTGACACTCTCTGACTCTCTCTATCACTCTCTGACACTCTCTGACACTCTCTGACAATCTCTATCACTCTCTGACACTCTCTGACACTCTCAGACACTCTCTGACACTCTCTGACACTCTCAGGCACTCTCAGACACTCTCTGACACTCTCAGACACTCTCAGACACACTCTGACACTCTCTGCCACTCTCTATCACTCTCTGACACTCTCAGACACTCTGTGACACTCTCTATCACTCTCTGACACTCTCTGACACTCTCAGACACTCTCTGACACTCTCTGACACTCTCAGACACTCTCTGACACTCTCTGACACTCTCTATCACTCTCTGACACTCTCTGACACTCTCAGACACTCTCAGACACTCTCTGACACTCTCAGACACTCTCTGACACTCTCTGACACTCTCTATCACTCTCTGACACTCTCAGACACTCTCTGACACTCTCAGACACTCTCAGACACTCTCTGACACTCTCTGACACTCTCAGACACTCTCTGACACTCTCTGACACTCTCTATCGCTCTCTGACACTCTCTGACTCTCTCTGACACTCTCTGACACTCTCTGACACGCTCAGACACTCTCAGACACTCTCTGACACTCTCAGACACTCTCAGACATTGTCTGACACTCTCTGACACTCTCTATCACTCTCTCTGACACTCTCTGACACTCTCAGACACTCTCTGACACTCTCTGACACTCTCAGACACTCTCAGACACTCTCTGACACTCTCTGACACTCTCTATCACTCTCTGACACTCTCAGACACTCTCTGACACTCTCTGACACTCTCAGACACTCTCTGACACTCTCTGACACTCTCTGACACTCTTTCTCACTCTCTGACACTCTCTGACACTCTCTGACTCACTCTGACACTCTCTGACACTCTTTGACACTCTCTGACTCTCACTATCACTCTCTGACACTCTCTGACACTCTCAGACACTCTCAGACACTCTCTGACACTCTCAGACACTCTCTGACACTCTCTGACACTCGCTGACTCTTTCTGACACTCTCTGACACTCTCAGACACTCTCAGACACTCTCAGACACTCACTATCACTCTCTGACACTCTCTGACACTCTCAGACACTCTCTGATACTCTCTGACACTCTCAGACACTCTCTGACACACTCTATCACTCTCTGACACTCTCTGACACTCTCTGACTCTCTCTGACACTCTCTGACACTCTCTATCACTCTCTGACACTCTCAGACACTCTGTGACACCCTCTATCACTCTCTGACACTCTCTGACACTCTCTGACTCTCTCTGACACTCTCTGACACTCTCAGACACTCTCAGACACTCTCTGACACTCTCAGACACTCTCAGACACTCTCAGACACTCTCTGACACTCTCTGACACTCTCTATCACTCTCTCTGACACTCTCTGACACTCTCAGACACTCTCTGACACTCTCAGACACTCTCTGACACTCTCTGACACTCTCTATCACTCTCTGACACTCTCTGACACTCTCAGACACTCTCTGACACTCTCTGACACTCTCAGACACTCTCTGACACTCTCTGACACTCTCAGACACTCTCTGACACTCTCTGACACTCTCTGACACTCTCTATCACTCTCTGACACTCTCTGACACTCTCTGACTCTCTCTGACACTCTCTGACACTCTTTGACACACTCTGACACTCACTATCACTCTCTGACACTCTCTATCACTCTCTCTGACACTCTCTGACACTCTCTGACACTCTCAGACACTCTCTGACACTCTCAGACACTCTCTGACACTCTCTGACACTCTCTATCACTCTCTGACACTCTCTGACACTCTCAGACACTCTCTGACACTCTCTGACACTCTCAGACACTCTCTGACACTCTCTGACACTCTCAGACACTCTCTGACACTCTCTGACACTCTCTGACACTCTCTATCACTCTCTGACACTCTCTGACACTCTCTGACTCTCTCTGACACTCTCTGACACTCTTTGACACACTCTGACACTCACTATCACTCTCTGACACTCTCTGACACTCTCAGACACTCTCAGACACTCTCTGACACTCTCAGACACTCTCAGACACTCTCTGACATTCTCTATCACTCTCTGACACTCTCTGACACTCTCAGACACTCTCTGACACTCTCTGACACTCTCTGACTCTCTCTGACACTCTCTGACACTCTCTATCACTCTCTGACACTCTCAGACACTCTCAGACACTCACTATCACTCTCTGACACTCTCTGACACTCTCAGACACTCTCTGATACTCTCTGACACTCTCAGACACTCTCTGACACACTCTATCACTCTCTGACACTCTCTGACACTCTCAGACACTCTCTGACACTCTCTGACACTCTCAGACACTCTCAGACACTCTCTGACACTCTCAGACACTCTCAGACACACTCTGATCCTCTCTGCCACTCTCTATCACTCTCTGACACTCTCAGACACTCTGTGACACTCTCTATCAATCTCTGACACTCTCTGACACTCTCAGACACTCTCTTACACTCTCTGACACTCTCAGACACTCTCTGACACTCTCTGACACTCTCTATCACTCTCTGACACTCTCTGACACTCTCAGACACTCTCTGACACGCTCTGACACTCTCAGACACTCTCTTACACTCTCTGACACTCTCAGACACTCTCTGACACTCTCTGACACTCTCTATCACTCTCTGACACGCTCTGACACTCTCAGACACTCTCTGACACTCTCTGACACTCTCAGACACTCTCTGACACTCTCTATCACTGTCTGACACTCTCAGACACTCTCTGACACTCCCTGACAGTCTCAGACACTCACTATCACTCTCTGACACTCTCTGACACTCTCAGACACTCTCTGACACTCTCAGACAATCACTATCACTCTCTGACACTCTCTGACACTCTCGGACACTCTCTGACACTCTCTGACACTCTCTGACTCTCTCTGACACTCTCTATCGCTCTCTGACACTCTCTGACACTCTCTATCGCTCTCTGACACTCTGACACTCTCTGACACTCTCAGACACTCTCAGACACTCTCTGACACTCTCAGACACTCTCAGACAATCTCAGACACTCTCTGACACTCTCTGACACTCTCTATCACTCTCTGACACTCTCTGACACTCTCTGACTCTCTCTGACACTCTCTGACACTCTTGATCACTCTCTGACACTCTCAGACACTCTGTGACACCCTCTATCACTCTCTGACACTCTCTGACACTCTCTGACTCTCTCTGAGACTCTCTGACACTCTCTGACACGCTCAGACACTCTCAGACACTCTCTGACACTCTCAGACACTCTCAGACATTCTCTGACACTCTCTGACACTCTCTATCACTCTCTCTGACACTCTCTGACACTCTCTGACATTCTCAGACACTCTCTGACACTCTCTGACACTCTCAGACACTCTCAGACACTCTCTGACACTCTCTGACACTCTCCATCACTCTCTGACACTCTCTGACACTCTCAGACACTCTCTGACACTCTCTGACACTCTCAGACACTCTCTGACAATCTCTGACACTCTCTATCACTCTCTGACACTCTCTGACACTCTCAGACACTCTCTGACAATCTCTGACACTCTCTGACACTCTCTGACACTCTCTGACACTCTCTATCACTCTCTGACACTCTCTGACACTCTCTGACTCTCTCTGACACTCTCTGACACTCTTTGACACTCTCTGACACTCACTATCACTCTCTGACACTCTCTGACACTCTCAGACACTCTCAGACACTCTCTGACACTCTCAGACACTCTCAGACTCTCTCTGACACTCTCTATCACTCTCTGACACTCTCTGACACTCTCAGACACTCTCTGACTCTCTCTGACAATCTCTGACACTCTCTGACACTCTCTGACACTCTCTGACACTCTCAGACACTCTCAGACAATCTCAGACACTCTCTGACACTCTCTGACACTCTCTATCACTCTCTGACACTCTCTGACACTCTCTGACTCTCTCTGACACTCTCTGACACTCTCTATCACTCTCTGACACTCTCAGACACTCTGTGACACCCTCTATCACTCTCTGACACTCTCTGACACTCTCTGACTCTCTCTGACACTCTCTGACACTCTCAGACACTCTCAGACACTCTCTGACACTCTCAGACACTCTCAGACACTCTCTGACACTCTCTGACACTCTCTATCACTCTCTCTGACACTCTCTGACACTCTCAGACACTCTCTGACACTCTCAGACACTCTCTGACACTCTCTGAGACTCTCTATCACTCTCTGACACTCTCTGACACTCTCAGACACTCTCTGACACTCTCTGACACTCTCAGACACTCTCTGACACTCTCTGACACTCTCTGACACTCTCTATCACTCTCTGACACTCTCTGACACTCTCTGACTCTCTCTGACACTCTCTGACACTCTTTGACACACTCTGACACTCACTATCACTCTCTGACACTCTCTGACACTCTCAGACACTCTCAGACACTCTCTGACACTCTCAGACACTCTCAGACACTCTCTGACATTCTCTATCACTCTCTGACACTCTCTGACACTCTCTGACACTCTCTGACTCTCTCTGACACTCTCTGACACTCTCTATCACTCTCTGACACTCTCAGACACTCTCTGACACTCTCAGACACTCTCTGACACTCTCTGACACTCTCTATCACTCTCTGACACTCTCTGACACTCTCTATCACTCTCTGACACTCTCTGACACTCTCAGACACTCTCTGACACTCTCTGACAATCTCAGACACTCTCTGACACTCTCTGACACTCTCTGACACTCTCTATCACTCTCTGACACTCTCTGACACTCTCTGACTCTCTCTGACACTCTCTGACACTCTTTGACACACTCTGACACTCTCTATCACTCTCTGACACTCTCTGACACTCTCTGACACTCTCTGACACTCTCTGACACTCTCAGACACTCTCTGACACTATCTATCACTCTCTGACACTCTCTGACACTCTCTGACTCTCTCTGACACTCTCTGATACTCTCTGACACTCTCTGACACTCTCAGACACTCTGTGACACTCTCTATCACTCTCTGACACTCTCTGACACTCTCTGACAATCTCTATCACTCTCTGACACTCTCTATCACTCTCTGACACTCTCTGACACTCTCTGACACTCTCTGACTCTCTCTGACACTCTCTGACACTCTCTGACACTCTCTGACACTCACTATCACTCTCTGACACTCTCTGACACTCTCAGACACTCTCAGTCACTCTCTGACACTCTCAGACACTCTCAGACACTCTCTGACACTCTCTATCACTCTCTATCACTCTCTGACACTCTCTGACTCTCTCTGAAACTCTCTGACACTCTCAGACACTCTCTGAAACTCTCTGACACTCTCTGACTCTCTCTAACACTCTCTGACACTCTTTGACACTCTCTGACACTCACTATCAGTCTCTGACACTCTCTGACACTCTCTGACACTCTCAGACACTCTCTGACACTCTCAGACACTCACTATCACTCTCTGACACTCTCTGACACTCTCAGACACTCTCTGATACTCTCTGACACTCTCAGACACTCTCTGACACTCTCTGACACTCTCTATCACTCTTTGACACTCTCTGACACTCTCAGACACTCTCTGACACTCTCAGACACTCTCTGACACTCTCTGACACTCTCAGACACTCTCAGACACTCTCTGACACTCTCTGACACTCTCTATCACTCTCTGACACTCTCAGACACTCTCTGACACTCTCTGACACTCTCAGACACTCACTATCACTCTCTGACACTCTCTGACACTCTCAGACACTCTCTGACACTCTCAGACACTCACTATCACTCTCTGACACTCTCTGACACTCTCAGACACTCTCTGACACTCTCAGACACTCACTATCACTCTCTGACACTCTCTGACACTCTCTGACACTCACTATCACTCTCTGACACTCTCTGACACTCTCAGACACTCACTGACACTCTCTGACAAACTCAGACAATCTCTGACACTCTCTGACACTCTCTATCACTCTCTGACACTCTCTGACACTCTCAGACACTCTCTGACACTCTCTGACACTCTCTATCACTCTCTGACACTCTCTGACACTCTCTGACACTCTCAGACACTCTCTGACACTCTCTGACACTCTCTATCACGCTCTGACACTCTCAGACACTCACTATCACTCTCTGACACTCTCTGACACTCTCTGACACTCACTATCACTCTCTGACACTCTCTGACACTCTCAGACACTCACTGACACTCTCTGACAAACTCAGACAATCTCTGACACACTCTGACACTCTCTATCACTCTCTGACACTCTCTGACACTCTCTGACACTCTCTGACACTCTCAGACACTCTCTGACACTCTCTGACACTCTCTATCACTCTCTGACACTCTCAGACACTCACTATCACTCTCTGACACTCTCTGACACTCTCAGACACTCTCTGACACTCTCTGACACTCTCAGACAATCTCTGACACTCTCTGACACTCTCTCTCACTCTCTGACACTCTCTGACACTCTCAGACACTCTCTGACACTCTCTGACACTCTCTATCACTCTCTGACACTCTCTGACACTCTCTGACACTCTCAGACACTCTCTGACATTCTCTGACACTCTCTATCACTCTCTGACACTCTCAGACACTCACTATCACTCTCTGACACTCTCAGACACTCTCTGACACTCTCTGACACTCTCAGACAATCTCTGACACTCTCTGACACTCTCTCTCACTCTCTGACACTCTCTGACACTCTCAGACACTCTCTGACACTCTCAGACACTCACTATCACTCTCTGACACTCTCTGACACTCTCAGACACTCTCTGACATTCTCTGACACTCTCTATCACTCTCTGACACTCTCAGACACTCACTATCACTCTCTGACACTCTCTGACACTCTCAGACACTCTCTGACACTCTCTGACACTCTCAGACAATCTCTGACACTCTCTGACACTCTCTGACACTCTCTGACACTCTCTATCACTCTCTATCACTCTCTGACACTCTCTGACACTCTCTGACACTCTCAGACACTCTCTGACATTCTCTGACACTCTCTATCACTCTCTGACACTCTCAGACACTCACTATCACTCTCTGACACTCTCTGACACTCTCAGACACTCTCTGACACTCTCTGACACTCTCTGACACTCTCAGACACTCTCTGACACTCACTATCACTCTCTGACACTCTCTGACACTCTCAGACACTCTCAGACACTCTCTGACACTCTCAGACACTCTTTGACACTCTCTGACACTCTCTATCACTCTCTGACACTCTCTGTCACTCTCTGACACTCTCAGACACTCTCTGACACTCTCTGACACTCTCTATCACTCTCTATCACTCTCTGACACTCTCTGACACTCTCTGACACACTCAGACACTCTCTGACATTCTCTGACACTCTCTATCACTCTCTGACACTCTCAGACACTCACTATCACTCTCTGACACTCTCAGACACTCTCTGACACTCTCTGACACTCTCTGACACTCTCTGACACTCTCTGACACTCACTATCACTCTCTGACACTCTCTATCACTCTCAGACACTCCCTGACACTCTCTGACACTCTCAGACAATCTCTGACACTCTCTGACACTCTCTATCACTCTCTGACACTCTCTGACACTCTCTGACACTCTCAGACACTCTCTGACACTCTCAGACACTCTCAGACACTCTCTGACACTCTCAGACTCTCTCAGACACTCTCTGACACTCTCTGACACTCTCTATCACTCTCTGACACTCTCTGACACTCTCTGACTCTCTCTGACACTCTCTGACACTCTCAGACACTCTCTGACACTCTCAGACACTCACTATCACTCTCTGACACTCTCTGACACTCTCAGACACTCTCTGACACTCTCTGACACTCTCAGACACTCTCTGACACTCTCTGACACTCTCTATCACTCTCTGACACTCTCTGACACTCTCAGACACTCTCTGACACTCTCTGACACTCTCAGACACTCTCTCACACCCTCTGACACTCTCTGCCGCTCTCTGACACTCTCAGACATTCTCTGACACTCTCTGACACTCTCTGACACTCTCTATCACTCTCTGACACTCTCAGACACTCTGTGACACTCTCTATCACTCTCTGACACTCTCTGACACCCTCAGACACTCTCAGACACTCTCTGACACTCTCTGACACTCTCTATCACTCTCGGAAACTCTCTGACACTCTCTGACACTCACTATCACTCTCTGACACTCTCTGACACTCTCAGACACTCTCTGACACTCTCAGACAATCACTATCACTCTCTGACACTCTCTGACACTCTCAGACACTCTCTGACACTCTCTGACACTCTCAGACACTCGCTGACACTCTCTGACACTCTCTATCACTCTCTGACACTCTCTGACACTCTCAGACACTCTCTGACACTCTCTGACACTCTCAGACACTCTCTGACACTCTCTGACACTGTCTGACACTCACTATCACTCTCTGACACTCTCTGACACTCACTATCACTCTCTGACACTCTCTGACACTCTCTGACACTCACTATCACTCTCTGACACTCTCTGACACTCTCTGACACTCTCAGACACTCCCTGACACTCTCTGACACTCTCAGACACTCTCTGACACTCTCTGACACTCTCTATCACTCTCTGACACTTTCTGACATTCTCAGACACTCTGACACTCTCTGACACTCACTATCACTCTCTGACACTTTCTGACACTCTCAGACACTCCCTGACACTCTCTGACACTCTCAGACACTCTCTGACACTCTCTGACACTCTCTATCACTCTCTGACACTCTCTGACACTCTCAGACACTCTCAGACACTCTCTGACACTCTCAGACACTCTCTGACACTCTCTGACACTCTCTATCACTCTCTGACACTCTCTGTCACTCTCTGACACTCTCAGACACTCTCTGACACTCTCTGACACTCTCTGACACACTCAGACACTCTCTGACACTCTCAGACACTCTCTGACACTCTCCGACACTCACTATCACTCTCTGACACTCTCAGACACTCTCTGACACTCTCTGACACTCTCTGACACTCTCTGACACTCTCAGACACTCTCAGACACTCTCTGACACTCTCTGACACTCTCTATCACTCTCTGACACTCTCTGACACTCTCTGACACTCTCAGACACTCTCTGACACTCTCTGACACTCTCTGACACACTCAGACACTCTCTGACACTCTCAGACACTCTCTGACACTCTCCGACACTCACTATCACTCTCTGACACTCTCTGACACTCTCAGACACTCTCTGACACTCTCTGACACTCTCAGACACTCTCTGACACTCTCTGACACTCTCTATCACTCTCTGACACTCTCTGACACTCTCAGACACTCTCTGACACTCTATGACACTGTCAGACACTCTCTGACACTCTCAGACACTCTCTGACACTCTCTTACACTCTCTATCACTCTCTGACACTCTCTGACACTCTCAGACACTCTCTGACACTCTCTGACACTCTCTATCACTCTCTGACACTCTCTGACACTCTCAGACACTCTCTGACACTCTCAGACACTCACTATCACTCTCTGACACTCTCTGACACTCTCAGACACTCTCTGACACTCTCTGACACTCTCAGACACTCTCTGACACTCTCTGACACTCTCTATCACTCTCTGACACTCTCTGACACTCTCAGACACTCTCTGACACTCTCTGACACTCTCAGACACTCTCTGACACTCTCTGACACTCTCTATCACTCTCTGACACTCTATGACACTCTCTGACACTCACAGACACTCTCTGACACTCTCTGACACTCTCTATCAATCTCTGACACTCTCTGACACTCTCAGACACTCTCTGACACTCTCTGACACTCTCAGACACTCTCTGACACTCTCTGACACTCTCAGACACTCACTATCACTCTCTGACACTCTCTGACACTCTCAGACACTCTCTGACACTCTCTGACACTCTCAGACACTCTCTGACACTCTCGATCACTCTCTGACACTCTCTGACACTCTCTGACATTCTCAGACACTCTCTGACACTCTCAGACACTCTCTGACACTCTCTGACACTCTCTGACACTCTCGATCACTCTCTGACACTCTCTGACACTCTCTATCACTCTCTGACACTCTCTGACACTCTCAGACACTCTCTGACACTCTCTGAGACTCTCAGACACTCTCTGACACTCTCTGACACTCTCTATCACTCTCTGACACTCTCTGACACTCTCTGACACTCTCAGACACTCTCTGACACTCTCTGACACTCTCTATCAATCTCTGACACTCTCTGACACTCTCAGACACTCTCTGACACTCTCTGACACTCTCAGACACTCTCTGACACTCTCTGACACTCTCAGACACTCACTATCACTCTCTGACACTCTCTGACACTCTCAGACACTCTCTGACACTCTCTGACACTCTCAGACACTCTCTGACACTCTCGATCACTCTCTGACACTCTCTGACACTCTCTGACATTCTCAGACACTCTCTGACACTCTCAGACACTCTCTGACACTCTCTGACACTCTCAGACACTCTCTGACACACTCGATCACTCTCTGACACTCTCAGACACTCTCTGACACTCTCTGACACTCTCAGACACTCTCTGACACTCTCGATCACTCTCTGACACTCTCTGACACTCTCTGACATTCTCAGACACTCTCTGACACTCTCAGACACTCTCTGACACTCTCTGACACTCTCTGACACTCTCGATCACTCTCTGACACTCTCTGACACTCTCAGACACTCTCTGACACTCTCTGACACTCTCAGACACTCTCTGACACTCTCGATCACTCTCTGACACTCTCTGACACTCTCTGACATTCTCAGACACTCTCTGTCACTCACTATCACTCTCTGACACTCTCTGACACTCTCAGACACTCTCTGACACTCTCTGACACTCTCAGACACTCTCTGACACTCTCTGACACTCTCTATCACTCTCTGACACTCTCTGACACTCTCTGACACTCTCAGACACTCTCTGACACTCTCTGACACTCTCAGACACTCTCTGACACTCTCTGACACTCTCTATCACTCTCTGACACTCTCTGACACTCTCTGACACTCTCAGACACTCTCTGACACTCTCTATCAATCTCTGACACTCTCTGACACTCTCAGACACTCTCTGACACTCTCTGACACTCTCAGACACTCTCTGTCACTCTCTGACACTCTCAGACACTCACTATCACTCTCTGACACTCTCTGACACTCTCAGACACTCTCTGACACTCTCTGACACTCTCAGACACTCTGACAATCTCGATCACTCTCTGACACTCTCTGACACTCTCTGACATTCTCAGACACTCTCTGACACTCTCAGACACTCTCTGACACTCTCTGACACTCTCTGACACTCTCTGACACTCTCAGACACTCTCTGACACTCTCGATCACTCTCTGACACTCTCTGACACTCTCTGACATTCTCAGACACTCTCTGACACTCTCAGACACTCTCTGACACTCTCTGACACTCTCTGACACTCTCTGACACTCTCAGACACTCTCTGACACTCTCGATCACTCTCTGACACTCTCTGACACTCTCTGACATTCTCAGACACTCTCTGACACTCTCAGACACTCTCTGACACTCTCTGACACTCTCTGACACTCTCGATCACTCTCTGACACTCTCTGACACTCTCAGACACTCTCTGACACTCTCAGACACTCTCTGACACTCTCTGACACTCTCGATCACTCTCTGACACTCTCTGACACTCTCTGACACTCTCTGACACTCTCTGACACGCTCAGACACTCTCTGACACTCTCTGACACTCTCTATCACTCTCTGACACTCTCTGACACTCTCAGACACTCTCTGACACTCTCTGACACTCTCAGACACTCTCTGACAATCTCTGACACTCTCTGACACTCTCAGACACTCTCTGACACTCTCTGACACTGTCTGACATTCTCTGACACTCTGTTGCACTCTCTGACACTCTCTGACACTCTCTGACACTCTCAGACACTCTCAGACACTCTCTGAGACTCTCTGACACACTCAGACACTCTCTGACACTCTCTGACACTCTCAGACACTCTCTGACACTCTCAGACACTCTCAGACACTCTCTGACACTCTCTGACACTCTCAGACACTCTCTGACACTCTCTGACACTCTCAGACACTCTCTGACACTCTCAGACATTCACTATCACTCTCTGACACTCTCAGACACTCTCTGACACTCTCAGACACTCACTATCACTCTCTGACACTCTCTGACACTCTCAGACACTCTCTGACACTCTCAGACACTCACTATCACTCTCTGACACTCTCTGACACTCTCAGACACACTCTGACACTCTCTGACACTCTCAGACACTCTCTGACACTCTCTGACACTCTCAGACACTCTCTGACACTCTCAGACACTCACTATCACTCTCTGACACTCTCAGACACTCTCTGACACTCTCAGACACTCACTATCACTCTCTGACACTCTCTGATACTCTCTGACACTCTCTGACACTCTCTGACACTCACTATCACTCTCTGACACTCTCTGACACTCTCAGACACTCTCTGACACTCTCTGACACTCTCTGACACTCTCAGACATTCTCTGACACTCTCAGACACTCACTATCACTCTCTGACACTCTCTGACACTCTCAGACACTCTCTGACACTCTCTGACACTCTCAGACACTCTCTGACACTCTCTGACACTCTCTGACACTCTCAGACACTCACTATCACTCTCTGACACTCTCACACACTCTCTCACTCTCAGACACTCACTATCACTCTGACACTCTCTGACACTCTCAGACACTCACTATCACTCTCTGACACTCTCAGACACTCACTATCACTCTCTGACACTCTCAGACATTCTCTGACACTCTCAGACACTCACTATCACTCTCTGACACTCTCTGACACTCTCAGACACTCTCTGACACTCTCTGACACTCTCAGACACTCTCTGACACTCTCTGACACTCTCTGACACTCTCAGACACTCACTATCACTCTCTGACACTCTCACACACTCTCTCACTCTCAGACACTCACTATCACTCTCTGACACTCTCTGACACTCTCAGACACTCACTATCACTCTCTGACACTCACTATCACTCTCTGACACTCTCAGACACTCACTATCACTCTCTGACACTCTCTGACACTCTCAGACACTCACTATCACTCTCTGACACTCTCAGGCACTCACTATCACTCTCTGACACTCTCTGACACTCTCAGACACTCACTATCACTCTCTGACACTCTCAGACACTCACTATCACTCTCTGACACTCTCTGACACTCTCAGACACTCACTATCACTCTCTGACACTCACTATCACTCTCTGACACTCTCAGACACTCACTATCACTCTCTGACACTCTCTGACACTCTCAGACACTCACTATCACTCTCTGACACTCTCAGGCACTCACTATCACTCTCTGACACTCTCTGACACTCTCAGACACTCACTATCACTCTCTGACACTCTCAGACACTCACTATCACTCTCTGACACTCTCAGACACTCTCTGACACTCTCAGACACTCTCTGACACTCTCGATCACTCTCTGACACTCTCAGACACTCTCTGACACTCTCTGACACTCTCAGACACTCTCTGACACTCTCGATCACTCTCTGACACTCTCTGACACTCTCTGACATTCTCAGACACTCTCTGACACTCTCAGACACTCTCTGACACTCTCTGACACTCTCTGACACTCTCGATCACTCTCTGACACTCTCTGACACTCTCAGACACTCTCTGACACTCTCGATCACTCTCTGACACTCTCTGACACTCTCTGACATTCTCAGACACTCTCTGTCACTCACTATCACTCTCTGACACTCTCTGACACTCTCAGACACTCTCTGACACTCTCTGACACTCTTAGACACTCTCTGACACTCTCTGACACTCTCTATCACTCTCTGACACTCTCTGACACTCTCTGACACTCTCAGACACTCTCTGACACTCTCTGACACTCTCAGACACTCTCTGACACTCTCTGACACTCTCTATCACTCTCTGACACTCTCTGACACTCTCTGACACTCTCAGACACTCTCTGACACTCTCTATCAATCTCTGACACTCTCTGACACTCTCAGACACTCTCTGACACTCTCTGACACTCTCAGACACTCTCTGTCACTCTCTGACACTCTCAGACACTCACTATCACTCTCTGACACTCTCTGACACTCTCAGACACTCTCTGACACTCTCTGACACTCTCAGACACTCTGACAATCTCGATCACTCTCTGACACTCTCTGACACTCTCTGACATTCTCAGACACTCTCTGACACTCTCAGACACTCTCTGACACTCTCTGACACTCTCTGACACTCTCTGACACTCTCAGACACTCTCTGACACTCTCGATCACTCTCTGACACTCTCTGACACTCTCTGACATTCTCAGACACTCTCTGACACTCTCAGACACTCTCTGACACTCTCTGACACTCTCTGACACTCTCGATCACTCTCTGACACTCTCTGACACTCTCAGACACTCTCTGACACTCTCAGACACTCTCTGACACTCTCTGACACTCTCTATCACTCTCTGACACTCTCTGACACTCTCTGACACTCTCAGACACTCTCTGACACTCTCTGACACGCTCAGACACTCTCTGACACTCTCTGACACTCTCTATCACTCTCTGACACTCTCTGACACTCTCAGACACTCTCTGACACTCTCTGACACTCTCAGACACTCTCTGACAATCTCTGACACTCTCTGACACTCTCAGACACTCTCTGACACTCTCTGACACTGTCTGACATTCTCTGACACTCTGTTGCACTCTCTGACACTCTCTGACACTCTCAGACACTCTCAGACACTCTCTGAGACTCTCTGACACACTCAGACACTCTCTGACACTCTCTGACACTCTCAGACACTCTCTGACACTCTCAGACACTCTCAGACACTCTCTGACACTCTCTGACACTCTCAGACACTCTCTGACACTCTCTGACACTCTCAGACACTCTCTGACACTCTCAGACATTCACTATCACTCTCTGACACTCTCAGACACTCTCTGACACTCTCAGACACTCACTATCACTCTCTGACACTCTCTGACACTCTCAGACACTCTCTGACACTCTCAGACACTCACTATCACTCTCTGACACTCTCTGACACTCTCAGACACACTCTGACACTCTCTGACACTCTCAGACACTCTCTGACACTCTCTGACACTCTCAGACACTCTCTGACACTCTCAGACACTCACTATCACTCTCTGACACTCTCAGACACTCTCTGACACTCTCAGACACTCACTATCACTCTCTGACACTCTCTGATACTCTCTGACACTCTCTGACACTCTCTGACACTCACTATCACTCTCTGACACTCTCTGACACTCTCAGACACTCTCTGACACTCTCTGACACTCTCTGACACTCTCAGACATTCTCTGACACTCTCAGACACTCACTATCACTCTCTGACACTCTCTGACACTCTCAGACACTCTCTGACACTCTCTGACACTCTCAGACACTCTCTGACACTCTCTGACACTCTCTGACACTCTCAGACACTCACTATCACTCTCTGACACTCTCACACACTCTCTCACTCTCAGACACTCACTATCACTCTGACACTCTCTGACACTCTCAGACACTCACTATCACTCTCTGACACTCTCAGACACTCACTATCACTCTCTGACACTCTCAGACATTCTCTGACACTCTCAGACACTCACTATCACTCTCTGACACTCTCTGACACTCTCAGACACTCTCTGACACTCTCTGACACTCTCAGACACTCTCTGACACTCTCTGACACTCTCTGACACTCTCAGACACTCACTATCACTCTCTGACACTCTCACACACTCTCTCACTCTCAGACACTCACTATCACTCTCTGACACTCTCTGACACTCTCAGACACTCACTATCACTCTCTGACACTCTCAGACACTCACTATCACTCTCTGACACTCTCTGACACTCTCAGACACTCACTATCACTCTCTGACACTCTCAGGCATTCACTATCACTCTCTGACACTCTCTGACACTCTCAGACACTCACTATCACTCTCTGACACTCTCAGACACTCACTATCACTCTCTGACACTCTCAGACACTCTCTGACACTCTCAGACACTCACTATCACTCTCTGACACTCTCTGACACTCTCAGACACTCACTATCACTCTCTGACACTCTCTGACACTCTCAGACACTCACTATCACTCTCTGACACTCTCAGACACTCACTATCACTCTCTGACACTCTCAGACACTCTCTGACACTCTCAGACACTCACTATCACTCTCTGACACTCTCTGACACTCTCAGACACTCACTATCACTCTCTGACACTCTCAGACACTCACTATCACTCTCTGACACTCTCTGACACTCTCAGACACTCACTATCACTCTCTGACACTCTCTGACACTCTCAGACACTCACTATCACTCTCTGACACTCTCAGACACTCACTATCACTCTCTGACACTCTCAGACACTCACTATCACTCTCTGACACTCTCAGACACTCTCTGACACTCTCTGACACTCTCTATCACTCTCTGACACTCTCTGACACTCTCAGACACTCACTATCACTCTCTGACACTCTCTGACACTCTCAGACACTCACTATCACTCTCTGACACTCTCAGACACTCACTATCACTCTCTGACACTCTCTGACACTCTCAGACACTCACTATCACTCTCTGACACTCTCAGGCACTCACTATCACTCTCTGACACTCTCTGACACTCTCAGACACTCACTATCACTCTCTGACACTCTCAGACACTCACTATCACTCTCTGACACTCTCAGACACTCACTATCACTCTCTGACACTCTCAGACACTCTCTGACACTCTCAGACACTCACTATCACTCTCTGACACTCTCTGACACTCTCAGACACTCACTATCACTCTCTGACACTCTCTGACACTCTCAGACACTCACTATCACTCTCTGACACTCTCAGACACTCACTATCACTCTCTGACACTCTCAGACACTCTCTGACACTCTCAGACACTCACTATCACTCTCTGACACTCTCTGACACTCTCAGACACTCACTATCACTCTCTGACACTCTCAGACACTCACTATCACTCTCTGACACTCTCAGACACTCACTATCACTCTCTGACACTCTCTGACACTCTCAGACACTCACTATCACTCTCTGACACTCTCTGACACTCTCAGACACTCACTATCACTCTCTGACACTCTCAGACACTCACTATCACTCTCTGACACTCTCAGACACTCACTATCACTCTCTGACACTCTCAGACACTCTCTGACACTCTCTGACACTCTCTATCACTCTCTGACACTCTCTGACACTCTCAGACACTCTCTGACACTCTCAGACACTCACTATCACTCTCTGACACTCTCTGACACTCTCAGACACTCACTATCACTCTCTGACACTCTCAGACACTCACTATCACTCTCTGACACTCTCTGACACTCTCAGACACTCACTATCACTCTCTGACACTCTCAGACACTCACTATCACTCTCAGACACTCACTATCACTCTCTGACACTCTCAGACACTCACTATCACTCTCTGACACTCTCAGACACTCTCTGACACTATCAGACACTCACTATCACTCTCTGACACTCTCTGACACTCTCAGACACTCACTATCACTCTCTGACACTCTCAGACACTCTCTGACACTCTCAGACACTCACTATCACTCTCTGACACTCTCTGATACTCTCTGACACTCTCTGACACTCTCTGACACTCACTATCACTCTCTGACACTCTCTGACACTCTCAGACACTCTCTGACACTCTCTGACACTCTCTGACACTCTCAGACATTCTCTGACACTCTCAGACACTCACTATCACTCTCTGACACTCTCTGACACTCTCAGACACTCTCTGACACTCTCTGACACTCTCAGACACTCTCTGACACTCTCTGACACTCTCTGACACTCTCAGACACTCACTATCACTCTCTGACACTCTCACACACTCTCTCACTCTCAGACACTCACTATCACTCTGACACTCTCTGACACTCTCAGACACTCACTATCACTCTCTGACACTCTCAGACACTCACTATCACTCTCTGACACTCTCAGACATTCTCTGACACTCTCAGACACTCACTATCACTCTCTGACACTCTCTGACACTCTCAGACACTCTCTGACACTCTCTGACACTCTCAGACACTCTCTGACACTCTCTGACACTCTCTGACACTCTCAGACACTCACTATCACTCTCTGACACTCTCACACACTCTCTCACTCTCAGACACTCACTATCACTCTCTGACACTCTCTGACACTCTCAGACACTCACTATCACTCTCTGACACTCTCAGACACTCACTATCACTCTCTGACACTCTCTGACACTCTCAGACACTCACTATCACTCTCTGACACTCTCAGGCACTCACTATCACTCTCTGACACTCTCTGACACTCTCAGACACTCACTATCACTCTCTGACACTCTCAGACACTCACTATCACTCTCTGACACTCTCAGACACTCTCTGACACTCTCAGACACTCACTATCACTCTCTGACACTCTCTGACACTCTCAGACACTCACTATCACTCTCTGACACTCTCTGACACTCTCAGACACTCACTATCACTCTCTGACACTCTCAGACACTCACTATCACTCTCTGACACTCTCAGACACTCTCTGACACTCTCAGACACTCACTATCAGTCTCTGACACTCTCTGACACTCTCAGACACTCACTATCACTCTCTGACACTCTCAGACACTCACTATCACTCTCTGACACTCTCTGACACTCTCAGACACTCACTATCACTCTCTGACACTCTCTGACACTCTCAGACACTCACTATCACTCTCTGACACTCTCAGACACTCACTATCACTCTCTGACACTCTCAGACACTCACTATCACTCTCTGACACTCTCAGACACTCTCTGACACTCTCTGACACTCTCTATCACTCTCTGACACTCTCTGACACTCTCAGACACTCACTATCACTCTCTGACACTCTCTGACACTCTCAGACACTCACTATCACTCTCTGACACTCTCAGACACTCACTATCACTCTCTGACACTCTCTGACACTCTCAGACACTCACTATCACTCTCTGACACTCTCAGGCACTCACTATCACTCTCTGACACTCTCTGACACTCTCAGACACTCACTATCACTCTCTGACACTCTCAGACACTCACTATCACTCTCTGACACTCTCAGACACTCACTATCACTCTCTGACACTCTCAGACACTCTCTGACACTCTCAGACACTCACTATCACTCTCTGACACTCTCTGACACTCTCAGACACTCACTATCACTCTCTGACACTCTCTGACACTCTCAGACACTCACTATCACTCTCTGACACTCTCAGACACTCACTATCACTCTCTGACACTCTCAGACACTCTCTGACACTCTCAGACACTCACTATCACTCTCTGACACTCTCTGACACTCTCAGACACTCACTATCACTCTCTGACACTCTCAGACACTCACTATCACTCTCTGACACTCTCTGACACTCTCAGACACTCACTATCACTCTCTGACACTCTCTGACACTCTCAGACACTCACTATCACTCTCTGACACTCTCAGACACTCACTATCACTCTCTGACACTCTCAGACACTCTCTGACACTCTCTGACACTCTCTATCACTCTCTGACACTCTCTGACACTCTCAGACACTCTCTGACACTCTCAGACACTCACTATCACTCTCTGACACTCTCTGACACTCTCAGACACTCACTATCACTCTCTGACACTCTCTGACACTCTCAGACACTCACTATCACTCTCTGACACTCTCAGACACTCACTATCACTCTCTGACACTCTCAGACACTCTCTGACACTCTCAGACACTCACTATCACTCTCTGACACTCTCTGACACTCTCAGACACTCACTATCACTCTCTGACACTCTCTGACACTCTCAGACACTCACTATCACTCTCTGACACTCTCAGACACTCACTATCACTCTCTGACACTCTCTGACACTCTCAGACACTCACTATCACTCTCTGACACTCTCAGACACTCACTATCACTCTCTGACACTCTCAGACACTCTCTGACACTCTCTGACACTCTCTATCACTCTCTGACACTCTCTGACACTCTCAGACACTCTCTGACACTCTCAGACACTCACTATCACTCTCTGACACTCTCTGACACTCTCAGACACTCACTATCACTCTCTGACACTCTCTGACACTCTCAGACACTCACTATCACTCTCTGACACTCTCAGACACTCACTATCACTCTCTGACACTCTCAGACACTCTCTGACACTCTCAGACACTCACTATCACTCTCTGACACTCTCTGACACTCTCAGACACTCACTATCACTCTCTGACACTCTCAGACACTCACTATCACTCTCTGACACTCTCTGACACTCTCAGACACTCACTTTCACTCTCTGACACTCTCTGACACTCTCAGACACTCACTATCACTCTCTGACACTCTCAGACACTCACTATCACTCTCTGACACTCTCTGACACTCTCAGACACTCACTATCACTCTCTGACACTCTCTGACACTCTCAGACACTCACTATCACTCTCTGACACTCTCAGACACTCACTATCACTCTCTGACACTCTCAGACACTCTCTGACACTCTCTGACACTCTCTATCACTCTCTGACACTCTCTGACACTCTCAGACACTCTCTGACACTCTCAGACACTCTCTCACACTCTCTGACACTCTCTGACACTCTCTGACACACTCAGACACTCACTATCACTCTCTGACACTCTCTGACACTCTCAGACACTCACTATCACTCTCTGACACTCTCAGACACTCACTATCACTCTCTGACACTCTCAGACACTCACTATCACTCTCTGACACTCTCAGACACTCTCTGACACTCTCTGACACTCTCTATCACTCTCCGACACTCTCAGACACTCACTATCACTCTCTGACACTCTCAGACACTCACTATCACTCTCTGACACTCTCAGACACTCACTATCACTCTCTGACACTCTCAGACACTCTCTGACACTCTCTGACACTCTCTATCACTCTCCGACACTCTCAGACACTCACTATCACTCTCTGACACTCTCAGACACTCACTATCACTCTCTGACACTCACAGACACTCACTATCACTCTCTGACACTCTCTGACACTCTCAGACACTCACTATCATTCTCTGACACTCTCAGACACTCACTATCACTCTCTGACACTCTCAGACACTCACTATCACTCTCTGACACTCTCAGACACTCACTATCACTCTCTGACACTCTCAGACACTCTCTGACACTCTCTATCACTCTCCGACACTCTCAGACACTCACTATCACTCTCTGACACTCTCAGACACTCACTATCACTCTCTGACACTCTCAGACACTCACTATCACTCTCTGACACTCTCTGACACTCTCAGACACTCACTATCATTCTCTGACACTCTCAGACACTCACTATCACTCTCTGACACTCTCAGACACTCACTATCACTCTCTGACACTCTCAGACACTCACTATCACTCTCTGACACTCTCAGACACTCTCTGACACTCTCTGACACTCTCTATCACTCTCCGACACTCTCAGACACTCACTATCACTCTCTGACACTCTCAGACACTCACTATCACTCTCTGACACTCACTATCACTCTCTGACACTCTCAGACACTCTCTGACACTCTCTGACACTCTCTATCACTCTCTGACACTCTCTGACACTCTCAGACACTCTCTGACACTCTTAGACACTCTCTCACACTCTCTGACACTCTCTGACACTCTCTGACACTCACTATCACTCTCTGACACTCTCTGACACTCTCTGACACTCTCTGACACTCTCAGACACTCTCTGACACTCTCTGACACTGTCTGACATTCTCTGACACTCTGTAGCACTCTCTGACACTCTCTGACACTCTCAGACACTCTCTGACACTCTCTGACACTCTCTGACACTCTCTATCACTCTCTGACACTCTCTGACACTCTCAGACACTCTCAGACACTCTCTGACACTCTCTGACACTCTCTATCATTCTGTGACAGTCTCTGACACTCTCTGACACTGTCTGACATTCTCTGACACTCTGTATCACTCACTGACACTCTCTGACACTCTCTGACACTGTTTGACATTCTCTGACACTCTGTATCAATCTCTGACACTCTCTGACACTCTCTGACACTCTCAGACACTCTCTGACACTCTCTATCAATCTCTGACACTCTCTGACACTCTCAGACACTCTCTGACACTCTCTGACACTCTCAGACACTCTCTGTCACTCTCTGACACTCTCAGACACTCACTATCACTCTCTGACACTCTCTGACACTCTCAGACACTCTCTGACACTCTCTGACACTCTCAGACACTCTGACAATCTCGATCACTCTCTGACACTCTCTGACACTCTCTGACATTCTCAGACACTCTCTGACACTCTCAGACACTCTCTGACACTCTCTGACACTCTCTGACACTCTCTGACACTCTCAGACACTCTCTGACACTCTCGATCACTCTCTGACACTCTCTGACACTCTCTGACATTCTCAGACACTCTCTGACACTCTCAGACACTCTCTGACACTCTCTGACACTCTCTGACACTCTCGATCACTCTCTGACACTCTCTGACACTCTCAGACACTCTCTGACACTCTCAGACACTCTCTGACACTCTCTGACACTCTCTATCACTCTCTGACACTCTCTGACACTCTCTGACACTCTCAGACAGTCTCTGACACTCTCTGACACGCTCAGACACTCTCTGACACTCTCTGACACTCTCTATCACTCTCTGACACTCTCTGACACTCTCTGACACTCTCAGACACTCTCTGACAATCTCTGACACTCTCTGACACACTCAGACACTCTCTGACACTCTCTGACACTGTATGACATTCTCTGACACTCTGTTGCACTCTCTGACACTCTCTGACACTCTCTGACACTCTCAGACAGTCTCTGACACTCTCTGACACGCTCAGACACTCTCTGACACTCTCTGACACTCTCTATCACTCTCTGACACTCTCTGACACTCTCTGACACTCTCAGACACTCTCTGACAATCTCTGACACTCTCTGACACACTCAGACACTCTCTGACACTCTCTGACACTGTATGACATTCTCTGACACTCTGTTGCACTCTCTGACACTCTCTGACACTCTCTGACACTCTCAGACACTCTCAGACACTCTCTGAGACTCTCTGACACACTCAGACACTCTCTGACACTCTCTGACACTCTCAGACACTCTCTGACACTCTCAGACACTCTCAGACACTCTCTGACACTCTCTGACACTCTCAGACACTCTCTGACACTCTCAGACATTCACTATCACTCTCTGACACTCTCAGACACTCTCTGACACTCTCAGACACTCACTATCACTCTCTGACACTCTCTGACACTCTCAGACACTCTCTGACACTCTCAGACACTCACTATCACTCTCTGACACTCTCTGACACTCTCAGACACTCTCTGACACTCTCAGACACTCTCTGACACTCTCAGACACTCACTATCACTCTCAGACACTCACTATCACTCTCTGACACTCTCAGACACTCACTATCACTCTCTGACACTCTCAGACATTCTCTGACACTCTCAGACACTCACTATCACTCTCTGACACTCTCTGATACTCTCTGACACTCTCTGACACTCTCTGACACTCACTATCACTCTCTGACACTCTCTGACACTCTCAGACACTCTCTGACACTCTCTGACACTCTCTGACACTCTCAGACATTCTCTGACACTCTCAGACACTCACTATCACTCTCTGACACTCTCTGACACTCTCAGACACTCTCTGACACTCTCTGACACTCTCAGACACTCTCTGACACTCTCGGACACTCTCTGACACTCTCAGACACTCACTATCACTCTCTGACACTCTCACACACTCTCTCACTCTCAGACACTCACTATCACTCTCTGACACTCTCTGACACTCTCAGACACTCACTATCACTCTCTGACACTCTCAGACACTCTCTGACACTCTCGGACACTCTCTGACACTCTCAGACACTCACTATCACTCTCTGACACTCTCACACACTCTCTCACTCTCAGACACTCACTATCACTCTCTGACACTCTCAGACACTCACTATCACTCTCTGACACTCTCAGACACTCTCTGACACTCTCAGACACTCACTATCACTCTCTGACACTCTCTGACACTCTCAGACACTCACTATCACTCTCTGACACTCTCTGACACTCTCAGACACTCACTATCACTCTCTGACACTCTCAGACACTCTCAGACACTCACTATCACTCTCTGACACTCTCAGACACTCACTATCACTCTCTGACACTCTCAGACACTCTCTGACACTCTCAGACACTCACTATCACTCTCTGACACTCTCTGACACTCTCAGACACTCACTATCACTCTCTGACACTCTCTGACACTCTCAGACACTCACTATCACTCTCTGACACTCTCAGACACTCACTATCACTCTCTGACACTCTCTGACACTCTCAGACACTCACTATCACTCTCTGACACTCTCAGACACTCACTATCACTCTCTGACACTCTCAGACACTCTCTGACACTCTCAGACACTCACTATCACTCTCTGACACTCTCTGACACTCTCAGACACTCACTATCACTCTCTGACACTCTCTGACACTCTCAGACACTCACTATCACTCTCTGACACTCTCAGACACTCACTATCACTCTCTGACACTCTCAGACACTCTCTGACACTCTCAGACACTCACTATCACTCTCTGACACTCTCTGACACTCTCAGACACTCACTATCACTCTCTGACACTCTCAGACACTCACTATCACTCTCTGACACTCTCTGACACTCTCAGACACTCACTATCACTCTCTGACACTCTCTGACACTCTCAGACACTCACTATCACTCTCTGACACTCACTATCACTCTCTGACACTCTCAGACACTCACTATCACTCTCTGACACTCTCTGACACTGTCAGACACTCACTATCACTCTCTGACACTCTCTGACACTCTCAGACACTCACTATCACTCTCTGACACTCTCAGACACTCACTATCACTCTCTGACACTCTCAGACACTCACTATCACTCTCTGACACTCTCAGACACTCTCTGACACTCTCTGACACTCTCTATCACTCTCTGACACTCTCTGACACTCTCAGACACTCTCTGACACTCTCAGACACTCTCTCACACTCTCTGACACTCTCTGACACTCTCTGACACTCTCAGACACTCACTATCACTCTCTGACACTCTCAGACACTCACTATCACTCTCTGACACTCTCTGACACTCTCAGACACTCACTATCACTCTCTGACACTCTCTGACACTCTCAGACACTCACTATCACACTCTGACACTCTCAGACACTCACTATCACTCTCTGACAGTCTCAGACACTCACTATCACTCTCTGACACTCTCAGACACTCACTATCACTCTCTGACACTCTCAGACACTCTCTGACACTCTCTGACACTCTCTATCACTCTCAGACACTCACTATCACTCTCTGACACTCACTATCACTCTCAGACACTCACTATCACTCTCTGACACTCACTATCACTCTCTGACACTCTCAGACACTCTCAGACACTCTCTGACACTCTCTGACACTCTCTATCACTCTCTGACACTCTCTGACACTCTCAGACACTCTCTGACACTCTCAGACACTCACTATCACTCTCTGACACTCTCTGACACTCTCAGACACTCACTATCACTCTCTGACACTCTCTATCACTCTCTGACACTCTCTGACACTCTCTGACACTCTCAGACAGTCTCTGACACTCTCTGACACGCTCAGACACTCTCTGACACTCTCTGACACTCTCTATCACTCTCTGACACTCTCTGACACTCTCTGACACTCTCTGACACTCTCAGACACTCTCTGACAATCTCTGACACTCTCTGACACACTCAGACACTCTCTGACACTCTCTGACACTGTATGACATTCTCTGACACTCTGTTGCACTCTCTGACACTCTCTGACACTCTCTGACACTCTCAGACACTCTCAGACACTCTCTGAGACTCTCTGACACACTCAGACACTCTCTGACACTCTCTGACACTCTCAGACACTCTCTGACACTCTCAGACACTCTCAGACACTCTCTGACACTCTCTGACACTCTCTGACACTCTCTGACACTCTCAGACACTCTCTGACACTCTCAGACATTCACTATCACTCTCTGACACTCTCAGACACTCTCTGACACTCTCAGACACTCACTATCACTCTCTGACACTCTCTGACACTCTCAGACACTCTCTGACACTCTCAGACACTCACTATCACTCTCTGACACTCTCTGACACTCTCAGACACTCTCTGACACTCTCTGACACTCTCAGACACTCTCTGACACTCTCAGACACTCACTATCACTCTCTGACACTCTCAGACACTCTCTGACACTCTCAGACACTCACTATCACTCTCTGACACTCTCTGATACTCTCTGACACTCTCTGACACTCTCTGACACTCACTATCACTCTCTGACACTCTCTGACACTCTCAGACACTCTCTGACACTCTCTGACACTCTCTGACACTCTCAGACATTCTCTGACACTCTCAGACACTCACTATCACTCTCTGACACTCTCTGACACTCTCAGACACTCTCTGACACTCTCTGACACTCTCAGACACTCTCTGACACTCTCTGACACTCTCTGACACTCTCAGACACTCACTATCACTCTCTGACACTCTCACACACTCTCTCACTCTCAGACACTCACTATCACTCTCTGACACTCTCTGATACTCTCTGACACTCTCTGACACTCTCTGACACTCACTATCACTCTCTGACACTCTCTGACACTCTCAGACACTCTCTGACACTCTCTGACACTCTCTGACACTCTCAGACATTCTCTGACACTCTCAGACACTCACTATCACTCTCTGACACTCTCTGACACTCTCTGACACTCTCTGACACTCTCAGACACTCTCTGACACTCTCTGACACTCTCAGACACTCTCTGACACTCTCTGACACTCTCTATCACTCTCTGACACTCTCTGACACTCTCAGACACTCTCTGACACTCTCAGACACTCTCTCACACTCTCTGACACTCTCTGACACTCTCTGACACTCTCAGACACTCACTATCACTCTCTGACACTCTCAGACACTCACTATCACTCTCTGACACTCTCTGACACTCTCAGACACTCACTATCACTCTCTGACACTCTCTGACACTCTCAGACACTCACTATCACACTCTGACACTCTCAGACACTCACTATCACTCTCTGACACTCTCAGACACTCACTATCACTCTCTGACACTCTCAGACACTCACTATCACTCTCTGACACTCTCAGACACTCTCTGACACTCTCTGACACTCTCTATCACTCTCAGACACTCACTATCACTCTCTGACACTCACTATCACTCTCAGACACTCACTATCACTCTCTGACTCTCACTATCACTCTCTGACACTCTCAGACACTCTCAGACACTCTCTGACACTCTCTGACACTCTCTATCACTCTCTGACACTCTCTGACACTCTCAGACACTCTCTGACACTCTCAGACACTCACTATCACTCTCTGACACTCTCTGACACTCTCAGACACTCACTATCACTCTCTGACACTCTCTATCACTCTCTGACACTCTCTGACACTCTCTGACACTCTCAGACAGTCTCTGACACTCTCTGACACGCTCAGACACTCTCTGACACTCTCTGACACTCTCTATCACTCTCTGACACTCTCTGACACTCTCTGACACTCTCTGACACTCTCAGACACTCTCTGACAATCTCTGACACTCTCTGACACACTCAGACACTCTCTGACACTCTCTGACACTGTATGACATTCTCTGACACTCTGTTGCACTCTCTGACACTCTCTGACACTCTCTGACACTCTCAGACACTCTCAGACACTCTCTGAGACTCTCTGACACACTCAGACACTCTCTGACACTCTCTGACACTCTCAGACACTCTCTGACACTCTCAGACACTCTCAGACACTCTCTGACACTCTCTGACACTCTCAGACACTCTCTGACACTCTCTGACACTCTCAGACACTCTCTGACACTCTCAGACATTCACTATCACTCTCTGACACTCTCAGACACTCTCTGACACTCTCAGACACTCACTATCACTCTCTGACACTCTCTGACACTCTCAGACACTCTCTGACACTCTCAGACACTCACTATCACTCTCTGACACTCTCTGACACTCTCAGACACTCTCTGACACTCTCTGACACTCTCAGACACTCTCTGACACTCTCAGACACTCACTATCACTCTCTGACACTCTCAGACACTCTCTGACACTCTCAGACACTCACTATCACTCTCTGACACTCTCTGATACTCTCTGACACTCTCTGACACTCTCTGACACTCACTATCACTCTCTGACACTCTCTGACACTCTCAGACACTCTCTGACACTCTCTGACACTCTCTGACACTCTCAGACATTCTCTGACACTCTCAGACACTCACTATCACTCTCTGACACTCTCTGACACTCTCAGACACTCTCTGACACTCTCTGACACTCTCAGACACTCTCTGACACTCTCTGACACTCTCTGACACTCTCAGACACTCACTATCACTCTCTGACACTCTCACACACTCTCTCACTCTCAGACACTCACTATCACTCTCTGACACTCTCTGACACTCTCAGACACTCACTATCACTCTCTGACACTCTCAGACACTCACTATCACTCTCTGACACTCTCAGACATTCTCTGACACTCTCAGACACTCACTATCACTCTCTGACACTCTCTGACACTCTCAGACACTCTCTGACACTCTCTGACACTCTCAGACACTCTCTGACACTCTCTGACACTCTCTGACACTCTCAGACACTCACTATCACTCTCTGACACTCTCACACACTCTCTCACTCTCAGACACTCACTATCACTCTCTGACACTCTCTGACACTCTCAGACACTCACTATCACTCTCTGACACTCTCAGACACTCACTATCACTCTCTGACACTCTCTGACACTCTCAGACACTCACTATCACTCTCTGACACTCTCAGGCACTCACTATCACTCTCTGACACTCTCTGACACTCTCAGACACTCACTATCACTCTCTGACACTCTCAGACACTCACTATCACTCTCTGACACTCTCAGACACTCTCTGACACTCTCAGACACTCACTATCACTCTCTGACACTCTCTGACACTCTCAGACACTCACTATCACTCTCTGACACTCTCTGACACTCTCAGACACTCACTATCACTCTCTGACACTCTCAGACACTCACTATCACTCTCTGACACTCTCAGACACTCTCTGACACTCTCAGACACTCACTATCACTCTCTGACACTCTCTGACACTCTCAGACACTCACTATCACTCTCTGACACTCTCAGACACTCACTATCACTCTCTGACACTCTCTGACACTCTCAGACACTCACTATCACTCTCTGACACTCTCTGACACTCTCAGACACTCACTATCACTCTCTGACACTCTCAGACACTCACTATCACTCTCTGACACTCTCAGACACTCACTATCACTCTCTGACACTCTCTGACACTCTCAGACACTCACTATCACTCTCTGACACTCTCTGACACTCTCAGACACTCACTATCACTCTCTGACACTCTCAGACACTCACTATCACTCTCTGACACTCTCAGACACTCACTATCACTCTCTGACACTCTCAGACACTCACTATCACTCTCTGACACTCTCAGACACTCACTATCACTCTCTGACACTCTCAGACACTCTCTGACACTCTCTGACACTCTCTGACACTCTCAGACACTCTCTGACACTCTCAGACACTCTCAGACACTCTCTGACACTCTCTGACACTCTCAGACACTCTCTGACACTCTCTGACACTCTCAGACACTCTCTGACACTCTCAGACATTCACTATCACTCTCTGACACTCTCAGACACTCTCTGACACTCTCAGACACTCACTATCACTCTCTGACACTCTCTGACACTCTCAGACACTCTCTGACACTCTCAGACACTCACTATCACTCTCTGACACTCTCTGACACTCTCAGACACTCTCTGACACTCTCTGACACTCTCAGACACTCTCTGACACTCTCAGACACTCACTATCACTCTCTGACACTCTCAGACACTCTCTGACACTCTCAGACACTCACTATCACTCTCTGACACTCACTATCACTCTCTGACACTCTCTGATACTCTCTGACACTCTCTGACACTCTCTGACACTCACTATCACTCTCTGACACTCTCTGACACTCTCAGACACTCTCTGACACTCTCTGACACTCTCTGACACTCTCAGACATTCTCTGACACTCTCAGACACTCACTATCACTCTCTGACACTCTCTGACACTCTCAGACACTCTCTGACACTCTCTGACACTCTCAGACACTCTCTGACACTCTCTGACACTCTCTGACACTCTCAGACACTCACTATCACTCTCTGACACTCTCACACACTCTCTCACTCTCAGACACTCACTATCACTCTCTGACACTCTCTGACACTCTCAGACACTCACTATCACTCTCTGACACTCTCAGACACTCACTATCACTCTCTGACACTCTCAGACATTCTCTGACACTCTCAGACACTCACTATCACTCTCTGACACTCTCTGACACTCTCAGACACTCTCTGACACTCTCTGACACTCTCAGACACTCTCTGACACTCTCTGACACTCTCTGACACTCTCAGACACTCACTATCACTCTCTGACACTCTCACACACTCTCTCACTCTCAGACACTCACTATCACTCTCTGACACTCTCTGACACTCTCAGACACTCACTATCACTCTCTGACACTCTCAGACACTCACTATCACTCTCTGACACTCTCTGACACTCTCAGACACTCACTATCACTCTCTGACACTCTCAGGCACTCACTATCACTCTCTGACACTCTCTGACACTCTCAGACACTCACTATCACTCTCTGACACTCTCAGACACTCACTATCACTCTCTGACACTCTCAGACACTCTCTGACACTCTCAGACACTCACTATCACTCTCTGACACTCTCTGACACTCTCAGACACTCACTATCACTCTCTGACACTCTCTGACACTCTCAGACACTCACTATCACTCTCTGACACTCTCAGACACTCACTATCACTCTCTGACACTCTCAGACACTCTCTGACACTCTCAGACACTCACTATCACTCTCTGACACTCTCTGACACTCTCAGACACTCACTATCACTCTCTGACACTCTCAGACACTCACTATCACTCTCTGACACTCTCTGACACTCTCAGACACTCACTATCACTCTCTGACACTCTCTGACACTCTCAGACACTCACTATCACTCTCTGACACTCTCAGACACTCACTATCACTCTCTGACACTCTCAGACACTCACTATCACTCTCTGACACTCTCTGACACTCTCAGACACTCACTATCACTCTCTGACACTCTCTGACACTCTCAGACACTCACTATCACTCTCTGACACTCTCAGACACTCACTATCACTCTCTGACACTCTCAGACACTCTCTGACACTCTCAGACACTCACTATCACTCTCTGACACTCTCTGACACTCTCAGACACTCTCTGACACTCTCAGACACTCACTATCACTCTCTGACACTGTCTGACACTCTCAGACACTCACTATCACTCTCTGACACTCTCTGACACTCTCAGACACTCACTATCACTCTCTGACACTCTCAGACACTCACTATCACTCTCTGACACTCTCAGACACTCTCTGACACTCTCAGACACTCACTATAACTCTCTGACACTCTCAGACACTCACTATCACTCTCTGACACTCTCAGACACTCTCTGACACTCTCAGACACTCTCAGACACTCACTATCACTCTCTGACACTCTCAGACACTCACTATCACTCTCTGACACTCTCAGACACTCTCTGACACTCTCAGACACTCACTATCACTCTCTGACACTCTCAGACACTCACTATCACTCTCTGACACTCTCAGACACTCACTATCACTCTCTGACACTCTCTGACACTCTCAGACACTCACTATCACTCTCTGACACTCTCTGACACTCTCAGACACTCACTATCACTCTCTGACACTCTCAGACACTCACTATCACTCTCTGACACTCTCAGACACTCACTATCACTCTCTGACACTCTCTGACACTCTCAGACACTCACTATCACTCTCTGACACTCTCTGACACTCTCAGACACTCACTATCACTCTCTGACACTCTCAGACACTCACTATCACTCTCTGACACTCTCAGACACTCTCTGACACTCTCTGACACTCTCTATCACTCTCTGACACTCTCTGACACTCTCAGACACTCTCTGACACTCTCAGACACTCACTATCACTCTCTGACACTCTCTGACACTCTCAGACACTCACTATCACTCTCTGACACTCTCAGACACTCACTATCACTCTCTGACACTCTCTGACACTCTCAGACACTCACTATCACTCTCTGACACTCTCTGACACTCTCAGACACTCACTATCACTCTCTGACACTCTCAGACACTCACTATCACTCTCTGACACTCTCAGACACTCACTATCACTCTCTGACACTCTCAGACACTCACTATCACTCTCTGACACTCTCTGACACTCTCAGACACTCACTATCACTCTCTGACACTCTCAGACACTCACTATCACTCTCTGACACTCTCAGACACTCACTATCACTCTCTGACACTCTCAGACACTCTCTGACACTCTCTGACACTCTCTATCACTCTCTGACACTCTCTGACACTCTCAGACACTCTCTGACACTCTCAGACACTCACTATCACTCTCTGACACTCTCAGACACTCACTATCACTCTCTGACACTCACTATCACTCTCTGACACTCTCAGACACTCTCTGACACTCTCAGACACTCACTATCACTCTCTGACACTCTCTGACACTCTCAGACACTCACTATCACTCTCTGACACTCTCAGACACTCACTATCACTCTCTGACACTCTCTGACACTCTCAGACACTCACTATCACTCTCTGACACTCTCTGACACTCTCAGACACTCACTATCACTCTCTGACACTCTCAGACACTCACTATCACTCTCTGACACTCTCAGACACTCACTATCACTCTCTGACACTCTCTGACACTCTCAGACACTCACTATCACTCTCTGACACTCTCAGACACTCACTATCACTCTCTGACACTCTCAGACACTCACTATCACTCTCTGACACTCTCAGACACTCACTATCACTCTCTGACACTCTCAGACACTCACTATCACTCTCTGACACTCTCAGACACTCTCTGACACTCTCTGACACTCTCTATCACTCTCTGACACTCTCTGACACTCTCAGACACTCTCTGACACTCTCAGACACTCACTATCACTCTCTGACACTCTCAGACACTCACTATCACTCTCTGACACTCACTATCACTCTCTGACACTCTCAGACACTCTCTGACACTCTCTGACACTCTCTATCACTCTCTGACACTCTCTGACACTCTCAGACACTCTCTGACACTCTCAGACACTCTCTCACACTCTCTGACACTCTCTGACACTCTCTGACACTCACTATCACTCTCTGACACTCTCTGACACTCTCTGACACTCTCTGACACTCTCAGACACTCTCTGACACTCTCTGACACTGTCTGACATTCTCTGACACTCTGTAGCACTCTCTGACACTCTCTGACACTCTCAGACACTCTCTGACACTCTCTGACACTCTCTGACACTCTCTATCACTCTCTGACACTCTCTGACACTCTCAGACACTCTCAGACACTCTCTGACACTCTCTGACACTCTCTATCATTCTGTGACAGTCTCTGACACTCTCTGACACTGTCTGACATTCTCTGACACTCTGTATCACTCACTGACACTCTCTGACACTCTCTGACACTGTTTGACATTCTCTGACACTCTGTATCAATCTCTGACACTCTCTGACACTCTCAGACACTCCAAGACACTCTCTGACACTCTGTGACATTCTCGGCAATCTCTTTAACTCTCTGACACTCTCTGACCATCTCTGACAATCTCTATCAATCTCGATCTCTCTCTTTGAATCTCTCTGACACTCACTATCACTCTCTGACACTCTCAGACACTCTGTGACACTCCCGGACAATCTCTATCACTCTCTGACAGTCTCTGACACTCTCTGACACTGTCTGACATTCTCTGACACTCTGTATCACTCTCTGACACTCTCAGGTACTCTCAGACACTCGCTGATACTATCTGACACTCTGTATGACTCTCTGACACTCACTGACACTCGCTGACACTCTCTGACACTCTCTGACACTGTCTGACATGCTCTGACACTCTGTATCACTCTCTGACACTCTCAGATACTCTCAGACACTCGCTGATAATATCTGACACTCTGTATGACTCTCTGACACTCACTGACACTCGCTGACACTCTCTGACTCTCTCTGACCATCTCTGACAATCTCTATCAATCTCGATCTCTCTCTTTGACTCTCTCTGACACTCACTATCACTCTGTGACACTCTGTGACACTCTGTGATACTCTCTGACACTCTCTGACACTCTCTATCAATCTCTGACACTGTCTATCAATCTCTGACACTCTCTGGCACTCTCTGACATGCTCTGACACTCTGTATCACTCTCTGACACTCTCTGACACTCTCTGACACTCTCTATCACTCTCAGACACTCTCTGATACTCTCTGACACTCTCTATGACTCTCTGACACTCACTGACACTCGCTGACACTCTCAGACGCTCTCTGACACCCTCTGACACTCTCTGACACTCTCTATCACTCTCTGACACTCTCTGACACTCTGTATCACTCTCTGACACTCTCGGACACTCCCGGACACTCTCTATCACTTTCTGACACTCTCTGACACTCTCTGACACTCTCAGACACTCTCAGACACTCTCTGATACTCTCTGACACTCTCTATGACTCTCTGACACACTCTGACACACTCAGACACTCTCAGACTCTCTCCGACACTCTCCGACACATTGTATGACTCTGTGACACACTCCGACACTCTGTATCACTCTCTGACACTCTCAGACACTCTCTGACACTCTCTGACACTCTCAGACTCTCTCAGACACTCTCAGACACACTCAGACACACTCAGACACACTCAGACACTCTCAGACACGCTCAGACACTCTGTTTCACTCTCTGACTCTCTCTGACACTCTCGGACACTCCCGGACACTCTCTATCGCTCTCTGACACTCTCTGACACTCTCTGACACTCTCAGACACTCTCTGACGCTCTCTGACACTCTCTATCAATCTCAGACACTCTCTATCACTCTCAAACAATCTCTGACACTGTCTGACATTCTCTGACACTCTATCACTCTCTGACACTCTCTGACACTCTCAGACACTCTCTGACACTCTCTGACATTCTCGGCAATCTCTTTAACTCTCTGAAACTCTCTGACCATCTCTGACAATCTCTATCAATCTCGATCTCTCTCTTTGACTCTCTCTGACACTCACTATCACTCTCTGACACTCTCTGACACTCTCTGACACTCTCTGTCACTCCCGGACACTCTCTATCACTCTCTATCACACTCTGACAATCTCTGACACTCTCTGACACTGTCTGACATTCTCTGACACTCTGTATCACTCTCTGACACTCTCTAACACTCTCTGACACTCTCTGACACTGTCTGACATTCTGTGACACTCTGTATCACTCTCTGACACTCTCTGACACTCTCAGACACGCTCTGACACTCTCTGTCAATTTCAGACACTCTCTGACACTCTCTGACCACCTCTGACAATCTCTATCAATCTCGATCTCTCTGTTTGAGTCTCTCTGACACTCACTATCACTCTCTGACACTCTCAGACACTCTCTGACACTCTCTGACACTCTCTGACACTCTCTCTCACTCTCTGACACTCTCTGACACTCTCTATCAGTCTCTGACACTGTCTATCAATCTCTGACACTCTCAGACACTCTCTGACACTCTCTGACACTCTCGATCACTCTCAGAAACTCTCTGATACTCTCTGACACTGTATATGACTCTCTGACACTCTCTGACACTCGCTGACACTCTCTGACACACTCAGACACTCTCAGAGACTCTCAGACAGTCACAGACACTCTCAGACACTCCCTGACACTGTCTGACACTCTCTGACACTCTCTATCACTCACTGACTCTCTCTGACACTCTGAGACACTCTGAGACACTCTCTGTCACTCTCTGACACTCTCTGACACTCTTTGACACTCTCTGACACTCTCTGACACTGTCTGACATTCTCTGACACTCTGTATCACTCTCTGACACTCTCTGACACTGTTTGACATTCTCTGACACTCTCTGACACTCTCAGACACTCTCAGACACTCTCTGACACACTCTGACCATCTCTGACAATCTCTATCAATCTCGATCTCTCTCTTTGAATCTCTCTGACACTCACTATCACTCTCTGACACTCTCAGACACTCTGTGACACTCCCGGACAATCTCTATCACTCTCTGACACTCTCTGACAGTCTCTGACACTCTCTGACACTCTCTGACACTGTCTGACATTCTCTGACACTCTGTATCACTCTCTGACACTCTCTGACACTGTCTGACATGCTCTGACACACTGTATCACTCTCTGACACTCTCTGACACTCTCAGACACCCTCTGACACTCTCTATCAATCTCAGACACTCTCTGACACACTCAGACACTCTCAGACACTCTCAGACGTTCTCTGACACCCTCTGACACTCTCTGACACTCTCTGGCACTCTGTATCACTCTCTGAAACTCTTGGACACTCCCGGACACTCATTATCACTCTCTGACACTCTCTGACACTCTCAGACACTCTCTGATACGCTCTGACACTCTCTATGAATCTCTGACGCACTCTGACACACTCAGACACTCTCAGACTCTCTCCGACACTCTCCGACACTCTGTATCACTCTCTGACACTCTCAGACTCTCTCTGACACTCTCTGACACTCTCAGACTCTCTCAGACATTCTCAGACACACTCAGACACACTCAGACACTCTCAGACTCTCTCCGACACTCTCCGACACTCTGTATCACTCTCTGACACCCTCTATGACTCTCTGACACTCTCTGACACTCTCAGACACTCTCAGACTCTCTCCGACACTCTCCGACACTCCGTATCACTCTCTGACACTCTCTGACACTCTGTCTCACTCTCTGACACTCGGTATCACTCTCTGGCACTCTCTGACACTCTCAGACTCTCTCAGACACTCTCAGACACACTCAGACACACTCAGACACACTCAGACCCACTCAGACACACTCAGACACTCTCAGACACGCTCAGACACTCTGTATCACTCTCTGACACTCTCTGACACTCTCAGACACACTCAGACACAGTCAGACACTCTCAGACACTCTCAGACACTCTCTGACACTGTGTATCACTCTCTGACACTCTCCGACACTCTCTGATACTCTTGGACACTCTCGGACAATCCCGGACACTCTGTATCACTTTCTGACACTCTCAGACTCTCGCACACACTCTCTGAAACTCTCTGACACTCTCAGACACTCTCTGACACTCTCTATCAATCTCAGACACTCTCTATCACTCTCTGACTCTCTCTGACACTGTCTGACATTCTCTGACACTCTGTATCACTCTCTGACACTCTCTGACACTCTCAGACACTCTCTGACACTCTCTGACATTCTCGGCAATCTCTTTAACTCTCTGAAACTCTCTGACCATCTCTGACAATCTCCATCAATCTCGATCTCTCTCTTTGTCTCTCTCTGACACTCACTATCACTCTCTGACACTCTCTGACACTCTCTGACACTCCCGGACACTCTCTATCACACTCTATCACACTCTGACAGTCTCTGACACTCTCTGACACTGTCTGACATTCTCTGACACTCTGTATCACTCTCTGACACTCTCTAACACTCTGTATCACTCTCTGACACTCTCTAACACTCTCTGACACTCTCTGACATTCTCGGCAATCTCTTTAACACTCTGAAACTCTCTGACCATCTCTGACAATCTCTATCAATCTCGATCTCTCTCTTTGACTCTCTCTGACACTCACTATCACTCTCTGACACTCTCTGACACTCCCGGACACTCTCTATCACTCTCTATCACACTCTGACAGTCTCTGACACTCTCTGACACTGTCTGACATTCTCTGACACTCTGTATCACTCTCTGACACTCTCTAACACTCTCTGACACTCTCTGACACTGTCTGACATTCTGTGACACTCTGTATCACTCTCTGACACTCTCTGACACTCTCAGACACGCTCTGACACTCTCTGTCAATTTCAGACACTCTCTGACACTCTCTGACCACCTCTGACAATCTCTATCAATCTCGATCTCTCTGTTTGAGTCTCTCTGACACTCACTATCACTCTCTGACACTCTCAGACACTCTCTGACACTCTCTGACACTCTCTGACACTCTCTCTCACTCTCTGACACTCTCTGACACTCTCTATCAGTCTCTGACACTGTCTATCAATCTCTGACACTCTCAGACACTCTCTGACACTCTCTGACACTCTCGATCACTCTCAGAAACTCTCTGATACTCTCTGACACTGTATATGACTCTCTGACACTCTCTGACACTCGCTGACACTCTCTGACACACTCAGACACTCTCAGAGACTCTCAGACAGTCACAGACACTCTCAGACACTCCCTGACACTGTCTGACACTCTCTGACACTCTCTATCACTCACTGACTCTCTCTGACACTCTGAGACACTCTGAGACACTCTCTGTCACTCTCTGACACTCTCTGACACTCTTTGACACTCTCTGACACTCTCTGACACTGTCTGACATTCTCTGACACTCTGTATCACTCTCTGACACTCTCTGACACTGTTTGACATTCTCTGACACTCTCTGACACTCTCAGACACTCTCAGACACTCTCTGACACACTCTGACCATCTCTGACAATCTCTATCAATCTCGATCTCTCTCTTTGAATCTCTCTGACACTCACTATCACTCTCTGACACTCTCAGACACTCTGTGACACTCCCGGACAATCTCTATCACTCTCTGACACTCTCTGACAGTCTCTGACACTCTCTGACACTCTCTGACACTGTCTGACATTCTCTGACACTCTGTATCACTCTCTGACACTCTCTGACACTGTCTGACATGCTCTGACACACTGTATCACTCTCTGACACTCTCTGACACTCTCAGACACCCTCTGACACTCTCTATCAATCTCAGACACTCTCTGACACACTCAGACACTCTCAGACACTCTCAGACGTTCTCTGACACCCTCTGACACTCTCTGACACTCTCTGGCACTCTGTATCACTCTCTGAAACTCTTGGACACTCCCGGACACTCTTTATCACTCTCTGACACTCTCTGACACTCTCAGACACTCTCTGATACGCTCTGACACTCTCTATGAATCTCTGACGCACTCTGACACACTCAGACACTCTCAGACTCTCTCCGACACTCTCCGACACTCTGTATCACTCTCTGACACTCTCAGACTCTCTCTGACACTCTCTGACACTCTCAGACTCTCTCAGACATTCTCAGACACACTCAGACACACTCAGACACTCTCAGACTCTCTCCGACACTCTCCGACACTCTGTATCACTCTCTGACACCCTCTATGACTCTCTGACACTCTCTGACACTCTCAGACACTCTCAGACTCTCTCCGACACTCTCCGACACTCCGTATCACTCTCTGACACTCTCTGACACTCTGTCTCACTCTCTGACACTCGGTATCACTCTCTGGCACTCTCTGACACTCTCAGACTCTCTCAGACACTCTCAGACACACTCAGACACACTCAGACACACTCAGACCCACTCAGACACACTCAGACACTCTCAGACACGCTCAGACACTCTGTATCACTCTCTGACACTCTCTGACACTCTCAGACACACTCAGACACAGTCAGACACTCTCAGACACTCTCAGACACTCTCTGACACTGTGTATCACTCTCTGACACTCTCCGACACTCTCTGATACTCTTGGACACTCTCGGACAATCCCGGACACTCTGTATCACTTTCTGACACTCTCAGACTCTCGCACACACTCTCTGAAACTCTCTGACACTCTCAGACACTCTCTGACACTCTCTATCAATCTCAGACACTCTCTATCACTCTCTGACTCTCTCTGACACTGTCTGACATTCTCTGACACTCTGTATCACTCTCTGACACTCTCTGACACTCTCAGACACTCTCTGACACTCTCTGACATTCTCGGCAATCTCTTTAACTCTCTGAAACTCTCTGACCATCTCTGACAATCTCCATCAATCTCGATCTCTCTCTTTGTCTCTCTCTGACACTCACTATCACTCTCTGACACTCTCTGACACTCTCTGACACTCCCGGACACTCTCTATCACACTCTATCACACTCTGACAGTCTCTGACACTCTCTGACACTGTCTGACATTCTCTGACACTCTGTATCACTCTCTGACACTCTCTAACACTCTGTATCACTCTCTGACACTCTCTAACACTCTCTGACACTCTCTGACATTCTCGGCAATCTCTTTAACACTCTGAAACTCTCTGACCATCTCTGACAATCTCTATCAATCTCGATCTCTCTCTTTGACTCTCTCTGACACTCACTATCACTCTCTGACACTCTCTGACACTCCCGGACACTCTCTATCACTCTCTATCACACTCTGACAGTCTCTGACACTCTCTGACACTGTCTGACATTCTCTGACACTCTGTATCACTCTCTGACACTCTCTAACACTCTCTGACACTCTCTGACACTGTCTGACATTCTGTGACACTCTGTATCACTCTCTGACACTCTCTGACACTCTCAGACACGCTCTGACACTCTCTGTCAATTTCAGACACTCTCTGACACTCTCTGACCACCTCTGACAATCTCTATCAATCTCGATCTCTCTGTTTGAGTCTCTCTGACACTCACTATCACTCTCTGACACTCTCAGACACTCTCTGACACTCTCTGACACTCTCTGACACTCTCTCTCACTCTCTGACACTCTCTGACACTCTCTATCAGTCTCTGACACTGTCTATCAATCTCTGACACTCTCAGACACTCTCTGACACTCTCTGACACTCTCGATCACTCTCAGAAACTCTCTGATACTCTCTGACACTGTATATGACTCTCTGACACTCTCTGACACTCGCTGACACTCTCTGACACACTCAGACACTCTCAGAGACTCTCAGACAGTCACAGACACTCTCAGACACTCCCTGACACTGTCTGACACTCTCTGACACTCTCTATCACTCACTGACTCTCTCTGACACTCTGAGACACTCTGAGACACTCTCTGTCACTCTCTGACACTCTCTGACACTCTTTGACACTCTCTGACACTCTCTGACACTGTCTGACATTCTCTGACACTCTGTATCACTCTCTGACACTCTCTGACACTGTTTGACATTCTCTGACACTCTCTGACACTCTCAGACACTCTCAGACACTCTCTGACACACTCTGACCATCTCTGACAATCTCTATCAATCTCGATCTCTCTCTTTGAATCTCTCTGACACTCACTATCACTCTCTAACACTCTCAGACACTCTGTGACACTCCCGGACAATCTCTATCACTCTCTGACACTCTCTGACAGTCTCTGACACTCTCTGACACTCTCTGACACTGTCTGACATTCTCTGACACTCTGTATCACTCTCTGACACTCTCTGACACTGTCTGACATGCTCTGACACACTGTATCACTCTCTGACACTCTCTGACACTCTCAGACACCCTCTGACACTCTCTATCAATCTCAGACACTCTCTGACACACTCAGACACTCTCAGACACTCTCAGACGTTCTCTGACACCCTCTGACACTCTCTGACACTCTCTGGCACTCTGTATCACTCTCTGAAACTCTTCGACACTCCCGGACACTCTTTATCACTCTCTGACACTCTCTGACACTCTCAGACACTCTCTGATACGCTCTGACACTCTCTATGACTCTCTGACGCACTCTGACACACTCAGACACTCTCAGACTCTCTCCGACACTCTCCGACACTCTGTATCACTCTCTGACACTCTCAGACTCTCTCTGACACTCTCTGACACTCTCAGACTCTCTCAGACATTCTCAGACACACTCAGACACACTCAGACACTCTCAGACTCTCTCCGACACTCTCCGACACTCTGTATCACTCTCTGACACCCTCTATGACTCTCTGACACTCTCTGACACTCTCAGACACTCTCAGACTCTCTCCGACACTCTCCGACACTCCGTATCACTCTCTGACACTCTCTGACACTCTGTCTCACTCTCTGACACTCGGTATCACTCTCTGGCACTCTCTGACACTCTCAGACTCTCTCAGACACTCTCAGACACACTCAGACACACTCAGACACACTCAGACCCACTCAGACACACTCAGACACTCTCAGACACGCTCAGACACTCTGTATCACTCTCTGACACTCTCTGACACTCTCAGACACACTCAGACACAGTCAGACACTCTCAGACACTCTCAGACACTCTCTGACACTGTGTATCACTCTCTGACACTCTCCGACACTCTCTGATACTCTTGGACACTCTCGGACAATCCCGGACACTCTGTATCACTTTCTGACACTCTCAGACTCTCGCACACACTCTCTGAAACTCTCTGACACTCTCAGACACTCTCTGACACTCTCTATCAATCTCAGACACTCTCTATCACTCTCTGACTCTCTCTGACACTGTCTGACATTCTCTGACACTCTGTATCACTCTCTGACACTCTCTGACACTCTCAGACACTCTCTGACACTCTCTGACATTCTCGGCAATCTCTTTAACTCTCTGAAACTCTCTGACCATCTCTGACAATCTCCATCAATCTCGATCTCTCTCTTTGTCTCTCTCTGACACTCACTATCACTCTCTGACACTCTCTGACACTCTCTGACACTCCCGGACACTCTCTATCACACTCTATCACACTCTGACAGTCTCTGACACTCTCTGACACTGTCTGACATTCTCTGACACTCTGTATCACTCTCTGACACTCTCTAACACTCTGTATCACTCTCTGACACTCTCTAACACTCTCTGACACTCTCTGACATTCTCGGCAATCTCTTTAACACTCTGAAACTCTCTGACCATCTCTGACAATCTCTATCAATCTCGATCTCTCTCTTTGACTCTCTCTGACACTCACTATCACTCTCTGACACTCTCTGACACTCCCGGACACTCTCTATCACTCTCTATCACACTCTGACAGTCTCTGACACTCTCTGACACTGTCTGACATTCTCTGACACTCTGTATCACTCTCTGACACTCTCTAACACTCTCTGACACTCTCTGACACTGTCTGACATTCTCTGACACTCGAGATCACTCTCTGACACTCTCTGACACTCTCAGACAGTCTCTGACACTCTCTATCAATCTCAGACACTCTCTGACACTCTCTGACCACCTCTGACAATCTCTATCAATCTCGATCTCTCTCTTTGAGTCTCTCTGACACTCACTATCACTCTCTTACACTCTCAGACACTCTCTGACACTCTCTGACACTCTCTGACACTCTCTCTCACTCTCTGACACTCTCTGACACTCTCTATCAGTCTCTAACACTGTCTATCAAGCTCTGACACTCTCGGACACTCTCTGACACTCTCTATCACTCTCTGACAGTCTCTGACACTCTCTGACACTGTCTGACATTCGCTGACATTGTGTATCACTCTCTGACACTCTCTGACCATCTCTGACAATCTCTATCAATCTCGATCTCTCTCTTTGACTCTCTCTGACACTCACTATCACTCTCTGACACTCTCAGACACTCTGTGACACTCTGTTACACTCTCTGACACTCTCTGACACTCTCAGACACTCACTGACACTCTCTATCAATCTGTGACACTGTATATCAATCTCTGACACTCTCAGACACTGTCTGACGCTCCCTGACACTCTCTGACACTCTCTATCACTCTCAGACACTCTCTGATAATCTCTGATACTCTCTGACACTCTCTATGACTCTCTGAAACACTCTGAAAATTGCTGACACTCTCTGACACACTCAGACACTCTCAGACACTCTCTGACACCCTCTATGACTCTCTGACACTCTCTGACACTCTCAGACACTCTCAGACTCTCTCCGACACTCTCCGACACTCCGTATCACTCTCTGACACTCTCTGACACTCTGTCTCACTCTCTGACACTCGGTATCACTCTCTGGCACTCTCTGACACTCTCAGACTCTCTCAGACACTCTCAGACACACTCAGACACACTCAGACACACTCAGACCCACTCAGACACACTCAGACACTCTCAGACACGCTCAGACACTCTGTATCACTCTCTGACACTCTCTGACACTCTCAGACACACTCAGACACAGTCAGACACTCTCAGACACTCTCAGACACTCTCTGACACTGTGTATCACTCTCTGACACTCTCCGACACTCTCTGATACTCTTGGACACTCTCGGACAATCCCGGACACTCTGTATCACTTTCTGACACTCTCAGACTCTCGCACACACTCTCTGAAACTCTCTGACACTCTCAGACACTCTCTGACACTCTCTATCAATCTCAGACACTCTCTATCACTCTCTGACTCTCTCTGACACTGTCTGACATTCTCTGACACTCTGTATCACTCTCTGACACTCTCTGACACTCTCAGACACTCTCTGACACTCTCTGACATTCTCGGCAATCTCTTTAACTCTCTGAAACTCTCTGACCATCTCTGACAATCTCCATCAATCTCGATCTCTCTCTTTGTCTCTCTCTGACACTCACTATCACTCTCTGACACTCTCTGACACTCTCTGACACTCCCGGACACTCTCTATCACACTCTATCACACTCTGACAGTCTCTGACACTCTCTGACACTGTCTGACATTCTCTGACACTCTGTATCACTCTCTGACACTCTCTAACACTCTGTATCACTCTCTGACACTCTCTAACACTCTCTGACACTCTCTGACATTCTCGGCAATCTCTTTAACACTCTGAAACTCTCTGACCATCTCTGACAATCTCTATCAATCTCGATCTCTCTCTTTGACTCTCTCTGACACTCACTATCACTCTCTGACACTCTCTGACACTCCCGGACACTCTCTATCACTCTCTATCACACTCTGACAGTCTCTGACACTCTCTGACACTGTCTGACATTCTCTGACACTCTGTATCACTCTCTGACACTCTCTAACACTCTCTGACACTCTCTGACACTGTCTGACATTCTCTGACACTCGAGATCACTCTCTGACACTCTCTGACACTCTCAGACAGTCTCTGACACTCTCTATCAATCTCAGACACTCTCTGACACTCTCTGACCACCTCTGACAATCTCTATCAATCTCGATCTCTCTCTTTGAGTCTCTCTGACACTCACTATCACTCTCTTACACTCTCAGACACTCTCTGACACTCTCTGACACTCTCTGACACTCTCTCTCACTCTCTGACACTCTCTGACACTCTCTATCAGTCTCTAACACTGTCTATCAAGCTCTGACACTCTCGGACACTCTCTGACACTCTCTATCACTCTCTGACAGTCTCTGACACTCTCTGACACTGTCTGACATTCGCTGACATTGTGTATCACTCTCTGACACTCTCTGACCATCTCTGACAATCTCTATCAATCTCGATCTCTCTCTTTGACTCTCTCTGACACTCACTATCACTCTCTGACACTCTCAGACACTCTGTGACACTCTGTTACACTCTCTGACACTCTCTGACACTCTCAGACACTCACTGACACTCTCTATCAATCTGTGACACTGTATATCAATCTCTGACACTCTCAGACACTGTCTGACGCTCCCTGACACTCTCTGACACTCTCTATCACTCTCAGACACTCTCTGATAATCTCTGATACTCTCTGACACTCTCTATGACTCTCTGAAACACTCTGAAAATTGCTGACACTCTCTGACACACTCAGACACTCTCAGACACTCTCTGACACTCTCTATCAATCTCAGACAACCTCTGACACTCTGTGACATCCTCGGCAATCTCTTTAACTCTCTGACACTCTCTGACCATCTCTGGCAATCTCTATCAATCTCGATCTCTCTCTTTGACTCTCTCTGACACTCACTATCACTCTCTGACACTCTCTGACACTCTCTGACACTCTCTGACACTCTCTATTAGTCTCTGACACTGTCTATCAATCTCTGACACTCTCAGACACTCTCTGACACTCTCTGACACTCTCTGACACTCTCTGACACTCTCTATCACTCTCAGACACTCTCTGATAATCTCTGACACTCTCTATGACTCTCTGACACTCACTGACACTCGCTGACACTCGCTGACACTCTCTGACACACTCAGACACTCTCAGACACTCTCAGACGATCTCTGACACCCTCTGACACTCTCTGAAACTCCCTATCACTCTCTGACACTCTCTAACACTCTCTGACACTCTCTGACACTGTCTGACATTCTCTGACACTCGAGATCACTCTCTGACACTCTCTGACACTCTCAGACAGTCTCTGACACTCTCTATCAATCTCAGACACTCTCTGACACTCTCTGACCACCTCTGACAATCTCTATCAATCTCGATCTCTCTCTTTGAGTCTCTCTGACACTCACTATCACTCTCTTACACTCTCAGACACTCTCTGACACTCTCTGACACTCTCTGACACTCTCTCTCACTCTCTGACACTCTCTGACACTCTCTATCAGTCTCTAACACTGTCTATCAAGCTCTGACACTCTCGGACACTCTCTGACACTCTCTATCACTCTCTGACAGTCTCTGACACTCTCTGACACTGTCTGACATTCGCTGACATTGTGTATCACTCTCTGACACTCTCTGACCATCTCTGACAATCTCTATCAATCTCGATCTCTCTCTTTGACTCTCTCTGACACTCACTATCACTCTCTGACACTCTCAGACACTCTGTGACACTCTGTTACACTCTCTGACACTCTCTGACACTCTCAGACACTCACTGACACTCTCTATCAATCTGTGACACTGTATATCAATCTCTGACACTCTCAGACACTGTCTGACGCTCCCTGACACTCTCTGACACTCTCTATCACTCTCAGACACTCTCTGATAATCTCTGATACTCTCTGACACTCTCTATGACTCTCTGAAATACTCTGAAAATTGCTGACACTCTCTGACACACTCAGACACTCTCAGACACTCTCTGACACTCTCTATCAATCTCAGACAACCTCTGACACTCTGTGACATCCTCGGCAATCTCTTTAACTCTCTGACACTCTCTGACCATCTCTGGCAATCTCTATCAATCTCGATCTCTCTCTTTGACTCTCTCTGACACTCACTATCACTCTCTGACACTCTCTGACACTCTCTGACACTCTCTGACACTCTCTATTAGTCTCTGACACTGTCTATCAATCTCTGACACTCTCAGACACTCTCTGACACTCTCTGACACTCTCTGACACTCTCTGACACTCTCTATCACTCTCAGACACTCTCTGATAATCTCTGACACTCTCTATGACTCTCTGACACTCACTGACACTCGCTGACACTCGCTGACACTCTCTGACACACTCAGACACTCTCAGACACTCTCAGACGATCTCTGACACCCTCTGACACTCTCTGAAACTCCCTATCACTCTCTGACACTCTCTGACACTCTGTATCACTCTCAGACACTCTCAGACACTGTCTGATACTCTCTGATACCCTCTGACACTCTCTATAACTCTCTGACACACTCAGACACTCTCAGACTCTCTCCGACACTCTCCGACACTCTGTATGACTCTCTGACACTCTCTGACACTCTGTATCACTCTCTGACACTCTCAGACACTCTCTGACACTGTCTGACATTCTCTGACACTCTGTATCACTCTCTGACACTCTCTAACACTCTCCGACACACTCAGACACTCTCAGACTCTCTCCGACACTCTCCGACACTCTGTATGACTCTCTGACACTCTCTGACACTCTCTATCACACTCTGACAGTCTCTGACACTCTCTGACACTCTCTGACACTGTCTGACATTCACTGACACTCTATATCACTCTCTGACACTCTCTGACACTCTCAGACAGTCTCTGACACTCTCTATCAATCTCAGACACTCTCTGACACTCTCTGACCACCTCTGACAATCTCTATCAATCTCGATCTCTCTCTTTGAGTCTCTCTGACACTCACTATCACTCTCTGACACTCTCTGACACTCTCTCTCACTCTCTGACACTCTCTATCAGTCTCTAACACTGTCTATCAATCTCTGACACTCTCAGACTCTCTCTGACACTCTCTGACACTCTCCATCACTCTCAGAAACTCTCTGATACTCTCTGACACTCTCTATGACTCTCTGACACTCTCTGACACTCGCTGACACTCTCTGACACACTCAGACACTCGCAGAGACTCTCAGACAGTCACAGACACTCTCAGACACTCTCTGACACTGCCTGACACTCTCTGACACTCTCTATCACTCTCTGACTCTCTCTGACACTCTGAGACACTCTGAGACACTCTCTGTCACTCTCTGACACTCTCAGACACTCTCTGACACTCTCTGACACTCTCTGACATTCTCGGCAATCTCTTTAACTCTCTGACACTCTCTGACACTCTCTGACCATCTCTGACAATCTCTATCAATCTCGATCTCTCTCTTTGAATCTGTCTGACACTCGCTATCACTCTCTGACAATCTCAGACACTCTGTGACACTCCCGGAATCTCTCTATCACTCTCTATCACTCTCGGACACTCTCTGACACTCTCTATCACTCTCTGACAGTCTCTGACACTCTCTGACACTGTCTGACATTCGCTGACACTCTGTATCACTCTCTGACACTCTCTGTCACTCTCTGACACAGTCTGACATTCTCTGACACTCTATATCACTCTCAGACACTCTCAGACACTCTCAGACACTCTCAAACACTCTCTGACACTCTCTGGCACTCTCTGACACTCTCTATCAATCTCAGACACTCTCTGACACTCTGTGACATTCTCGGCAATCGCTTTAACTCTCTGACACTCTCTGACCATCTCTGACAATCTCTATCAATCTCGATCTCTCTCTTTGACTCTCTCTGACACTCACTATCACTCTCTGACACTCTCAGACACTCTGTGACACTCTGTTACACTCACTGACACTCTCTTTCAATCTGTGACACTGTATATCAATCTCTGACACTCTCAGACACTGTCTGACGCTCCCTGACACTCTCTGACACTCTCTGACACTCTCTATCACTCTCAGACACTCTCTGATAATCTCTGATACTCTGTGACACTCTCTATGACTCTCTGAAACACTCTGACACTTGCTGACACTCTCTGACACACTCAGACACTCTCAGACACTCTCTGACACTCTCTATCAATCTCAGACAACCTCTGACACTCTGTGACATTCTCGGCAATCTCTTTAACTCTCTGACACTCTCTGACCATCTCTGGCAATCTCTATCAATCTCGATCTCTCTCTTTGACTCTCTCTGACACTCACTATCACTCTCTGACACTCTCTGACACTCTCCGACACTCTCTATTAGTCTCTGACACTGTCTTATCAATCTCTGACACTCTCAGACACTCTCTGACACTCTCTGACACTCTCTGACACTCTCTATCACTCTCAGACACTCTCTGATATTCTCTGACACTCTCTATGACTCTCTGACACTCACTGACACTCGCTGACACTCGCTGACACTCTCTGACACACTCAGACACTCTCAGACACTCTCAGACGATCTCTGACACCCTCTGACACTCTCTGACACTCTCAGACACTCTCTGACACTGTCTGACACTCTGTATCACTCTCTGACACTCTCGGACACTCCCGGACACTCTCGATCACTCTCTGACACTCTCTGACACTCTCTGGCACTCTCTGACACTCTCTATCAATCTCAGACACTCTCTGACACTCTGTGACATTCTCGGCAATCGCTTTAACTCTCTGACACTCTCTGACCATCTCTGACAATCTCTATCAATCTCGATCTCTCTCTTTGACTCTCTCTGACACTCACTATCACACTCTGACACTCTCTGACACTCTGTGACACTCTCTGACACTCTCAGACAGTCACTGACACTCTCTTTCAATCTGTGACACTGTATATCAATCTCTGACACTCTCAGACACTGTCTGACGCTCCCTGACACTCTCTGACACTCTCTATCACTCTCAGACACTCTCTGATAATCTCTGATACTCTCTGACACTCTCTATGACTCTCTGAAACACTCTGACACTTGCTGACACTCTCTGACACACTCAGACACTCTCAGACACTCTCTGACACTCTCTATCAATCTCAGACAACCTCTGACACTCTGTGACATTCTCGGCAATCTCTTTAACTCTCTGACACTCTCTGACCATCTCTGGCAATCTCTATCAATCTCGATCTCTCTCTTTGACTCTCTCTGACACTCACTATCACTCTCTGACACTCTCTGACACTCTCTGACACTCTCTATTAGTCTCTGACACTGTCTATCAAACTCTGACACTCTCAGACACTCTCTGACACTCTCTGACACTCTCTGACACTCTCTATCACTCTCAGACACTCTCTGATATTCTCTGACACTCTCTATGACTCTCTGACACTCACTGACACTCGCTGACACTCGCTGACACTCTCTGACACACTCAGACACTCTCAGACACTCTCAGACGATCTCTGACACCCTCTGACACTCTCTGACACTCTCAGACACTCTCTGACACTGTCTGACACTCTGTATCACTCTCTGACACTCTCGGACACTCCCGGACACTCTCGATCACTCTCTGACACTCTCTGACACTCTCTGACACTCTCAGACACTGTCTGATACTCTCTGATACTCTCTGACACTCTCTATGACTCTCTGACACACTCAGACACTCTCAGACTCTCTCCGACACTCTCCGACACTCTGTATGACTCTCTGACACTCTCTGACACTCTGTATCACTCTCTGACACTCTCAGACACTCTCTGACACTGTCTGACATTCTCTGACACTCTGTATCACTCTCTGAAACTCTCTAACACTCTCTGACACACTCAGACACTCTCAGACTCTCTCCGACACTCTCCGACACTCTGTATGACTCTCTGACACTCTCTGACACTCTCTATCACACTCTGACAGTCTCTGACACTCTCTATCAATCTCAGACACTCTCAGACACTGTCTGACGCTCCCTGACACTCTCTGACACTCTCTATCACTCTCAGACACTCTCTGATAATCTCTGATACTCTCTGACACTCTCTATGACTCTCTGAAACACTCTGACACTTGCTGACACTCTCTGACACACTCAGACACTCTCAGACACTCTCTGACACTCTCTATCAATCTCAGACAACCTCTGACACTCTGTGACATTCTCGGCAATCTCTTTAACTCTCTGACACTCTCTGACCATCTCTGGCAATCTCTATCAATCTCGATCTCTCTCTTTGACTCTCTCTGACACTCACTATCACTCTCTGACACTCTCTGACACTCTCTGACACTCTCTATTAGTCTCTGACACTGTCTATCAATCTCTGACACTCTCAGACACTCTCTGACACTCTCTGACACTCTCTGACATCTCTATCACTCTCAGACACTCTCTGATATTCTCTGACACTCTCTATGACTCTCTGACACTCACTGACACTCGCTGACACTCGCTGACACTCTCTGACACACTCAGACACTCTCAGACACTCTCAGACGATCTCTGACACCCTCTGACACTCTCTGACACTCTCAGACACTCTCTGACACTGTCTGACACTCTGTATCACTCTCTGACACTCTCGGACACTCCAGGACACTCTCGATCACTCTCTGACACTCTCTGACACTCTCTGACACTCTCAGACACTGCCTGATACTCTCTGATACTCTCTGACACTCTCTATGACTCTCTGACACACTCAGACACTCTCAAACTCTCTCCGACACTCTCCGACACTCTGTATGACTCTCTGACACTCTCTGACACTCTGTATCACTCTCTGACACTCTCTGACACTCTCTGACACTGTCTGACATTCTCTGACACTCTGTATCACTCTCCGACACTCTCTAACACTCTCTGACACACCCAGACACTCTCAGACTCTCTCCGTCACTCTCCGACACTCTGTATGCCTCTCTGACACTCTCTGACACTCTCTATCACACTCTGACAGTCTCTGACACTCTCCGACACTGTCTGACATTCTCTGATACTCTGTATCACTCTCTGACACTCTCTAACACTCTCTGACACTCTCTGACACTGTCTGACATTCACTGACACTCTATATCACTCTCTGACACTCTCTGACACTCTCAGACAGTCTCTGACACTCTCTATCAATCTCAGACACTCTCTGACACTCTCTGACCACCTCTGACAATCTCTATCAATCTCGATCTCTCTCTTTGAGTCTCTCTGACACTCACTATCACTCTCTGACACTCTGTGACACTCGCTGACACTCTGTGACACTCTCTGACACTCTCTCTCACTCTCTGACACTCTCTGTCAGTCTCTAACACTGTCTATCAATCTCTGACACTCTCAGACACTCTCTGACACTCTCTATCACTCTCAGAAACCTTCTCATACACGCTGACACTCTCTATGACTCTCTGACACTCTCTGACACTCGCTGACACTCTCTGACACACTCAGACACTCTCAGAGACTCTCAGACAGTCACAGACACTCTCAGACACTCTTTGACACTGCCTGACACTCTCTGACACACTCTATCACTCTCTGACTCTGTCTGACACTCTGAGACACTCTGAGACACTCTCTGTCACTCTCTGACACTCTCTGACAGTCTCAGACACTCTCTGACACTCTCTGACACTCTCTGACATTCTCGGCAATCTCTTTAACTCTCTGACACTCTCTGACACTCTCTGACCATCTCTGACAATCTCTATCAATCTCGATCTCTCTCTTTGAATCTCTCTGACACTCACTATCACTCTCTGACACTCTCAGACACTCTGTGACACTCCCGGAATCTCTCTATCACTCTCGGACACTCTCTGACACTCTCTATCACTCTCTGACAGTCTCTGACACTCTCTGACACTGTCTGACATTCGCTGACACTCTGTATCACTCTCTGACACTCTCTGACACTCTCTGACACAGTCTGACATTCTCTGACACTCTATATCACTCTCAGACACTCTCAGACACTCTCAGACACTCTCAAACACTCTCTGACACTCTCTGGCACTCTCTGACACTCTCTATCAATCTCAGACACTCTCTGACACTCTGTGACATTCTCGGCAATCGCTTTAACTCTCTGACACTCTCTGACCATCTCTGACAATCTCTATCAATCTCGATCTCTCTCTTTGACTCTCTCTGACACTCACTATCACTCTCTGACACTCTCAGACACTCTGTGACACTCTGTTACACTCTCTGACACTCTCAGACACTCACTGACACTCTCTATCAATCTGTGACACTGTATATCAATCTCTGACACTCTCAGACACTGTCTGACGCTCCCTGACACTCTCTGACACTCTCTATCACTCTCAGACACTCTCTGATAATCTCTGATACTCTCTGACACTCTCTATGACTCTCTGAAACACTCTGACACTTGCTGACACTCTCTCACACACTCAGACACTCTCAGACACTCTCTGACACTCTCTATCAATCTCAGACAACCTCTGACACTCTGTGACATTCTCGGCAATCTCTTTAACTCTCTGACACTCTCTGACCATCTCTGGCAATCTCTATCAATCTCGATCTCTCTCTTTGACTCTCTCTGACACTCACTATCACTCTCTGACACTCTGTGACACTCTCTGACACTCTCTGACACTCTCTATCAATCTCTGACACTGTCTATCAATCTCTGACACTCTCAGACACTCTCTGACACTCTCTGACACTCTCTGACGCTCTCTATCACCCTCAGACACTCTCTGATAATCTCTGACACTCTCTATGACTCTCTGACACTCACGGACACTCGCTGACACTCGCTGACACTCTCTGACACACTCAGACACTCTCAGACACTCTCAGACGATCTCTGACACCCTCTGACACTCTCTGAAACTCTCCATCACTCTCTGACACTCTCTGACACTCTGTATCACTCTCTGACACTCTCGGACACTCTCTCTCACTCTCTGACACTCTCTCACACTCTCTGACACTCTCAGACACTCTCAGACACTGTCTGATACTCTCTGATACTCTCTGACACTCTCTATGACTCTCTGACACACTCAGACACTCTCAGACTCTCTCCGACACTCTCCGACACTCTGTATGACTCTCTGACACTCTCTGACACTCTGTATCACTCTCTGACACTCTCAGACACTCTCTGACACTCTCTGACACTCTCTGACACTCTCTGACACTCTCAGACACTCTCAGACTCTCTCCGACACTCTCCGACACTTTGTATCACTCACTGACACACTCAGACACACTCAGACACTCTCAGACACGCTCAGACACTCTGTATCACTCTCTGACACTCTCTGACACTCTCAGACACTCTCAGACACTCTCAGACACTCTCTGACACTCTGTATCACTCTCTGACACCCTCTCTGACTCTCTGACACTCTCTGACACTCTCAGACATTCTCAGACTCTCTCCGACACTCTCCGACACTCTGTATCACTCTCTGACACTCTCTGACACTCTGTATCTCTCTCTGACACTCTGTATCACTCTCTGACACTCTCTGACACTCTCAGACTCTCTCAGACACTCTCTGACACTCTGTATCAATCTCTGACACCCTCTCTGACTCTCTGACACTCTCTGACACTCTCAGACATTCTCAGACTCTCTCCGACACTCTCCGACACTCTGTATCACTCTCTGACACTCTCTGACACTCTGTATCTCTCTCTGACACTCTGTATCACTCTCTGACACTCTCTGACACTCTCAGACTCTCTCAGACACACTCAGACACACTCAGACACACTCAGACAAACTCAGACTCACTCAGACACTCTCAGACAGTCTCAGACACTCTGTATCACTCTCTGACACTCTCTGACACTCTCAGACACACTCAGACACACTCAGACGCAGTCAGACACTTTCAGACACTCTCCGACACTCTCCGACACTATCTGACACTCTCTGACACTCTCTATCAATCTCAGACACTCTATATCACTCTCAAACACTCTCTGATACTGTCTGACATTCTCTGACACTCTGTATCACTCTCTGACTCTCTTTGACACTGTCTGACATTCTCTGACACTCTGTATCACTCTCTGACACTCTCTGACACTCTCAGATACTCTCTGACACTCTCTGACACTCTCAGACACTCTCTGACACTCTCTGACACTCTCTGACATTCTCGGCAATCTCTTTAACTCTCTGAAACTCTCTGACCATCTCTGACAATCTCTATCAATCCCAATCTCTCTCTTTGACTCTCTCTGACAATCACTATCACTCTCTGACACTCTCTGACACTCTCTGATACTCCCTGACGCTCTCTATGAGTCTCTGACACTCTCTGACGCTCGCTGACACTCTCTGACACACTCAGACACTCTCAGAGACTCTCAGACAGTCACAGACACTCTCAGACACTCTCTGACACTGTCTGACACTCTCTGACACTCTCTGTCACTCTCTGACACACTCTGACACTCTCAGACGCTCTCTGACACTCTCTGACACTCTCTGACATTCTCTGACACTCTGTATCACTCTCTGACACTCTCTGACACTGTTTGACATTCTCTGGCACTCTGTATCACTCTCTGACACTCTCTGACACTCTCAGACACTCTCTGACACTCTGTGACATTCTCGGCAATCTCTTTAACTCTCTGACACTCTCTGACCATCTCTGACGATCTCTATCAATCTCGATCTCTCTCTTTGAATCTCTCTGACACTCACTATCACTCTCTGACACTCTCAGACACTCTGTGACACTCCCGGACAATCTCTATCACTCTCTGACAGTCTCTGACACTCTCTGACACTGTCTGACATTCTCTGACACTCTGTATCACTCTCTGACACTCTCTGACACTGTCTGACATGCTCTGACACTCTGTATCACTCTCTGACACTCTCTGACACTCTCAGACACTCTCTGACACTCTCTATCAATCTCAGACACTCTCTGACACACTCAGACACTCTCAGACACTCTTAGACGCTCTCTGACACCCTCTGACACTCTCTGACACTCTGTATCACTCTCTGACACTCTCTGACACTCGCGGACACTCTCTATCACTCTCTGACACTCTCTGACACTCTCTGACACTCTCAGACACTCTCTGATACTATCTGACACTATCTATGACTCTCTGACGCACTCTGACACACTCAGACACTCTCAGACACACTCAGACACACTCAGACACTCTCAGACACTCTCAGACACTCTCTGACACTGTGTATCACTCTCTGACACTCTCCGACACTCTCCAACACTCTCTGACACTCTCGGACACTCTCGGACACTCCCGGAAACTCTCTATCACTTTATGACACTCTCAGACTCTCTCACACACTCTCTGACACTCTCTGACACTCTCAGACACTCTCTGACACTCTCTATCAATCTCAGACACTCTCTGACACTGTCTGACATTCTCTGACACTCTGTATCACTCTCTGACACTCTCTGACACTCTCAGACACTCTCTGACACTCTCTGACACTCTCTGACATTCTCGGCAATCTCTTTAACTCTCTGAAACTCTCTGACCATCTCTCACAATCTCTATCAATCTCGATCTCTCTCTTTGACTCTCTCTGACACTCACTATCACTCTCTGACACTCTCTGACACTCCCGGACACTCTCTATCACTCTCTATCACACTCCGACGGTCTCTGACACTCTCTGACACTGTCTGACATTCTCTGACACTCTGTATCACTCTCTGACACTCTCAGACACTCTCTGACACTCTCTGACACTGTCTGACATTCTCTGACACTCTGTATCACCCTCTGACACTCTCAGACACTCTCTGACACTCTCTGACACTCTCTGACATTCTCGGCAATCTCTTTAACTCTCGGAAACTCTATGACCATCTCTGACAATCTCTATCAATCTCGATCTCTCTCTTTGACTCTCCCTGACACTCACTATCACTCTCTGACACTCTCTGACACTCTCTGACACTCCCGGCACTCTCTATCACTCTCGATCACACTCTGAAAGTCTCTGACACTCTCTGACACTGTCTGACATTCTCTGACACTCTGTATCACTCTCTGACACTCTCTAACACTCTCTGACACTCTCTGACACTGTCTGACATTCTCTGACACTCTGTATCACTCTCTGACACTCTCTGACACTCTCAGACAGTCTCTGACACTCTCTATCAATCTCAGACACTCTCTGACACTCTCTGACCTCCTCTGACAATCTCTATCAATGTCGATCTCTCTCTTTGAGTCTCTCTGACACTCACTATCACCCTCTGATACTCTCTGACACTCTCTGACACTCTGTATCACTCTCTGACACTCTCGGACACTCCCGGACACTCTCTATCACTCTCTGACACTCTCTGACACTCTCTGACACTCTCAGACACTCTCTGATACTATCTGACACAACCGACACTCTGTATCACTCTCTGACACTCTCTGACACTCTGTATCACTCTCTGACACTCTCAGACACACTCAGACACACTCAGACACACTCAGACACTCTCAGACACGCTCAGACACTCTGTATCACTCTCTGACACTCTCTGACACTCTCAGACATACTCAGACACACTCAGACACTCTCAGACACTCTCAGACACTCTCTGACACTCTGTATCACTCTCTGACACCCTCTATGACTCTCTGACACTCTCTGACACTCACAGACACTCTCAGACTCTCTCCGACACTCTGTATCACTCTCTGACACTCTGTCTCACTCTCTGACACTCTGTATCACTCTCTGACACTCTCTGACTCTCTCAGACTCTCTCAGACACTCTCAGACACACTCAGACACACTCAGACACACTCAGACACTCTCAGACACGCTCAGACACTCTGTATCACTCTCTGAAACTCTCTGACACTCTCAGACACTCTCAGACACTCTCAGACACTCTCAGACACTCTCAGACACACTCAGACACACTCAGACACTCTCTGACACACTCAGACACTATCTGACACTCTCTGACACTCTCTATCAATCTCAGACACTCTCTATCACTCTCAAACACTCTCTGATACTGTCTGACATTCTCTGACACTCTGTATCACTCTCTGACTCTCTTTGACACTGTCTGACATTCTCTGACACTCTGTATCACTCTCTGACACTCTCTGACACTCTCAGATACTCTCTGACACTCTCTGACACTCTCAGACACTCTCTGACACTCTCTGACACTCTCTGACATTCTCGGCAATCTCTTTAACTCTCTGAAACTCTCTGACCATCTCTGACAATCTCTATCAATCTCGATCTCTCTCTTTGACTCTCTCTGACAATCACTATCACTCTCTGACACTCTCTGACACTCTCTGATACTCCCTGACGCTCTCTATGAGTCTCTGACACTCTCTGACACTCGCTGACACTCTCTGACACACTCAGACACTCTCAGAGACTCTCAGACAGTCACAGACACTCTCAGACACTCTCTGACACTGTCTGACACTCTCTGACACTCTCTGTCACTCTCTGACACACTCTGACACTCTCAGACACTCTCTGACACTCTCTGACACTCTCTGACATTCTCTGACACTCTGTATCACTCTCTGACACTCTCTGACACTGTTTGACATTCTCTGGCACTCTGTATCACTCTCTGACACTCTCTGACACTCTCAGACACTCTCTGACACTCTGTGACATTCTCGGCAATCTCTTTAACTCTCTGACACTCTCTGACCATCTCTGACGATCTCTATCAATCTCGATCTCTCTCTTTGAATCTCTCTGACACTCACTATCACTCTCTGACACTCTCAGACACTCTGTGACACTCCCGGACAATCTCTATCACTCTCTGACAGTCTCTGACACTCTCTGACACTGTCTGACATTCTCTGACACTCTGTATCACTCTCTGACACTCTCTGACACTGTCTGACATGCTCTGACACTCTGTATCACTCTCTGACACTCTCTGACACTCTCAGACACTCTCTGACACTCTCTATCAATCTCAGACACTCTCTGACACACTCAGACACTCTCAGACACTCTTAGACGCTCTCTGACACCCTCTGACACTCTCTGACACTCTGTATCACTCTCTGACACTCTCTGACACTCGCGGACACTCTCTATCACTCTCTGACACTCTCTGACACTCTCTGACACTCTCAGACACTCTCTGATACTATCTGACACTATCTATGACTCTCTGACGCACTCTGACACACTCAGACACTCTCAGACACACTCAGACACACTCAGACACTCTCAGACACTCTCAGACACTCTCTGACACTGTGTATCACTCTCTGACACTCTCCGACACTCTCCAACACTCTCTGACACTCTCGGACACTCTCGGACACTCCCGGAAACTCTCTATCACTTTATGACACTCTCAGACTCTCTCACACTCTCTCTGACACTCTCTGACACTCTCAGACACTCTCTGACACTCTCTAGCAATCTCAGACACTCTCTGACACTGTCTGACATTCTCTGACACTCTGTATCACTCTCTGACACTCTCTAACACTCTCTGACACTCTCTGACACTGTCTGACATTCTCTGACACTCTGTATCACTCTCTGACACTCTCTGACACTCTCTGACACTCTCTGACATTCTCGGCAATCTCTTTAACTCTCGGAAACTCTATGACCATCTCTGACAATCTCTATCAATCTCGATCTCTCTCTTTGACTCTCCCTGACACTCACTATCACTCTCTGACACTCTCTGACACTCTCTGACACTCCCGGCACTCTCTATCACTCTCGATCACACTCTGAAAGTCTCTGACACTCTCTGACACTGTCTGACATTCTCTGACACTCTGTATCACTCTCTGACACTCTCTAACACTCTCTGACACTCTCTGACACTGTCTGACATTCTCTGACACTCTGTATCACTCTCTGACACTCTCTGACACTCTCAGACAGTCTCTGACACTCTCTATCAATCTCAGACACTCTCTGACACTCTCTGACCACCTCTGACAATCTCTATCAATGTCGATCTCTCTCTTTGAGTCTCTCTGACACTCACTATCACCCTCTGATACTCTCTGACACTCTCTGACACTCTGTATCACTCTCTGACACTCTCGGACACTCCCGGACACTCTCTATCACTCTCTGACACTCTCTGACACTCTCTGACACTCTCAGACACTCTCTGATACTCTCTGACACTCTCCGACACTCTGTATCACTCTCTGCCACTCTCTGACACTCTGTATCACTCTCTGACACTCTCAGACACACTCAGACACACTCAGACACACTCAGACACTCTCAGACACGCTCAGACACTCTGTATCACTCTCTGACACTCTCTGACACTCTCAGACACACTCAGACACAATCAGACACTCTCAGACACTCTCAGACACTCTCTGACACTCTGTATCACTCTCTGACACTCTCTAACACTCTCTGACACTCTCTGACACTGTCTGACATTCTCTGACACTCTGTATCACTCTCTGACACTCTCTGACACTCTCTGACACTCTCTGACATTCTCGGCAATCTCTTTAACTCTCGGAAACTCTATGACCATCTCTGACAATCTCTATCAATCTCGATCTCTCTCTTTGACTCTCCCTGACACTCACTATCACTCTCTGACACTCTCTGACACTCTCTGACACTCCCGGCACTCTCTATCACTCTCGATCACACTCTGAAAGTCTCTGACACTCTCTGACACTGTCTGACATTCTCTGACACTCTGTATCACTCTCTGACACTCTCTAACACTCTCTGACACTCTCTGACACTGTCTGACATTCTCTGACACTCTGTATCACTCTCTGACACTCTCTGACACTCTCAGACAGTCTCTGACACTCTCTATCAATCTCAGACACTCTCTGACACTCTCTGACCACCTCTGACAATCTCTATCAATGTCGATCTCTCTCTTTGAGTCTCTCTGACACTCACTATCACCCTCTGATACTCTCTGACACTCTCAGACACTCTGTATCACTCTCTGACACTCTCGGACACTCCCGGACACTCTCTATCACTCTCTGACACTCTCTGACACTCTCTGACACTCTCAGACACTCTCTGATACTCTCTGACACTCTCCGACACTCTGTATCACTCTCTGCCACTCTCTGACACTCTGTATCACTCTCTGACACTCTCAGACAAACTCAGACACACTCAGACACACTCAGACACTCTCAGACACGCTCAGACACTCTGTATCACTCTCTGACACTCTCTGACACTCTCAGACACACTCAGACACAATCAGACACTCTCAGACACTCTCAGACACTCTCTGACACTCTGTATCACTCTCTGACACCCTCTATGACTCTCTGACACTCTCAGACACACTCAGACACACTCAGACACACTCAGACACTCTCAGACACGCTCAGACACTCTGTATCACTCTCTGACACTCTCTGACACTCTCAGACACACTCAGACACAATCAGACACTCTCAGACACTCTCAGACTCTCTCCGACACTCTGTATCACTCTCTGACACTCTGTCTCACTCTCTGACACTCTGTATCACTCTCTGACACTCTCTGACTCTCTCAGACTCTCTCAGACACTCTCAGACACACTCAGACACACTCAGACACACTCAGACACTCTCAGACACGCTCAGACACTCTGTATCACTCTCTGACACTCTCTGACACTCTCAGACTCTCTCAGACACTCTCAGACACACTCAGACACACTCAGACACACTCAGACACTCTCTGACACACTCAGACACTCTCAGAGACTCTCAGACAGTCACAGACACTCTCAGACACTCTCTGACACTGTCTGACACTCTCTGACACTCTCTATCACTCTCTGACTCTCTCTGACACTCTGAGACACTCTGAGACACTCTCTGTCACTCTCTGACACTCTCTGACACTCTCTGACACTGTTTGACATTCTCTGACACTCTGTATCACTCTCTGACACTCTCTGACACTCTCAGACACTCTCTGACACTCTCTGACACTCTGTGACATTTTCGGCAATCTCTTTAACTCTCTGACACTCTCTGACCATCTCTGACTATCTCTATCAATCTCGATCTCTCTCTTTGAATCTCTCTGACACTCACTATCACTCTCTGACACTCTCAGACACTCTGTGACACTCCCGGACAATCTCTATCACTCTCTGACAGTCTCTGACACTCTCTGACACTGTCTGACATTCTCTGACACTCTGTATCACTCTCTGACACTCTCTGACACTGTCTGACATGCTCTGACACTCTGTATCACTCTCTGACATTCTCTGACACTCTCAGACACTCTCTGAACATCTCTATCAATCTCAGACACTCTCTGACACACTCAGACACTCTCAGACACTCTTAGACGCTCTCTGACATCCTCTGACACTCTCTGACACTCTGTATCACTCTCTGACACTCTCGGACTCTCCCGGACACTCTCTATCACTCTCTGACACTCTCTGACACTCTCTGACACTCTCTGACACTCTCAGACACTCTCTGATACTCTCTGACACTCTTTATGACTCTCTGACGCACTCTGACACACTCAGACAATCTCAGACTCTCTCCGACACTCTCCAACACACTGTATCACTCTCTGACACTCTCTGACACTCTGTATCACTCTCTGACACTCTCAGACACTCTCTGACACTCTCTGACACTCTCAGACTCTCTCAGACACTCTCAGACACACTCAGACACACTCAGACACTCTCAGACACGCTCAGACACTCTGTATCACTCTCTGACAGTCTCAGACACTCTCTGACACCCTCTGACACTCTCAGACACTCTCAGACTCTCTCCGACACTCTCCGACACTCTGTATCACTCTCTGACACTCTGTCTCACTCTCTGACACTCTCTGACACTCTCAGACTCTCTCTGACACTCTCTGACACTCTCAGACTCTCTCAGACACTCTCAGACACACTCAGACACACTCAGACACACTCAGACACACTCAGACACTCTCAGACACGCTCAGACACTCTGTATCACTCTCTGACACTCTCTGACACTCTCAGACACACTCAGACACAGTCAGACACTCTCAGACACTCTCAGACACTCTCTGGCACTGTGTATCACTCTCTGACACTCTCGGACACTCTCCGACACTCTCTGACACTCTCGGACACTCTCGGACACTCCCGGACACTCTCTATCACTTTATGACACTCTCAGACTCTCTCACACACTCTCTGACACTCTCTGACACTCTCAGACACTCTCTGACACTCTCTATCAATCTCAGACACTCTCTATCACTCTCAAACACTCTCTGATACTGTCTGACATTCTCTGACACTCTGTATCACTCTCTGACTCTCACTGACACTGTCTGACATTCTCTGACACTCTGTATCACTCTCTGACACTCTCTGACACTCTCAGACACTCTCTGACACTCTCTGACACTCTCTGACATTCTCGGCAATCTCTTTAACTCTCTGAAACTCTCTGACCATCTCTCACAATCTCTATCAATCTCGATCTCTCGCTTTGACTCTCTCTGACACTCACTATCACTCTCTGACACTCTCTGACACTCCCGGACACTCTCTATCACTCTCTATCACACTCTGACAGTCTCTGACACTCTCTGACACTGTCTGACATTCTCTGACACTCTGTATCACTCTCTGACACTCTCTAACACTCTCTGACACTCTCTGACACTGTCTGACATTCTCTGACACTCTGTATCACTCTCTGACACTCTCAGACACTCTCTGACACTCTCTGACACTCTCTGACATTCTCGGCAATCTCTTTAACTCTCGGAAACTCTATGACCATCTCTGACAATCTCTATCAATCTCGATCTCTCTCTTTGACTCTCTCTGACACTCACTATCACTCTCTGACACTCTCTGACACTCTCTGACACTTCCGGACACTCTCTATCACTCTCGATCACACTCTGACAGTCTCTGACACTCTCTGACACTGTCTGACATTCTCTGACACTCTGTATCACTCTCTGACACTCTCTAACACTCTCTGACACTCTCTGACACTGTCTGACATTCTCTGACACTCTGTATCACTCTCTGACACTCTCAGACACTCTCTGACACTCTCTGACACTCTCTGACATTCTCGGCAATCTCTTTAACTCTCGGAAACTCTATGACCATCTCTGACAATCTCTATCAATCTCGATCTCTCTCTTTGACTCTCTCTGACACTCACTATCACTCTCTGACACTCTCTGACACTCTCTGACACTCTCTGACACTCCCGGACACTCTCTATCACTCTCGATCACACTCTGAAAGTCTCTGACACTCTCTGACACTGTCTGACATTCTCTGACACTCTGTATCACTCTCTGACACTCTCTAACACTCTCTGACACTCTCTGACACTGTCTGACATTCTCTGACACTCTGTATCACACTCTGACACTCTCTGACATTCTCAGACGGTCTCTGACACTCTCTATCTATCTCAGACACTCTCTGACACTCTCTGACCACCTCTGACAATCTCTATCAATGTCGATCTCTCTCCTTGAGTCTCTCTGACACTCACTATCACCCTCTGACACTCTCTGACACTCTCTGACACTCTCAGACACTCTCAGACACTCTCTGACACTCTCAGACACTCTCAGACACTCTCAGACACTCTCTCATACTCTCTGACAATCTCTATCACTCTCTGACACTCTCTGACACTCTCAGACACTCTCAGACACTCTCTGACACTCTCTGACACTCACTATCACTCTCTGACACTCAATATCACTCTCTGACACTCTCTATCACTCTCTGACACTCTCTGACACTCTCAGACACTCTCTGACACTCTCTGACCCTCTCAGACACTCTCTGACACTCTCTGACACTCTCAGACACTCACTATCACTCTCTGACACTCAATATCACTCTCTGACACTCTCTATCACTCTCTGACACTCTCTGGCACTCTCAGACACTCTCTGACACTCTCTGACACTCTCAGACACTCTCTGACACTCTCTGACACTCTCAGACACTCTCTGACACTCTCTGACACTCTCTATCACTCTCTGACACTCTCTGACACTCTCTGACACTCAATATCACTCTCTGACACTCTCTATCACTCTCTGACACTCTCTGGCACTCTCAGACACTCTCTGACACTCTCTGACACTCTCAGACACTCTCTGACACTCTCTGACACTCTCAGACACTCTCTGACACTCTCTGACACTCTCTATCACTCTCTGACACTCTCTGACACTCTCTGACACTCTCTGACACTCTCAGACACTCACTATCACTCTCTGACACTCTCTGACACTCTGTGACACTCAATATCACTCTCTGACACTCTCTATCTCTCTCTGACACTCTCTGACACTCATGAACACTCTCTGACACTCTCTGACACTCTCTGACACTCTCAGACACTCACTATCACTCTCTGACACTCTCTGACACTCTCTGACACTCAATATCACTCTCTGACACTCTCTATCTCTCTCTGACACTCTCTGACACTCTCAGACACTCTCTGACACTCTCTGACACTCTCTGACACTCTCAGACACTCACTATCACTCTCTGACACTCTCTGACACTCTCTGACACTCAATATAACTCTCTGACACTCTCTATCACTCTCTGACACTCTCTGACACTCTCAGACACTCTCTGACACTCTCTGACACTCTCAGACACTCTCTGACACTCTCTGACACTCTCAGACACTCTCTGTCACTCTCTGACACTCTCTATCACTCTCAGACACTCACTATCACTCTCTGACACTCTCTGACACTCTCTGACACTCAATATCACTCTCTGACACTCTCTATCACTCTCTGACACTCTCTGACACTCTCAGACACTCTCTGACACTCTCTGACACTCTCAGACACTCTCTGACACTCTCTGACACTCTCAGACACTCTCTGACACTCTCTGACACTCTCTATCACTCTCTGACACTCTCTGACACTCTCAGACACTCTCTGACACTCTCAGACACTCACTATCACTCTCTGACACTCTCTGACACTCACTGTCACTCTCTGACACTCTCTATCACTCTCTGACACTCTCTGACACTCTCTGACACTCTCTGACACTCTCTGACACTCTCTATCACTCTCTGACACTCTCTGACACTCTCAGACACTCTCTGACACTCTCAGACACTCTCTGACACTCTCTGACAATCTCTATCACTCTCTGACACTCTCTGACACTCACTATCACTCTCTGACACTCTCTGACACTCGCAGACACTCACTATCACTCTCTGACATTCTCTGACACTCTCAGACACACTCTGACACTCACTATCACTCTCAGACACTCACTATCACTCTCTGACACTCTCTGACACTCACTGTCACTCTCTGACACTCTCTATCTCTCTCTGACACTCTCTGACACTCTCTGACACTCTCTGACACTCTCTGACACTCTCTATCACTCTCTGACACTCTCTGACACTCTCAGACACTCTCTGACACTCTCAGACACTCTCTGACACTCTCTGACAATCTCTATCACTCTCTGACACTCTCTGACACTCACTATCACTCTCTGACACTCTCTGACACTCGCAGACACTCACTATCACTCTCTGACATTCTCTGACACTCTCAGACACACTCTGACACTCACTATCACTCTCTGACACTCTCTATCACTCTCTGACACTCTCTGACACTCTCAGACACTCTCTGACACTCTCTGACACTCTCAGACACTCTTTGACACTCTCTGACACTCTCTATCACTCTCTGACACTCTCTGACACTCTCAGACACTCTCTGACACTCTCTGACACTCTCTGACACTCTCAGACACTCTCTGACACTCTCAGACACTCACTATCACTCTCTGACACTCTCTGACACTCTCAGACACTCTCTGACACTCTCTGACACTCTCTGACACTCTCTATCACTCTCTGACACTCTCTGACACTCTCAGACACTCTCTGACACTCTCTGACACTCACTATCACTCTCTGACACTCAATATCACTCTCTGACACTCTCTATCACTCTCTGACACTCTCTGACACTCGCAGACACTCTCTGACACTCTCTGACACTCTCAGACACTCTCTGACACTCTCAGACACTCTCTGACACTCTCTGACACTCTCAGACACTCTTTGACACTCTCTGACACTCTCTATCACTCTCTGACACTCTCTGACACTCTCAGACACTCTCTGACACTCTCTGACACTCTCAGACACTCTCTGACACTCTCAGACACTCTCTGACACTCTCTGACACTCTCAGACACTCTTTGACACTCTCTGACACTCTCTATCACTCTCTGACACTCTCTGACACTCTCAGACACTCTCAGACACTCTCTGACACTCTCTGACACTCTCTGACACTCTCAGACACTCTCAGACACTCTCTGACACTCTCAGACACTCACTATCACTCTCTGACACTCTCAGACACTCACTATCACTCTCTGACACTCTCTGACACTCTCAGACACTCTCTGACACTCTCTGACACTCTCTGACACTCTCTATCACTCTCTGACACTCTCTGACACTCTCAGACACTCTCTGACACTCTCTGACACTCACTATCACTCTCTGACACTCAATATCACTCTCTGACACTCTCTATCACTCTCTGACACTCTCTGACACTCTCAGACACTCTCTGACACTCTCTGACACTCTCAGACACTCTCTGACACTCTCTGACACTCTCAGACACTCACTATCACTCTCTGACTCTCAATATCACTCTCTGACACTCTCTATCACTCTCTGACAATCTCTGGCACTCTCAGACACTCTCTGACTCTCTCTGACACTCTCAGACACTCTCTGACACTCTCTGACACTCTCAGACACTCTCTGACACTCTCTGACACTCTCTATCACTCTCTGACACTCTCTGACACTCTCTGAAACTCTCTGACACTCTCAGACACTCACTATCACTCTCTGACACTCTCTGACACTCTCTGACACTCAATATCACTCTCTGACACTCACTATCACTCTCTGACACTCAATATCACTCTCTGACACTCTCTATCACTCTCTGACACTCTCTGGCACTCTCAGACACTCTCTGACACTCTCTGACACTCTCAGACACTCTCTGACACTCTCTGACACTCTCAGACACTCTTTGACACTCTCTGACACTCTCTATCACTCTCTGACACTCTCTGACACTCTCTGACACTCTCTGACACTCTCAGACACTCACTATCACTCTCTGACACTCTCTGACACTCTCTGACACTCAATATCACTCTCTGACACTCTCTGACACTCTCTGACACTCAATATCACTCTCTGACACTCTCTATCACTCTCTGACACTCTCTGACACTCTCTGACACTCTCTGACACTCTCAGACACTCACTATCACTCTCTGACACTCTCTGACACTCTCTGACACTCAATATCACTCTCTGACATTCTCTATCACTCTCTGACACTCTCTGACACTCTGTGACACTCAATATCACTCTCTGACACTCTCTGACACTCTCTGACACTCAATATCACTCTCTGACACTCTCTGACACTCAATATCACTCTCTGACACTCTCTGACACTCTCTGACACTCAATATCACTCTCTGACACTCTCTATCACTCTCTGACACTCTCTGACACTCTCTGACACTCTCTGACACTCTCAGACACTCACTATCACTCTCTGACACTCTCTGACACTCTCTGACACTCAATATCACTCTCTGACATTCTCTATCACTCTCTGACACTCTCTGACACTCTGTGACACTCAATATCACTCTCTGACACTCTCTGACACTCTCTGACACTCAATATCACTCTCTGACACTCTCTATCACTCTCTGACACTCTCTATCACTCTCTGACACTCTCTGGCACTCTCAGACACTCTCTGACACTCTCTGACACTCTCAGACACTCTCTGACACTCTCTGACACTCTCAGACACTCTTTGACACTCTCTGACACTCTCTATCACTCTCTGACACTCTCTGACACTCTCTGACGCTCTCTGACACTCTCAGACACTCACTATCACTCTCTGACACTCTCTGACACTCTCTGACACTCAATATCACTCTCTGACACTCTCTGACACTCTCTGACACTCAATATCACTCTCTGACACTCTCTATCACTCTCTGACACTCTCTGACACTCTCTGACACTCTCAGACACTCACTATCACTCTCTGACACTCTCTGACACTCTCTGACACTCAATATCACTCTCTGACACTCTCTATCACTCTCTGACACTCTCTGACACTCTCTGACACTCAATATCACTCTCTGACACTCTCTGACACTCTCTGACACTCAATATCACTCTCTGACACTCTCTATCACTCTCTGACACTCTCTGACACTCTCAGACACTCTCTGACACTCTCTGACACTCTCAGACACTCTCTGACACTCTCAGAGACTCACTATCACTCTCTGACACTCTCTGACACTCACTGTCACTCTCTGACACTCTCTATCACTCTCTGACACTCAATATCACTCTCTGACACTCTCTGACACTCTCTGACACTCAATATCACTCTCTGACACTCTCTATCACTCTATATCACTCTCTGACACTCTCTGACACTCTCAGACACTCTCTGACACTCTCTGACACTCTCTGACACTCTCAGACACTCACTATCACTCTCTGACACTCTCTGACACTCTCTGACACTCAATATCACTCTCTGACACTCTCTGACACTCTCTGACACTCAATATCACTCTCTGACACTCTCTATCACTCTCTGACACTCTCTGACACTCTCAGACACTCTCTGACACTCTCTGACACTCACTATCACTCTCTGACACTCTCTGACACTCTCTGACACTCAATATCACTCTCTGACACTCTCTGACACTCTCTGACACTCAATATCACTCTCTGACACTCTCTATCACTCTCTGACACTCTCTGACACTCTCAGACACTCTCTGACACTCTCTGACACTCTCAGACACTCTCTGACACTCTCTGACACTCTCAGACACTCTCTGACACTCTCTGACACTCTCTATCACTCTCTGACACTCTCTGACACTCTCAGACACTCTCTGACACTCTCAGACACTCACTATCACTCTCTGACACTCTCTGACACTCACTGTCACTCTCTGTCACTCTCTATCACTCTCTGACACTCTATGACACTCTCTGACACTCTCTGACACTCTCTATCACTCTCTGACATTCTCTGACACTCTCAGACACTCTCTGACACTCTCAGACACTCTCTGACACTCTCTGACAATCTCTATCACTCTCTGACACTCTCTGACACTCTCTGACACTCACTATCACTCTCTGACACTCTCTGACACTCGCAGACACTCACTATCACTCTCTGACACTCTCTGACACTCTCAGACACACTCTGACACTCACTATCACTCTCTGACACTCTCTATCACTCTCTGACACTCTCTGACACTCTCAGACACTCTCTGACACTCTCTGACACTCTCAGACACTCTTTGACACTCTCTGACATTCTCTGACACTCTCAGACACTCTCTGACACTCTCAGACACTCTCTGACACTCTCTGACAATCTCTATCACTCTCTGACACTCTCTGACACTCTCTGACACTCACTATCACTCTCTGACACTCTCTGACACTCGCAGACACTCACTATCACTCTCTGACACTCTCTGACACTCTCAGACACACTCTGACACTCACTATCACTCTCTGACACTCTCTATCACTCTCTGACACTCTCTGACACTCTCAGACACTCTCTGACACTCTCTGACACTCTCAGACACTCTTTGACACTCTCTGACACTCTCTATCACTCTCTGACACTCTCTGACACTCTCAGACACTCTCTGACACTCTCTGACACTCTCTATCACTCTCTGACACTCTCTGACACTCTCTGACACTCTCTGACACTCTCAGACACTCACTATCACTCTCTGACACTCTCTGACACTCTCTGACACTCAATATCACTCTCTGACACTCTCTGACACTCTCTGACACTCAATATCACTCTCTGACACTCTCTATCACTCTCTGACACTCTCTGACACTCTCAGACACTCTCTGACACTCTCTGACACTCTCAGACACTCTCTGACACTCAATATCACTCTCTGACACTCTCTGACACTCTCTGACACTCAATATCACTCTCTGACACTCTCTATCACTCTCTGACACTCTCTGACACTCTCAGACACTCTCTGACACTCTCTGACACTCTCAGACACTCTCTGAAACTCTCTGACACTCTCAGACACTCTCTGACACTCTCTGACACTCTCTATCACTCTCTGACACTCTCTGACACTCTCAGACACTCTCTGACACTCTCAGACACTCACTATCACTCTCTGACACTCTCTGACACTCACTGTCACTCTCTGACACTCTCTATCACTCTCTGACACTCTCTGACACTCTCTGACACTCTCTGACACTCTCTATCACTCTCTGACACTCTCTGACACTCTCAGACACTCTCTGACACTCTCAGACACTCTCTGACACTCTCTGACAATCTCTATCACTCTCTGACACTCTCTGACACTCTCTGACACTCACTATCACTCTCTGACACTCTCTGACACTCGCAGACACTCACTATCACTCTCTGACACTCTCAGACACTCACTATCACTCTCTGACACTCTCTGACACTCACTGTCACTCTCTGACACTCTCTATCACTCTCTGACACTCTCTGACACTCTCTGACACTCTCTGACACTCTCTATCACTCTCTGACACTCTCTGACACTCTCAGACACTCTCTGACACTCTCAGACACTCTCTGACACTCTCTGACAATCTCTATCACTCTCTGACACTCTCTGACACTCTCTGACACTCACTATCACTCTCTGACACTCTCTGACACTCTCAGACACACTCTGACACTCACTATCACTCTCTGACACTCACTATCACTCTCTGACACTCTCTGACACTCTCAGACACTCTCTGACACTCTCTGACACTCTCAGACACTCTTTGACACTCTCTGACACTCTCTATCACTCTCTGACACTCTCTGACACTCTCAGACACTCTCTGACACTCTCTGACACTCTCTATCACTCTCTGACACTCTCTGACACTCTCAGACACTCTCTGACACTCTCAGACACTCACTATCACTCTCTGACACTCTCTGACACTCTCAGACACTCTCTGACACTCTCTGACACTCTCTGACACTCTCTATCACTCTCTGACACTCTCTGACACTCTCAGACACTCTCTGACACTCTCTGACACTCTCTGACACTCTCTGACACTTTCAGACACTCTCAGACACTCTCTGACACTCTCTGACACTCTCAGACACTCTCTGACACTCTCAGACACTCACTATCACTCTCTGACACTCTCTGACACTCACTATCACTCTCTGACACTCTCTGACACTCTCAGACACTCCCTGACACTCTCTGACACTCTCAGACACTCTCTGACACTCTCTGACAATCTCTATCACTCTCTGACACTCTCTGACACTCACTATCACTCTCTGACACTCTCTGACACTCTCAGACACTCCCTGACACTCTCTGACACTCTCAGACACTCTCTGATACTCTCTGACAATCTCTATCACTCTCTGACACTCTCAGACACTCTCAGACACTCTCTGACACTCTCTGACACTCTCAGACACTCCCTGACACTTTCTGACACTCTCAGACACTCTCTGACACTCTCTGACAATCTCTATCACTCTTTGACACTCTCAGACACTCTCAGACACTCTCTGACACTCTCTGACACTCTCAGACACTCTCTGACACTCTCTATCACTCTCTGACACTCTCTGACTCTCTCAGACACTCTCTGACACTCTCTGACACTCTCAGACACTCTCAGACACTCTCAGACACTCTCAGACGCTCTCTGACACTCTCTGACACTCTCTATCACTCTCTGACACTCTCAGACACTCTGTGACACTCTCTATCACTCTCTGACACTCTCTGACACTCTCTGACTCTCTCTGACACTCTCTGACACTCTCTGACACTCTCAGACACTCTCAGACACTCTCTGACACTCTCAGACACTCTCTGACACTCTCTATCACTCTCTGACACTCTCTGACACTCTCAGCCACTCTCAGACACTCTCTGACACTCTCAGACACTCTCAGACACTCTCTGACACTCTCTGACAATCTCTATCACTCTCTGACAGTCTCTGACACTCTTAGACACTCTCTGACACTCTCTGACAATCTCTATCACTCTCTGACACTCTCTGACACTCTCTGACACTCTCTGACACTCTCAGACACTCTCTGACACTCTCTATCACTCTCTGACACTCTCTGACACTCTCTATCACTCTCTGACACTCTCAGACACTCTCAGACACTCTCTGACACTCTCAGACACTCTCTGACACTCTCTGACAATCTCTATCACTCTCTGACACTCTCTGACACTCACTATCACTCTCTGACACTCTCTGACACTCTCAGACACTCCCTGACACTCTCTGACACTCTCAGACACTCTCTGACACTCTCTGACAATCTCTATCACTCTCTGACACTCTCAGACACTCTCAGACACTCTCTGACACTCTCTGACACTCTCAGACACTCCCTGACACTTTCTGACACTCTCAGACACTCTCTGACACTCTCTGACAATCTCTATCACTCTCTGACACTCTCAGACACTCTCAGACACTCTCTGACACTCTCTGACACTCTCAGACACTCTCTGACACTCTCTATCACTCTCTGACACTCTCTGACTCTCTCAGACACTCTCTGACACTCTCTGACACTCTCAGACACTCTCAGACACTCTCAGACGCTCTCTGACACTCTCTGACACTCTCTATCACTCTCTGACACTCTCAGACACTCTGTGACACTCTCTATCACTCTCTGACACTCTCTGACACTCTCTGACTCTCTCTGACACTCTCTGACACTCTCTGACTCTCTCAGACACTCTCAGACACTCTCTGACACTCTCAGACACTCTCTGACACTCTCTATCACTCTCTGACATTCTCTGACACTCTCAGACACTCTCAGACACTCTCTGACACTCTCAGACACTCTCAGACACTCTCTGACACTCTCTGACAATCTCTATCACTCTCTGACAGTCTCTGACACTCGTAGACACTCTTAGACACTCTCTGACACTCTCTGACAATCTCTATCACTCTCTGACACTCTCTGACACTCTCTGACACTCTCAGACACTCTCTGACACTCTCTATCACTCTCTGACACTCTCTGACACTCTCAGACACTCTCTGACACTCTCAGACAGTCTGTGACACTCTCTATCACTCTCTGACACTCTCTGACACTCTCTGACACTCTCTGACACTCTCAGACACTCTCTGACACTCTCAGACACTCTCTGACACTCTCTATCACTCTCTGACACTCTCTGACACTCTCAGACACTCTCAGACACTCTCTGACACTCTCAGACACTCTCAGACACTCTCGGACACTCTCTGACAATCTCTATCACTCTCTGACACTCTCTGACACTCTCAGACACTCTCTGACACTCTCAGACACTCTCTGACACTCTCTGACAATCTCTATCACTCTCTGACACTCTCTGTCACTCTCTGACACTCACTATCACTCTCTGACACTCTCTGACACTCTCAGACACTCACTACCACTCTCTGACACTCTCTGACACTCTCAGACACTCTCTGACACTCACTATCACTCTCTGACACTCTCTATCACTCTCTGACACTCTCTGACACTCTCAGACACTCTCTGACACTCACTATCACTCTCTGACACTCTCTGACACTCTCTGACACTCTCAGACACTCTCTGACACTCTCTGACAATCTCTATCACTCTCTGACACTCTCTGTCACTCTCTGACACTCACTATCACTCTCTGACACTCTCTGACACTCTCAGACACTCACTATCACTCTCTGACACTCTCTGACACTCGCAGACACTCTCTGACACTCACTATCACTCTCTGACACTCTCTATCACTCTCTGACACTCTCTGACACTCTCAGACACTCTCTGACACTCACTATCACTCTCTGACACTCTCTATCACTCTCTGACACTCTCTGACACTCTCAGACACTCTCTGACACTCTCTGACACTCTCAGACACTCTCAGACACTCTCTGACACTCTCAGACACTCTCTGACACTCTCTATCACTCTCTGACACTCTCTGACACTCTCAGACACTCTCAGACACTCTCTGACACTCTCAGACACTCTCAGACACTCTCTGACACTCTCTGACAATCTCTATCACTCTCTGGCACTCTCTGACAATCTCTATCACTCTCTGACACTCTCTGACACTCTCTGACACTCACTATCACTCTCTGACACTCTCTGACACTCTCAGACACTCACTATCACTCTCTGACACACTCAGACACTCTCTGACACTCACTATCACTCTCTGACACTCTCTATCACTCTCTGACACTCTCTATCACTCTCTGACACTCTCTGACACTCTCAGACACTCTCTGACACTCTCTGACACTCTCAGACACTCTCTGACACTCTCTGACACTCTCTATCACTCGCTGACACTCTCTATCACTCTCTGACACTCTCTGACACTCTCAGACACTCTCTGACACTCTCTGACAATCTCTGACACTCTCAGACACTCTCAGACACTCTCTGACACTCTCAGACACTCTCTGACACTCTCTATCACTCTCTGACACTCTCTGACACTCTCAGACACTCTCAGACACTCTCTGACACTCTCAGACACTCTCAGACACTCTCTGACTCTCTCTGACAATCTCAGACACTCTCAGACACTCTCTGACACTCTCTATCACTCTCTGACACTCTCTGACTCTCTCAGACACTCTCTGACACTCTCTGACACTCTCAGACACTCTCAGACACTCTCAGACGCTCTCTGACACTCTCTGACACTCTCTATCACTCTCTGACACTCTCAGACACTCTGTGACACTCTCTATCACTCTCTGACACTCTCTGACACTCTCTGACTCTCTCTGACACTCTCTGACACTCTCAGACACTCACTATCACTCTCTGACACACTCAGACACTCTCTGACACTCACTATCACTCTCTGACACTCTCTATCACTCTCTGACACTCTCTATCACTCTCTGACACTCTCTGACACTCTCAGACACTCTCTGACACTCTCTGACACTCTCAGACACTCTCTGACACTCTCTGACACTCTCTATCACTCGCTGACACTCTCTATCACTCTCTGACACTCTCTGACACTCTCAGACACTCTCTGACACTCTCTGACAATCTCTGACACTCTCAGACACTCTCAGACACTCTCTGACACTCTCAGACACTCTCTGACACTCTCTATCACTCTCTGACACTCTCTGACACTCTCAGACACTCTCAGACACTCTCTGACACTCTCAGACACTCTCAGACACTCTCTGACTCTCTCTGACAATCTCAGACACTCTCAGACACTCTCTGACACTCTCTATCACTCTCTGACACTCTCTGACTCTCTCAGACACTCTCTGACACTCTCTGACACTCTCAGACACTCTCAGACACTCTCAGACGCTCTCTGACACTCTCTGACACTCTCTATCACTCTCTGACACTCTCAGACACTCTGTGACACTCTCTATCACTCTCTGACACTCTCTGACACTCTCTGACTCTCTCTGACACTCTCTGACACTCTCTGACACTCTCAGACACTCTCAGACACTCTCTGACACTCTCAGACACTCTCTGACACTCTCTAACACTCTCTGACACTCTCTGACACTCTCAGACACTCTCAGACACTCTCTGACACTCTCAGACACTCTCAGACACTCTCTGACACTCTCTGACAATCTCTATCACTCTCTGACAGTCTCTGACACTCTTAGACACTCTTAGACACTCTCTGACACTCTCTGACAATCTCTATCACTCTCTGACACTCTCTGACACTCTCTGACACTCTCTGACACTCTCAGACACTCTCTGACACTCTCTATCACTCTCTGACACTCTCTGACACTCTCTATCACTCTCTGACACTCTCAGACACTCTCAGACACTCTCTGACACTCTCAGACACTCTCTGACACTCTCTGACAATCTCTATCACTCTCTGACACTCTCTGACACTCACTATCACTCTCTGACACTCTCTGACACTCTCAGACACTCCCTGACACTCTCTGACACTCTCAGACACTCTCTGACACTCTCTGACAATCTCTATCACTCTCTGACACTCTCAGACACTCTCAGACACTCTCTGACACTCTCTGACACTCTCAGACACTCTCTGACACTCTCTATCACTCTCTGACACTCTCTGACACTCTCAGACACTCTCAGACACTCTCTGACACTCTCTGACACTCTCTATCACTCTCTGACACTCTCAGACACTCTCAGACACTCTCTGACACTCTCAGACACTCTCAGACACTCTCTGACACTCTCTGACAATCTCTATCACTCTCTGACAGTCTCTGACACTCTTAGACACTCTTAGACACTCTCTGACACTCTCTGACAATCTCTATCACTCTCTGACACTCTCTGACACTCTCTGACACTCACTATCACTCTCTGACACTCACCAGCACTCTCTGACACTCTCTATCACTCTCTGACACTCTCTGACACTCTCAGACACTCTTAGACACTCTCTGACACTCTCTGACAATCTCTATCACTCTCTGACACTCTCTGACACTCTCTGACACTCACTATCACTCTCTGACACTCTCTGACACTCTCAGACACTCACTATCACTCTCTGACACTCTCTGACACACTCAGACACTCTCTGACACTCACCAGCACTCTCTGACACTCTCTATCACTCTCTGACACTCTCTGACACTCTCAGACACTCTCTGACACTCTCTGACACTCTCAGACACTCTCTGACACTCTCTGACACTCTCTATCACTCTCTGACACTCTCTGACACTCTCAGACACTCTCTGACACTCTCTGACACTCTCTATCACTCTCTGACACTCTCTGACACTCTCAGACACTCACTATCACTCTCTGACACTCTCTGAAACTCTCAGACACTCTCTGACACTCTCTGACACTCTCTGACACTCTCTATCACTCTCTGACACTCTCTGACACTCTCAGACACTCTCTGACACTCTCTGACACTCTCAGACACTCTCTGACACTCTCTATCACTCTCTGACACTCTCAGACACTCTCTGACACTCTCTGACACTCTCTGACACTCTCTATCACTCTCTGACACTCTCTGACACTCTCAGACACTCTCTGACACTCTCTGACACTCTTAGACACTCTCTGACACTCTCTATCACTCTCTGACACTCTCTGACACTCTCAGACACTCTCTGACACTCTCTGACACTCTCAGACACTCTCAGACACTCACTATCACTCTCTGACACTCTCTGACACTCTCAGACACTCTCTGACACTCTCTGACACTCTCTGACACTCTCTATCACTCTCTGACACTCTCTGACACTCTCAGACACTCTCTGACACTCTCTGACACTCTCAGACACTCTCTGACACTCTCTATCACTCTCTGACACTCTCTGACACTCTCAGACACTCTCTGACACTCTCTGACACTCTCAGACACTCTCAGACACTCTCAGACACTCTCTGACACTCTCAGACACTCTCTGACACTCTCTGACAATCTCTATCACTCTCTGACACTCTCTGACACTCACTATCACTCTCTGACACTCTCTGACACTCTCAGACACTCCCTGACACTCTCTGACACTCTCAGACACTCTCAGACACTCTCAGACACTCTCTGACACTCTCAGACACTCTCTGACACTCTCTGACAATCTCTATCACTCTCTGACACTCTCTGACACTCACTATCACTCTCTGACACTCTCTGACACTCTCAGACACTCCCTGACACTCTCTGACACTCTCAGACACTCTCTGACACTCTCTGACAATCTCTATCACTCTCTGACACTCTCAGACACTCTCAGACACTCTCTGACACTCTCTGACACTCTCAGACACTCCCTGACACTTTCTGACACTCTCAGACACTCTCTGACACTCTCTGACAATCTCTATCACTCTCTGACACTCTCAGACACTCTCAGACACTCTCTGACACTCTCTGACACTCTCAGACACTCTCTGACACTCTCTATCACTCTCTGACACTCTCTGACTCTCTCAGACACTCTCTGACACTCTCTGACACTCTCAGACACTCTCAGACACTCTCTGACACTCTCTGACACTCTCAGACACTCTCTGACACTCTCTATCACTCTCTGACACTCTCTGACACTCTCAGACACTCTCTGACACTCTCTGACACTCTCAGACACTCTCAGACACTCTCAGACACTCTCTGACACTCTCAGACACTCTCTGACACTCTCTGACAATCTCTATCACTCTCTGACACTCTCTGACACTCACTATCACTCTCTGACACTCTCTGACACTCTCAGACACTCCCTGACACTCTCTGACACTCTCAGACACTCTCTGACACTCTCTGACAATCTCTATCACTCTCTGACACTCTCAGACACTCTCAGACACTCTCTGACACTCTCTGACACTCTCAGACACTCCCTGACACTTTCTGACACTCTCAGACACTCTCTGACACTCTCTGACAATCTCTATCACTCTCTGACACTCTCAGACACTCTCAGACACTCTCTGACACTCTCTGACACTCTCAGACACTCTCTGACACTCTCTATCACTCTCTGACACTCTCTGACTCTCTCAGACACTCTCTGACACTCTCTGACACTCTCAGACACTCTCAGACACTCTCAGACGCTCTCTGACACTCTCTGACACTCTCTATCACTCTCTGACACTCTCAGACACTCTGTGACACTCTCTATCACTCTCTGACACTCTCTGACACTCTCTGACTCTCTCTGACACTCTCTGACACTCTCTGACTCTCTCAGACACTCTCAGACACTCTCTGACACTCTCAGACACTCTCTGACACTCTCTATCACTCTCCGACATTCTCTGACACTCTCAGACACTCTCAGACACTCTCTGACACTCTCAGACACTCTCAGACACTCTCTGACACTCTCTGACAATCTATATCACTCTCTGACAGTCTCTGACACTCGTAGACACTCTTAGACACTCTCTGACACTCTCTGACAATCTCTATCACTCTCTGACACTCTCTGACACTCTCTGACACTCTCAGACACTCTCTGACACTCTCTATCACTCTCTGACACTCTCTGACACTCTCAGACACTCTCTGACACTCTCAGACAGTCTGTGACACTCTCTATCACTCTCTGACACTCTCTGACACTCTCTGACACTCTCTGACACTCTCAGACACTCTCTGACACTCTCAGACACTCTCTGACACTCTCTATCACTCTCTGACACTCTCTGACACTCTCAGACACTCTCAGACACTCTCTGACACTCTCAGACACTCTCAGACACTCTCGGACACTCTCTGACAATCTCTATCACTCTCTGACACTCTCTGACACTCTCAGACACTCTCTGACACTCTCAGACACTCTCTGACACTCTCTGACAATCTCTATCACTCTCTGACACTCTCTGTCACTCTCTGACACTCACTATCACTCTCTGACACTCTCTGACACTCTCAGACACTCACTACCACTCTCTGACACTCTCTGACACTCTCAGACACTCTCTGACACTCACTATCACTCTCTGACACTCTCTATCACTCTCTGACACTCTCTGACACTCTCAGACACTCTCTGACACTCACTATCACTCTCTGACACTCTCTGTCACTCTCTGACACTCTCTGACACTCTCAGACACTCTCTGACACTCTCTGACAATCTCTATCACTCTCTGACACTCTCTGTCACTCTCTGACACTCACTATCACTCTCTGACACTCTCTGACACTCTCAGACACTCACTATCACTCTCTGACACTCTCTGACACTCTCAGACACTCTCTGACACTCACTATCACTCTCTGACACTCTCTATCACTCTCTGACACTCTCTGACACTCTCAGACACTCTCTGACACTCACTATCACTCTCTGACACTCTCTATCACTCTCTGACACTCTCTGACACTCTCAGACACTCTCTGACACTCTCTGACACTCTCAGACACTCTCAGACACTCTCTGACACTCTCAGACACTCTCTGACACTCTCTATCACTCTCTGACACTCTCTGACACTCTCAGACACTCTCAGACACTCTCTGACACTCTCAGACACTCTCAGACACTCTCTGACACTCTCTGACAATCTCTATCACTCTCTGGCACTCTCTGACAATCTCTATCACTCTCTGACACTCTCTGACACTCTCTGACACTCACTATCACTCTCTGACACTCTCTGACACTCTCAGACACTCACTATCACTCTCTGACACACTCAGACACTCTCTGACACTCACTATCACTCTCTGACACTCTCTATCACTCTCTGACACTCTCTATCACTCTCTGACACTCTCTGACACTCTCAGACACTCTCTGACACTCTCTGACACTCTCAGACACTCTCTGACACTCTCTGACACTCTCTATCACTCGCTGACACTCTCTATCACTCTCTGACACTCTCTGACACTCTCAGACACTCTCTGACACTCTCTGACAATCTCTGACACTCTCAGACACTCTCAGACACTCTCTGACACTCTCAGACACTCTCTGACACTCTCTATCACTCTCTGACACTCTCTGACACTCTCAGACACTCTCAGACACTCTCTGACACTCTCAGACACTCTCAGACACTCTCTGACACTCTCTGACAATCTCTATCACTCTCTGACACTCTCTGACACTCTCAGACACTCTCTGACACTCTCAGACACTCTCTGACACTCTCTGACTATCTCTATCACTCTCTGACACTCTCTGACACTCTCTGACACTCACTATCACTCTCTGACACTCTCTGACACTCTCAGACACTCACTATCACTCTCTGACACTCTCTGACACACTCAGACACTCTCTGACACTCACCAGCACTCTCTGACACTCTCTATCACTCTCTGACACTCTCTGACACTCTCAGACACTCTCTGACACTCTCTGACACTCTCAGACACTCTCTGACACTCTCTGACACTCTCTATCACTCTCTGACACTCTCTGACACTCTCAGACACTCTCTGACACTCTCTGACACTCTCTATCACTCTCTGACACTCTCTGACACTCTCAGACACTCACTATCACTCTCTGACACTCTCTGACACTCTCAGACACTCTCTGACACTCTCTGACACTCTCTGACACTCTCTATCACTCTCTGACACTCTCTGACACTCTCAGACACTCTCTGACACTCTCTGACACTCTCAGACACTCTCTGACACTCTCTATCACTCTCTGACACTCTCTGACACTCTCAGACACTCTCTGACACTCTCTGACACTCTCTGACACTCTCTATCACTCTCTGACACTCTCTGACACTCTCAGACACTCTCTGACACTCTCTGACACTCTCAGACACTCTCTGACACTCTCTATCACTCTCTGACACTCTCTGACACTCTCAGACACTCTCTGACACTCTCTGACACTCTCAGACACTCTCAGACACTCACTATCACTCTCTGACACTCTCTGACACTCTCAGACACTCTCTGACACTCTCTGACACTCTCTGACACTCTCTATCACTCTCTGACACTCTCTGACACTCTCAGACACTCTCTGACACTCTCTGACACTCTCAGACACTCTCTGACACTCTCTATCACTCTCTGACACTCTCTGACACTCTCAGACACTCTCTGACACTCTCTGACACTCTCTATCACTCTCTGACACTCTCTGACACTCTCAGACACTCTCTGACACTCTCTGACAATCTCTATCACTCTCTGACACTCTCTGAAACTCTCAGACACTCTCTGACACTCTCAGACACTCTCTGACACTCTCTGACAATCTCTATCACTCTCTGACACTCTCTGACACTCTCTGACACTCACTATCACTCTCTGACACTCTCTGACACTCTCAGACACTCTCTGACACTCTCTGACACTCTCTGACACTCTCTATCACTCTCTGACACTCTCTGACACTCTCAGACACTCTCTGACACTCTCTGACACTCTCAGACACTCTCTGACACTCTCTATCACTCTCTGACACTCTCAGACACTCTCTGACACTCTCTGACACTCTCAGACACTCTCAGACACTCTCTGACACTCTCTATCACTCTCTGACACTCTCTGACACTCTCAGACACTCTCTGACACTCTCTGACACTCTCTATCACTCTCTGACACTCTCTGACACTCTCAGACACTCACTATCACTCTCTGACACTCTCTGACACTCTCAGACACTCTCTGACACTCTCAGACACTCTCTGACACTCTCTGACACTCTCTGACACTCTCTGACACTCTCTATCACTCTCTGACACTCTCTGACACTCTCAGACACTCTCTGACACTCTCTGACACTCTCAGACACTCTCTGACACTCTCTATCACTCTCTGACACTCTCTGCACTCTCTGACACTCTCTATCACTCTCTATCACTCTCTGACACTCTCTGACACTCTCTGACACTCTCCATCACTCAATGACACTCTGTGACACTCTCTATCACTCTCCATCACTCTCTGACACTCTGTGACACTCTCTATCACTCTCCATCACTCTCTGACACTCTCAGACACTCGCTATCACACTCCGTATCACTCGCTGACACCCAATGACACTCTCTATCACTCTCTAACACTCTATATCACTCTCTATCACTCTCTGACAATCTCTGACAATCTCAATCATCTCTATCACTCTCTGACAGTCTCTGACACTCTTAGACACTCTTAGACACTCTCTGACACTCTCTGACAATCTCTATCACTCTCTGACACTCTCTGACACTCTCTGACACTCTCTGACACTCTCAGACACTCTCTGACACTCTCTATCACTCTCTGACACTCTCTGACACTCTCTATCACTCTCTGACACTCTCAGACACTCTCAGACACTCTCTGACACTCTCAGACACTCTCTGACACTCTCTGACAATCTCTATCACTCTCTGACACTCTCTGACACTCACTATCACTCTCTGACACTCTCTGACACTCTCAGACACTCCCTGACACTCTCTGACACTCTCAGACACTCTCTGACACTCTCTGACAATCTCTATCACTCTCTGACACTCTCAGACACTCTCAGACACTCTCTGACACTCTCTGACACTCTCAGACACTCCCTGACACTTTCTGACACTCTCAGACACTCTCTGACACTCTCTGACAATCTCTATCACTCTCTGACAATCTCTATCACTCTCTGACACTCTCTGACACTCTCTGACACTCACTATCACTCTCTGACACTCTCTGACACTCTCAGACACTCACTATCACTCTCTGACACTCTCTGACACTCTCAGACACTCTCTGACACTCACTATCACTCTCTGACACTCTCTATCACTCTCTGACACTCTCTGACACTCTCAGACACTCTCTGACACTCTCTGACACTCTCAGACACTCTCTGACACTCTCTGACACTCTCTATCACTCTCTGACACTCTCTGACACTCTCAGACACTCTCTGACACTCTCTGACACTCTCTGACACTCTCTATCACTCTCTGACACTCTCTGACACTCTCAGACACTCTCTGACACTCTCTGACACTCTCAGACACTCTCTTACACTCTCTGTCACTCTCTATCACTCTCTGATACTCTGACACTCTCAGACACTCTCTGACACTCTCTGACAATCTCTATCACTCTCTGACACTCTCTGTCACTCTCTGACACTCACTATCACTCTCTGACACTCTCTGACACTCTCAGACACTCACTACCACTCTCTGACACTCTCTGACACTCTCAGACCCTCTCTGACACTCACTATCACTCTCTGACACTCTCTATCACTCTCTGACACTCTCTGACACTCTCAGACACTCTCTGACACTCACTATCACTCTCTGACACTCTCTGTCACTCTCTGACACTCTCTGACACTCTCAGACACTCTCTGACACTCTCTGACTATCTCTATCACTCTCTGACACTCTCTGTCACTCTCTGACACTCACTATCACTCTCTGACACTCTCTGACACTCTCAGACACTCACTATCACTCTCTGACACTCTCTGACACTCTCAGACACTCTCTGACACTCACTATCACTCTCTGACACTCTCTATCACTCTCTGACACTCTCTGACACTCTCAGACACTCTCTGACACTCACTATCACTCTCTGACACTCTCTATCACTCTCTGACACTCTCTGACACTCTCAGACACTCTCTGACACTCTCTGACACTCTCAGACACTCTCAGACACTCTCTGACACTCTCAGACACTCTCTGACACTCTCTATCACTCTCTGACACTCTCTGACACTCTCAGACACTCTCAGACACTCTCTGACACTCTCAGACACTCTCAGACACTCTCTGACACTCTCTGACAATCTCTATCACTCTCTGGCACTCTCTGACAATCTCTATCACTCTCTGACACTCTCTGACACTCTCTGACACTCACTATCACTCTCTGACACTCTCTGACACTCTCAGACACTCACTATCACTCTCTGACACACTCAGACACTCTCTGACACTCACTATCACTCTCTGACACTCTCTATCACTCTCTGACACTCTCTATCACTCTCTGAGACTCTCTGACACTCTCAGACACTCTCTGACACTCTCTGACACTCTCAGACACTCTCTGACACTCTCTGACACTCTCTATCACTCGCTGACACTCTCTATCACTCTCTGACACTCTCTGACACTCTCAGACACTCTCTGACACTCTCTGACAATCTCTGACACTCTCAGACACTCTCAGACACTCTCTGACACTCTCAGACACTCTCTGACACTCTCTATCACTCTCTGACACTCTCTGACACTCTCAGACACTCTCAGACACTCTCTGACACTCTCAGACACTCTCAGACACTCTCTGACACTCTCTGACAATCTCTATCACTCTCTGACACTCTCTGACACTCTCAGACACTCTCTGACACTCTCAGACACTCTCTGACACTCTCTGACTATCTCGATCACTCTCTGACACTCTCTGACACTCTCTGACACTCACTATCACTCTCTGACACTCTCTGACACTCTCAGACACTCACTATCACTCTCTGACACTCTCTGACACACTCAGACACTCTCTGACACTCACCAGCACTCTCTGACACTCTCTATCACTCTCTGACACTCTCTGACACTCTCTGACACTCTCTGACACTCTCAGACACTCTCAGACACTCTCAGACACTCTCTGACACTCTCTGACACTCTCTGACACTCTCAGACACTCTCTGACACTCACTATCACTCTCTGACACTCTCTATCACTCTCTGACACTCTCTGACACTCTCAGACACTCTCTGACACTCACTATCACTCTCTGACACTCTCTATCACTCTCTGACACTCTCTGACACTCTCAGACACTCTCTGACACTCTCTATCACTCTCTGACACTCTCTGACACTCTCTGACACTCTCAGACACTCTCTGACACTCTCTATCACTCTCTGACACTCTCTGACACTCTCAGACACTCTCAGACACTCTCTGACACTCTCAGACACTCTCAGACACTCTCTGACACTCTCTGACAATCTCTATCACTCTCTGGCACTCTCTGACAATCTCTATCACTCTCTGACACTCTCTGACACTCTCTGACACTCACTATCACTCTCTGACACTCTCTGACACTCTCAGACACTCACTATCACTCTCTGACACACTCAGACACTCTCTGACACTCACTATCACTCTCTGACACTCTCTATCACTCTCTGACACTCTCTATCACTCTCTGAGACTCTCTGACACTCTCAGACACTCTCTGACACTCTCTGACACTCTCAGACACTCTCTGACACTCTCTGACACTCTCTATCACTCGCTGACACTCTCTATCACTCTCTGACACTCTCTGACACTCTCAGACACTCTCTGACACTCTCTGACAATCTCTGACACTCTCAGACACTCTCAGACACTCTCTGACACTCTCAGACACTCTCTGACACTCTCTATCACTCTCTGACACTCTCTGACACTCTCAGACACTCTCAGACACTCTCTGACACTCTCAGACACTCTCAGACACTCTCTGACACTCTCTGACAATCTCTATCACTCTCTGACACTCTCTGACACTCTCAGACACTCTCTGACACTCTCAGACACTCTCTGACACTCTCTGACTATCTCGATCACTCTCTGACACTCTCTGACACTCTCTGACACTCACTATCACTCTCTGACACTCTCTGACACTCTCAGACACTCACTATCACTCTCTGACACTCTCTGACACACTCAGACACTCTCTGACACTCACCAGCACTCTCTGACACTCTCTATCACTCTCTGACACTCTCTGACACTCTCTGACACTCTCAGACACTCTCTGACACTCTCTGACACTCTCAGACACTCTCTGACACTCTCTGACACTCTCTATCACTCTCTGACACTCTCTGACACTCTCAGACACTCTCTGACACTCTCTGACACTCTCTATCACTCTCTGACACTCTCTGACACTCTCAGACACTCACTATCACTCTCTGACACTCTCTGACACTCTCAGACACTCTCTGACACTCTCTGACACTCTCTGACACTCTCTATCACTCTCTGACACTCTCTGACACTCTCAGACACTCTCTGACACTCTCTGACACTCTCAGACACTCTCTGACACTCTCTGACACTCTCTGACACTCTCAGACACTCTCTGACACTCTCTATCACTCTCTGACACTCTCTGACACTCTCAGACACTCTCTGACACTCTCTGACACTCTCTGACACTCTCTATCACTCTCTGACACTCTCTGACACTCTCAGACACTCTCTGACACTCTCTGACACTCTCTATCACTCTCTGACACTCTCTGACACTCTCAGACACTCTCTGACACTCTCTGACACTCTCAGACACTCTCAGACACTCACTATCACTCTCTGACACTCTCTGACACTCTCAGACACTCTCTGACACTCTCTGACACTCTCTGACACTCTCTATCACTCTCTGACACTCTCTGACACTCTCAGACACTCTCTGACACTCTCTGACACTCTCAGACACTCTCTGACACTCTCTATCACTCTCTGACACTCTCTGACACTCTCAGACACTCTCTGACACTCTCTGACACTCTCAGACACTCTCTGACACTCTCTGACACTCTCTATCACTCTCTGACACTCTCTGACACTCTCAGACACTCTCTGACACTCTCTGACAATCTCTATCACTCTCTGACACTCTCTGAAACTCTCAGAAACTCTCTGACACTCTCAGACACTCTCTGACACTCTCTGACAATCTCTATCACTCTCTGACACTCTCTGACACTCTCTGACACTCACTATCACTCTCTGACACTCTCTGACACTCTCAGACACTCTCTGACACTCTCTGACACTCTCTGACACTCTCTATCACTCTCTGACACTCTCTGACACTCTCAGACACTCTCTGACACTCTCTGACACTCTCAGACACTCTCTGACACTCTCTATCACTCTCTGACACTCTCAGACACTCTCTGACACTCTCTGACACTCTCAGACACTCTCTGACACTCTATGACACTCTCTATCACTCTCTGACACTCTCTGACACTCTCAGACACTCTCTGACACTCTCTGACACTCTCTATCACTCTCTGACACTCTCTGACACTCTCAGACACTCACTATCACTCTCTGACACTCTCTGACACTCTCAGACACTCTCTGACACTCTCAGACACTCTCTGACACTCTCTGACACTCTCTGACACTCTCTGACACTCTCTATCACTCTCTGACACTCTCTGACACTCTCAGACACTCTCTGACACTCTCTGACACTCTCTGACACTCTCTATCACTCTCTGACACTCTCTGACACTCTCAGACACTCTCTGACACTCTCTGACACTCTCTGTCACTCTCTGACACTCTCTGACACTCTCAGACACTCTCTGACACTCTCTGACACTCTCAGACACTCTCAGACACTCACTATCACTCTCTGACACTCTCTGACACTCTCAGACACTCTCTGACACTCTCTGACACTCTCTGACACTCTCTATCACTCTCTGACACTCTCTGACACTCTCAGACACTCTCTGACACTCTCTGACACTCTCAGACACTCTCTGACACTCTCTATCACTCTCTGACACTCTCTGACACTCTCAGACACTCTCTGACACTCTCTGACACTCTCAGACACTCTCTGACACTCTCTGACACTCTCTATCACTCTCTGACACTCTCTGACACTCTCAGACACTCTCTGACACTCTCTGACAATCTCTATCACTCTCTGACACTCTCTGAAACTCTCAGACACTCTCTGACACTCTCAGACACTCTCTGACACTCTCTGACAATCTCTATCACTCTCTGACACTCTCTGACACTCTCTGACACTCACTATCACTCTCTGACACTCTCTGACACTCTCAGACACTCTCTGACACTCTCTGACACTCTCTGACACTCTCTATCACTCTCTGACACTCTCTGACACTCTCAGACACTCTCTGACACTCTCTGACACTCTCAGACACTCTCTGACACTCTCTATCACTCTCTGACACTCTCAGACACTCTCTGACACTCTCTGACACTCTCAGACACTCTCAGACACTCTCTGACACTCTATGACACTCTCTATCACTCTCTGACACTCTCTGACACTCTCAGACACTCTCTGACACTCTCTGACACTCTCTATCACTCTCTGACACTCTCTATCACTCTCTGACACTCTCTGACACTCTCAGACACTCTCTGACACTCTCTGACACTCTCAGACACTCTCTGACACTCTCTGACACTCTCTATCACTCTCTGACACTCTCTGACACTCTCAGACACTCTCTGACACTCTCTGACACTCTCTATCACTCTCTGACACTCTCTGACACTCTCAGACACTCTCTGACACTCTCTGACACTCTCAGACACTCTCTGACACTCTCTGACACTCTCTATCACTCTCTGACACTCTCTGACACTCTCAGACACTCTCTGACACTCTCTGACAATCTCTATCACTCTCTGACACTCTCTGACACTCTCTATCACTCTCTGACACTCTCTGACACTCTCTATCACTCTCTGACACTCTCTGACACTCTCAGACACTCACTATCACTCTCTGACACTCTCTGACACTCTCAGACACTCTCTGACACTCTCAGACACTCTCTGACACTCTCTGACACTCTCTGACACTCTCTATCACTCTCTGACACTCTCTGACACTCTCAGACACTCTCTGACACTCTCTGACACTCTCAGACACTCTCTGACACTCTCTATCACTCTCTGACACTCTCTGACACTCTCAGACACTCTCTGACACTCTCTGACACTCTCAGACACTCTCTGACACTCTCTGACACTCTCTATCACTCTCTGACACTCTCTGACACTCTCAGACACTCTCTGACACTCTCTGACAATCTCTATCACTCTCTGACACTCTCTGAAACTCTCAGACACTCTCTGACACTCTCAGACACTCTCTGACACTCTCTGACAATCTCTATCACTCTCTGACACTCTCTGACACTCTCTGAAACTCTCAGACACTCTCTGACACTCTCAGACACTCTCTGACACTCTCTGACAATCTCTATCACTCTCTGACACTCTCTGACACTCTCTATCACTCTCTGACACTCTCTGACACTCTCAGACACTCACTATCACTCTCTGACACTCTCTGACACTCTCAGACACTCTCTGACACTCTCAGACACTCTCTGACACTCTCTGACACTCTCTGACACTCTCTATCACTCTCTGACACTCTCTGACACTCTCAGACACTCTCTGACACTCTCTATCACTCTCTGACACTCTCTGACACTCTCAGACACTCTCTGACACTCTCTGACACTCTCAGACACTCACTATCACTCTCTGACACTCTCTGACACTCTCAGACACTCTCTGACACTCTCAGACACTCTCTGACACTCTCTGACACTCTCTATCACTCTCTGACACTCTCTGACACTCTCAGACACTCTCTGACACTCTCTGACACTCTCAGACACTCTCTGACACTCTCTATCACTCTCTGACACTCTCTGACACTCTCAGACACTCTCTGACACTCTCTGACACTCTCAGACACTCTCTGACACTCTCTGACACTCGCTATCACTCTCTGACACTCTCTGACACTCTCAGACACTCTCTGACACTCTCTGACAATCTCTATCACTCTCTGACACTCTCTGAAACTCTCAGACACTCACACTCTCTGACACTCTCAGACACTCTCTGACACTCTCTGACAATCTCTATCACTCTCTGACACTCTCTGACACTCTCTATCACTCTCTGACACTCTCTGACACTCTCAGACACTCACTATCACTCTCTGACACTCTCTGACACTCTCAGACACTCTCTGACACTCTCAGACACTCTCTGACACTCTCTGACACTCTCTGACACTCTCTATCACTCTCTGACACTCTCTGACACTCTCAGACACTCTCTGACACTCTCTGACACTCTCAGACACTCTCTGACACTCTCTATCACTCTCTGACACTCTCTGACACTCTCAGACACTCTCTGACACTCTCTGACACTCTCAGACACTCTCTGACACTCTCTGACACTCTCTATCACTCTCTGAAACTCTCTGACACTCTCAGACACTCTCTGACACTCTCTGACAATCTCTATCACTCTCTGACACTCTCTGAAACTCTCAGACACTCTCTGACACTCTCAGACACTCTCTGACACTCTCTGACAATCTCTATCACTCTCTGACACTCTCTGACACTCTCTGACACTCACTATCACTCTCTGACACTCTCTGACACTCTCAGACACTCTCTGACACTCTCTGACACTCTCTATCACTCTCTGACACTCTCTGACACTCTCAGACACTCTCTGACACTCTCTGACACTCTCAGACACTCTCTGACACTCTCTATCACTCTCTGACACTCTCTGACACTCTCAGACACTCTCTGACACTCTCTGACACTCTCAGACACTCTCTGACACTCTCTGACACTCTCTATCACTCTCTGACACTCTCTGACACTCTCAGACACTCTCTGACACTCTCTGACACTCTCAGACACTCTCTGACACTCTCTGACACTCTCAGACACTCTCTGACACTCTCTGACACTCTCAGACACTCTCTGACACTCTCTGACAATCTCTATCACTCTCTGACACTCTCTGACACTCTCAGACACTCTCTGACACTCTCAGACACTCTCTGACACTCTCTGACAATCTCTATCACTCTCTGACACTCTCTGACACTCTCTGACACTCACTATCACTCTCTGACACTCTCTGACACTCTCAGACACTCACTATCACTCTCTGACACTCTCTGACACTCTCAGACACTCTCTGACACTCACTATCACTCTCTGACACTCTCTATCACTCTCTGACACTCTCTGACACTCTCAGACACTCTCTGACACTCGCTGACTCTCTCAGACACTCTCTGACACTCTCTATCACTCTCTGACACTCTCTGACACTCTCAGACACTCTCTGACACTCTCTGACACTCTCTATCACTCTCTGACACTCTCTGACACTCTCAGACACCCTCAGACACTCTCAGACACTCTCTGACACTCTCTGACACTCTCAGACACTCTCAGACACTCTCTGACACTCTCAGACACTCTGAGACACTCTCTGACACTCTCTGACAATCTCTATCTCTCTCTGACACTCTCTGACACTCTCAGACACTCTCTGACACTCTCAGACACTCTCTGACACTCTCTGACACTCTCAGACACTCTCTGACACTCTCTGACAATCTCTATCACTCTCTGACACTCTCTGACACTCTCAGACACTCTCTGACACTCTCAGACACTCTCTGACACTCTCTGACAATCTCTATCACTCTCTGACACTCTCTGACACTCTCTGACACTCACTATCACTCTCTGACACTCTCTGACACTCTCAGACACTCACTATCACTCTCTGACACTCTCTGACACTCTCAGACACTCTCTGACACTCACTATCACTCTCTGACACTCTCTATCACTCTCTGACACTCTCTGACACTCTCACACACTCTCTGACACTCTCTGACTCTCTCAGACACTCTCTGACACTCTCTATCACTCTCTGACACTCTCTGACACTCTCAGACACTCTCTGACACTCTCTGACACTCTCTATCACTCTCTGACACTCTCTGACACTCTCAGACACCCTCAGACACTCTCAGACACTCTCTGACACTCTCTGACACTCTCAGACACTCTCAGACACTCTCTGACACTCTCAGACACTCTGAGACACTCTCTGACACTCTCTGACAATCTCTATCACTCTCTGACACTCTCTGACACTCTCAGACACTCTCTGACACTCTCAGACACTCTCTGACACTCTCTGACAATCTCTATCACTCTCTGACACTCTCTGACACTCTCTGACACTCTCTATCACTCTCTGACACTCTCTATCACTCTCTGACACTCTCTGACACTCTCAGACACTCACTATCACTCTCTGACACTCTCTGACACTCTCAGACACTCTCTGACACTCACTATCACTCTCTGACACTCTCTATCACTCTCTGACACTCTCTGACACTCACTATCACTCTCTGACACTCTCTGACACTCTCAGACACTCTCTGACACTCACTATCACTCTCTGACACTCTCTATCACTCTCTGACACTCTCTGACACTCTCAGACACTCTCTGACACTCTCTGACACTCTCAGACACTCTCTGACACTCTCTGACACTCTCTATCACTCTCTGACACTCTCTGACACTCTCAGACACTCTCTGACACTCTCTGACACTCTCTATCACTCTCTGACACTCTCTGACACTCTCAGACACTCACTATCACTCTCTGACACTCTCTGACACTCTCAGACACTCTCTGACACTCTCTGACACTCTCTGACACTCTCTATCACTCTCTGACACTCTCTGACACTCTCTGACACTCTCTGACACTCTCAGACACTCTCTGTCACTCTCTGACACTCTCTGACACTCTCAGACACTCTCTGACACTCTCTGACACTCTCTATACTCTCTGACACTCTCTGACACTCTCAGACACTCTCTGACACTCTCTGACACTCTCTATCACTCTCTGACACTCTCTGACACTCTCAGACACTCTCTGACACTCTCTGACACTCTCAGACACTCTCTGACACTCTCTGACACTCTCTGACACTCTCAGACACTCTCTGACACTCTCTGACACTCTCTATCACTCTCTGACACTCTCTGACACTCTCAGACACTCTCTGACACTCTCTGACACTCTCTATCACTCTCTGACACTCTCTGACACTCTCAGACACTCTCTGACACTCTCTATCACTCTCTGACACTCTCTATCACTCTCTGACACTCTCTGACACTCTCTGACACTCTCTGACACTCTCTATCACTCTCTGACACTCTCTGACACTCTCAGACACTCTCTGACACTCTCTGACACTCTCAGACACTCTCTGTCACTCTCTGACACTCTCTGACACTCTCAGACACTCTCTGACACTCTCTGACACTCTCTATCACTCTCTGACACTCTCTGACACTCTCAGACACTCTCTGACACTCTCTGACACTCTCTATCACTCTCTGACACTCTCTGACACTCTCAGACACTCTCTGACACTCTCTGACACTCTCAGACACTCTCTGACACTCTCTGACACTCTCTGACACTCTCAGACACTCTCTGACACTCTCTGACACTCTCTATCACTCTCTGACACTCTCTGACACTCTCAGACACTCTCTGACACTCTCTGACAATCTCTATCACTCTCTGACACTCTCTGACACTCTCAGACACTCTCTGACACTCACTATCACTCTCTGACACTCTCTATCACTCTCTGACACTCTCAGACACTCACTACACTCTCTGACACTCTCTGACACTCTCAGACACTCTCTGACACTCACTATCACTCTCTGACACTCTCTATCACTCTCTGACACTCTCTGACACTCTCAGACACTCTCTGACACTCTCTGACACTCTCTGACACTCTCTGACACTCTCTATCACTCTCTGACACTCTCTGACACTCTCAGACACTCTCTGACACTCTCTGACACTCTCTATCACTCTCTGACACTCTCTGACACTCTCAGACACTCACTATCACTCTCTGACACTCTCTGACTCTCTCAGACACTCTCTGACACTCTCTGACACTCTCTATCACTCTCTGACACTCTCTGACACTCTCAGACACTCTCTGACACTCTCAGACACTCTCTGACACTCTCTGTCACTCTCTATCACTCTCTGACACTCTCAGACACTCTCTGACACTCTCTGACAATCTCTATCACTCTCTGACACTCTCTGACACTCTCAGACACTCTCTGACACTCTCTGACACTCTCTGACACTCTCTATCACTCTCTGACACTCTCTGACACTCACTATCACTCTCTGACACTCTCTGACACTCTCAGACACTCACTATCACTCTCAGACACTCTCAGACACTCTCAGACACTCTCTGACACTCACTATCACTCTCTGACACTCTCTATCACTCTCTGACACTCTCTGACACTCTCAGACACTCTCTGACACTCTCAGACACTCTCTGACACTCTCTGACACTCTCTATCACTCTCTGACACTCTCTGACACTCTCAGACACTCTCTGACACTCTCTGACACTCTCTATCACTATCTGACACTCTCTGACACTCTCAGACACTCACTATCACTCTCTGACACTCTCTGACTCTCTCAGACACTCTCTGACACTCTCTGACACTCTCTGACACTCTCTATCACTCTCTGACACTCTCTGACACTCTCAGACACTCTCTGACACTCTCTGACACTCACTATCACTCTCTGACACTCTCAGACACTCACTATCACTCTCAGACACTCACTATCACTCTCAGACACTCTCAGACACTCTCAGACACTCTCTGACACTCACTATCACTCTCTGACACTCTCTATCACTCTCTGACACTCTCTGACACTCTCAGACACTCTCTGACACTCTCAGACACTCTCTGACACTCTCTGACACTCTCTATCACTCTCTGACACTCTCTGACACTCTCAGACACTCTCTGACACTCTCTGACACTCTCTATCACTATCTGACACTCTCTGACACTCTCAGACACTCACTATCACTCTCTGACACTCTCTGACTCTCTCAGACACTCTCTGACACTCTCTGACACTCTCTGACACTCTCTATCACTCTCTGACACTCTCTGACACTCTCAGACACTCTCTGACACTCTCAGACACTCTCTGACACTCTCTGTCACTCTCTATCACTCTCTGACACTCTCAGACACTCTCTGACACTCTCTGACAATCTCTATCACTCTCTGACACTCTCTGACACTCTCTGACACTCTCTGACACTCACTATCACTCTCTGACACTCTCAGACACTCACTATCACTCTCTGACACTCTCTGACACTCTCTGACACTCTCAGACACTCTCTGACACTCACTATCACTCTCTGACACTCTCTGACACTCTCAGACACTCTCTGACACTCACTATCACTCTCTGACACTCTCTGACACTCTCAGACACTCTCTGACACTCTCTGACACTCTCTGACACTCTCTATCACTCTCTGACACTCTCTGACACTCTCTGACACTCTCTGACACTCTCTGACACTCACTATCACTCTCTGACACTCTCAGACACTCACTATCACTCTCAGACACTCACTATCACTCTCAGACACTCTCTGACACTCTCAGACACTCTCTGACACTCACTATCACTCTCTGACACTCTCTATCACTCTCTGACACTCTCTGACACTCTCAGACACTCTCTGACACTCTCAGACACTCTCTGACACTCTCTGACACTCTCTATCACTCTCTGACACTCTCTGACACTCTCAGACACTCTCTGACACTCTCTGACACTCTCTATCACTCTCTGACACTCTCTGACACTCTCAGACACTCACTATCACTCTCTGACACTCTCTGACTCTCTCAGACACTCTCTGACACTCTCTGACACTCTCTGACACTCTCTATCACTCTCTGACACTCTCTGACACTCTCAGACACTCTCTGACACTCTCAGACACTCTCTGACACTCTCTGTCACTCTCTATCACTCTCTGACACTCTCAGACACTCTCTGACACTCTCTGACAATCTCTATCACTCTCTGACACTCTCTGACACTCTCTGACACTCTCTGACACTCACTATCACTCTCTGACACTCTCAGACACTCACTATCACTCTCTGACACTCTCTGACACTCTCTGACACTCTCAGACACTCTCTGACACTCACTATCACTCTCTGACACTCTCTGACACTCTCAGACACTCTCTGACACTCTCTGACACTCTCTGACACTCTCTATCACTCTCTGACACTCTCTGACACTCACTATCACTCTCTGACACTCTCAGACACTCACTATCACTCTCTGACACTCTCTGACACTCTCAGACACTCTCTGACACTCACTATCACTCTCTGACACTCTCTATCACTCTCTGACACTCTCTGACACTCTCAGACACTCTCTGACACTCTCAGACACTCTCTGACACTCTCTGACACTCTCTGACACTCTCTATCACTCTCTGACACTCTCTGACACTCTCTGACACTCTCTGACACTCTCTATCACTCTCTGACACTCTCTGACACTCTCAGACACTCTCTGACACTCTCTGACACTCTCAGACACTCTCTGTCACTCTCTGACACTCTCTGACACTCTCAGACACTCTCTGACACTCTCTGACACTCTCTATCACTCTCTGACACTCTCTGACACTCTCAGACACTCTCTGACACTCTCTGACACTCTCTATCACTCTCTGACACTCTCTGACACTCTCAGACACTCTCTGACACTCTCTGACACTCTCAGACACTCTCTGACACTCACTATCACTCTCTGACACTCTCTATCACTCTCTGACACTCTCTGACACTCTCAGACACTCTCTGACACTCTCTGACAATCTCTATCACTCTCTGACACTCTCTGACACTCTCAGACACTCACTATCACTCTCTGACACTCTCTGACACTCTCAGACACTCTCTGACACTCACTATCACTCTCTGACACTCTCTATCACTCTCTGACACTCTCTGACACTCTCAGACACTCTCTGACACTCACTATCACTCTCTGACAATCTCTATCACTCTCTGACACTCTCTGACACTCTCAGACACTCTCTGACACTCTCTGACACTCTCAGACACTCTCTGACACTCTCTGACACTCTCTATCACTCTCTGACACTCTCTGACACTCTCAGACACTCTCTGACACTCTCTGACACTCTCTATCACTCTCTGACACTCTCTGACACTCTCAGACACTCACTATCACTCTCTGACACTCTCTGACACTCTCAGACACTCTCTGACACTCTCTGACACTCTCTGACACTCTCTATCACTCTCTGACACTCTCTGACACTCTCAGACACTCTCTGACACTCTCTGACACTCTCAGACACTCTCTGTCACTCTCTGACACTCTCTGACACTCTCAGACACTCTCTGACACTCTCTGACACTCTCTATTACTCTCTGACACTCTCTGACACTCTCAGACACTCTCTGACACTCTCTGACACTCTCTATCACTCTCTGACACTCTCTGACACTCTCAGACACTCTCTGACACTCTCTGACACTCTCAGACACTCTCTGACACTCTCTGACACTCTCTGACACTCTCAGACACTCTCTGACACTCTCTGACACTCTCTATCACTCTCTGACACTCTCTGACACTCTCAGACACTCTCTGACACTCTCTGACAATCTCTATCACTCTCTGACACTCTCTGACACTCTCAGACACTCTCTGACACTCACTATCACTCTCTGACACTCTCTATCACTCTCTGACACTCTCTGACACTCTCAGACACTCTCTGACACTCTCTGACACTCTCAGACACTCTCTGTCACTCTCTGACACTCTCTGACACTCTCAGACACTCTCTGACACTCTCTGACACTCTCTATTACTCTCTGACACTCTCTGACACTCTCAGACACTCTCTGACACTCTCTGACACTCTCTATCACTCTCTGACACTCTCTGACACTCTCAGACACTCTCTGACACTCTCTGACACTCTCAGACACTCTCTGACACTCTCTGACACTCTCTGACACTCTCAGACACTCTCTGACACTCTCTGACACTCTCTATCACTCTCTGACACTCTCTGACACTCTCAGACACTCTCTGACACTCTCTGACACTCTCTATCACTCTCTGACACTCTCTGACACTCTCAGACACTCTCTGACACTCACTATCACTCTCTGACACTCTCTATCACTCTCTGACACTCTCAGACACTCACTATCACTCTCTGACACTCTCTGACACTCTCAGACACTCTCTGACACTCACTATCACTCTCTGACACTCTCTATCACTCTCTGACACTCTCTGACACTCTCAGACACTCTCTGACACTCTCTGACACTCTCAGACACTCTCTGACACTCTCTGACACTCTCTATCACTCTCTGACACTCTCTGACACTCTCAGACACTCTCTGACACTCTCTGACACTCTCTATCACTCTCTGACACTCTCTGACACTCTCAGACACTCACTATCACTCTCTGACACTCTCAGACACTCTCTGACACTCTCTGACACTCTCTGACACTCTCTATCACTCTCTGACACTCTCTGACACTCACTATCACTCTCTGACACTCTCTGACACTCTCAGACACTCACTATCACTCTCTGACACTCTCTGACACTCTCAGACACTCTCTGACACTCACTATCACTCTCTGACACTCTCTGACACTCTCAGACACTCTCTGACACTCACTATCACTCTCTGACACTCTCTATCACTCTCTGACACTCTCTGACACTCACTATCACTCTCTGACACTCTCAGACACTCACTATCACTCTCTGACACTCTCTGACACTCTCTGACACTCTCAGACACTCTCTGACACTCACTATCACTCTCTGACACTCTCTGACACTCTCAGACACTCTCTGACACTCTCTGACACTCTCTGACACTCTCTATCACTCTCTGACACTCTCAGACACTCACTATCACTCTCTGACACTCTCTGACACTCTCAGACACTCTCTGACACTCACTATCACTCTCTGACACTCTCTGACACTCTCAGACACTCTCTGACACTCACTATCACTCTCTGACACTCTCTGACACTCTCAGACACTCTCTGACACTCTCTGACACTCTCTGACACTCTCTGACACTCTCTGACACTCTCAGACACTCACTATCACTCTCTGACACTCTCTGACACTCTCAGACACTCTCTGACACTCACTATCACTCTCTGACACTCTCTGACACTCTCAGACACTCTCTGACACTCTCTGACACTCTCTGACACTCTCTATCACTCTCTGACACTCTCTGACACTCTCAGACACTCTCTGACACTCTCTGACACTCTCAGACACTCTCTGACACTCTCTGACACTCTCTATCACTCTCTGACACTCTCTGACACTCTCAGACACTCTCTGACACTCACTATCACTCTCTGACACTCTCTATCACTCTCTGACACTCTCTGACACTCTCAGACACTCTCTGACACTCTCTGACACTCTCAGACACTCTCTGACACTCTCTGACACTCTCTGACACTCTCAGACACTCTCTGACACTCTCTGACACTCTCTATCACTCTCTGACACTCTCTGACACTCTCAGACACTCTCTGACACTCTCTGACACTCTCTATCACTCTCTGACACTCTCTGACACTCTCAGACACTCTCTGACACTCTCTGACACTCTCAGACACTCTCTGACACTCTCTGACACTCTCTGACACTCTCAGACACTCTCTGACACTCTCTGACACTCTCTATCACTCTCTGACACTCTCTGACACTCTCAGACACTCTCTGACACTCTCTGACACTCTCTATCACTCTCTGACACTCTCTGACACTCTCAGACACTCTCTGACACTCACTATCACTCTCTGACACTCTCTGATCACTCTCTGACACTCTCAGACACTCACTATCACTCTCTGACACTCTCTGACACTCTCAGACACTCTCTGACACTCTCTGACACTCTCTGACACTCTCTATCACTCTCTGACACTCTCTGACACTCTCAGACACTCTCTGACACTCTCTGACACTCTCAGACACTCTCTGACACTCTCTGACACTCTCTATCACTCTCTGACACTCTCTGACACTCTCAGACACTCTCTGACACTCTCTGACACTCTCTATCACTCTCTGACACTCTCTGACACTCTCAGACACTCACTATCACTCTCTGACACTCTCTGACACTCTCAGACACTCTCTGACACTCTCTGACACTCTCTGACACTCTCTATCACTCTCTGACACTCTCTGACACTCACTATCACTCTCTGACACTCTCTGACACTCTCAGACACTCACTATCACTCTCTGACACTCTCTGACACTCTCAGACACTCTCTGACACTCACTATCACTCTCTGACACTCTCTATCACTCTCTGACACTCTCTGACACTCACTATCACTCTCTGACACTCTCAGACACTCACTATCACTCTCTGACACTCTCTGACACTCTCTGACACTCTCAGACACTCTCTGACACTCACTATCACTCTCTGACACTCTCTGACACTCTCAGACACTCTCTGAC